>NC_031771.1:15413327-15713327 GCF_001522545.3 Parus major
AATCTGTGTGACAGAACTGAAATCTTATTGTAGATCATTCTTGGTCCAGTAAGAAAGTGCCTTGCCAAGATACTGCACTCCTGGTGAGTGGGGCATGGGTTCTTGCAAAGCAGAGATGGAGGTTTCTGGGCGTGCTGGTGTTGAGTGGTGGCCATGTATAACTCAAAACTTACAGCACTTTGCTTTGCTCTTGGAAGCAAGATCTTCTTCAGATGTGTTTTGTGTCTAGGAGAGTTATCCTGCAAGTTGCCACTTTCCCCTTAGAACAGTAATTGCACAGCTTCCTCCTCAAGAAGTCCAGCCTACCCACCCTTCTGTTTGTCTGGGAGACAACATCAGTTGCATGCTACAGATGAATAAGTGAGGAGGAGCATGGATGGTTAGCAGGGAATTATCCTTCTGTCTGTGCCTGGGAGTGGGTTGCAGGTGGGTGGGATGAGCATCAACCAGCGTAGGTTAGGACAGTACAGAGAGGAGCTGAACTTCACCCATGTGTGCAGCAAAGGGTCTAGGGATGGAGCTGAGGGTCTTCTGTCAACAAAATGCTGCCTCTTCGACAGAGCAGACAAAAGGAGCTGCAGGCTCTGTATTTACTGCAGAAATTGTGCAGAATACTGCAGAATTGGCTCATAAGTGTGTGAAGGTCATTAACTGAGTGCCATCTACTGGCACAAGGGTCTTTATTGTCTGCTTGCTTAACGCTAGAAATGAGTGCTGCAGCTCATGCTAACTCACTTCCAGGTGAGCCCTGAATGCAAGGTGCTAGCCTGGTTTTAACTCTGGTCACTACTTTTATTCCTATTCCAGGTTTTTCAATGACTGTGGAAATCCCCTCATGCTCTCTTTGGCAGAGCTCATGGACTGGAACCACCTCTTGCTGCCTGACTGAGCTGCATGGACAGTGCAGGTCAGTGCATATTGTTGAGTGACGCCATTGAAGTATCTCACAGAAGGGTGTACACATTCAGCTAGCTTCTGACAGAAGCATTGCGTGTCCTGCCACTCTTCCACATGTCCTCAGATGCCAGCAGGCTCCCTTGGGTCTTTATAAACTCATGTAGAGAATCTGGGAAATCATTTGCAGCTCTAAAGGAATGCCCAGCAGGGCAGAGGACTATTACCGTCCTTTAATTAATTTAATAAATATATTTAATGGACTAGGAGCCATATCAGGGTAATCATCACCAGGAGGCCTCTCATTCATCTATTTTTCATGCAGAGCAAATTTTTGTGCAGCACAAGTACAGTTTCAAAAGATGGTGGGACCAAGCCCCGAGTAGGAAGCAAGTAGATCTTCTAGGACTTGGGAAAAAACAGGCATGATTGGCAATTTGTCATCCAGCATTACAGTACAAAGACACTCTATTTTCTTCAGGAGAGAAAAGGAGGCAACTTGCAGATTTTTGGGGAGGGTGGAACCGTGACCTTTTTAACTGTTTGCATCAACATGTGAAAACTGAAGGCCTCTGACAGAGATCTCTAAGGAAAGTTTATCCTGCTGATTCTCTTGATTAGGAGACAGAGGTTTTTCTGCCTTGCAAAAATGTTTGAAAAGAGTATATGAAAAAAATCCATTCTTCAGTAAAATAAAATGACAGCTTTGCAAAGTTCTTCACGGAGAATGAGGCACTAGGATAGACTGAGGTACCCACTGCCATGACGGAAGCCCCAGGCTCAAGCCATTGCTAGAACAAGGAACTCAAAAAGGAAAGTTGGGCTAGGAAAGATGCCCACATCACACAATTTTTCTCCAGTGGAGTCTTCCTCCCTTATAAGTTCCGTGTCCATCTTCTCTGCAGGAAGCCCTTGAAAGCCATATTAACAGTAGCTCTCCTCACAGGAGAATTTGTCATCTTTGTGCAGGGGAAATATATTTCCTAGAAGATTTCCATCTGTCTTGAGCACATGCTTTATTTAAACATCCAAAATATTGAAATAAGAAGCTGTTCACAGAACAATCACCTTATCATAAAACACACCCTGCTAAGAACATGATTTCTGTTTCCATTTAATGTGAGGCAGTGTTCCTCATTATTCTCTGCACACTGAGCTTCATCTAAATCAAATTTAACTGAAAAGGACAATAGTGCTATTGATTTCTAGTACTAAAAATAATGCATAATAACCTCACTGTACTGTCAAATCTGTTCAGTGAATGAAATTGCTATCACAGAAGATGTATCATTATTCATCAATTTTATTATCCTTGCCAATCAGGCTGGCATCTTCATTCAAGTCATTTCTATGGGACTTGACTGGATCAAGAAGTGACAACACAATCTTGGTCACCCATGCATACCCAGGAGCTGTTCAAATGTCTTTATTCCTGTGAGGAGAGCATGGAGGTGCCTTGCTGCTGATTGTATTTCTGAGGCTAATAGGTATGGGAAAGCTGCAGTTGAGCTGAAAACAAGATGAGGAGAGATGGCACGTGCATGTGTTTGAATGTTTTAAATCTGTGCGCAACACTGCCAGGAGCAAAGATTCTTGAATTAGAAAAGATATAACAAGAAGATTAAAAGCACAACTAATTTGTTCTATGCTATCATCTAGGCTATAAGCTTTTCTCTTCTGTTTTTAAATACTGCTTATAATGAGTGCTGCAAAGGAAACCCTACAGTACAGGGTGCCAAGAGTCATGTTTTGGGACAGGGAAGTTGGAGGTTGTATTGGAGGTTCAGCTGGCATAAACTGGCTTGGGTTCACAGATGGCATCTCCCTTCTCTGCAGTGTGCTATAACATGGCTCAATTCATGGGTGCATGCTGGGGATGATTATTTTAAAATGATAACTGCCTAATTCTGGAGGGGCCTTTAGCAGCCTTGGAGCCAATAAGGGAACCATGGCATCAGCAGTGTGAAAATTTCTGCAGCTTGGCATCCAGGAAAAATACTGGTCAGCTTTGGTCAGGTTCTGGTCAGATAGAAACACCAGCAAGTACTGACACCAACAGCAAGGGTTTTGGGATTTGGGGTTTTTCTATTGATTAAGAAACCCAGAGAAACAAGCAACCAAAATCAACCACCCTCCTTGCAAGTATTCTTCTCTTCTTACACACACACTTGGTTTTTCTGAACTGCTGAGAAATTTGAGTTGGGATACACTTCCTCTCTGTGTTTTTGTGACATGTCAAGCATTCATTAAGAGGAGTTCTTGATCCTACACGCCTCTGTAGCCTGTTCTTTGTAACTGTTCCACCACTTGCAGTTGAAGTCCAAAACTGCTATCCTCTTTCTGGTTTTGATTTGTTGGTGTTTGAGGCTGGCTGGAACCTACTACAGAAGGGCAGAAGTGGTGAGTGGAGCATATTTCACTGGGTTCTCAGTCTGACTGCTAATGGGAAATACTGACACTCTTTCAAGAAAGCTCACGTGGCCATCTCAGTTTACCTTGAAAGTTCAGGCTGGCTGCAAGGTTCAAGGAAACAGGGTTTAACTGACTTCAAATTTACTTCAGTCAGACTGGTGAGGAAGTTTACACAAGGTTGAAGGTCAATTACCTTGTGTGTAGGTGTCGGAAAATTCAAGGGGAGAAAAAATAGTTCTTTTTGTGTGAGGTGCCCAAAGACTTTCCTGTGAACCTCATAGTTCTGCTCCCCACCTCTTAGATCATGCAGATAATTACTGGGGCATGACTGACTTTTCTGACATAAACCCTACTCAAATACTTCTGCTCCAGTCCTCTTCCCAAGCCCTCCTATTTCATCCTGCTCAGGGAGAAGGAGCATGTGAGCAAGGAAGAATGGGAAGAACTGGTAAAACCCCAGATTTTTCACATGATGTAGCTTAGCTGATGATGATGATGGGTCTGAGGACCAAAAGCTTCAGCCATTAGCAAGGCCTTTTGAAGAAGGGAACCTCTGTAGGGAGGAGCTGCAAAAGGAGAGGAGCTCTTGGGCAGTTTGCACAACTTGATCTCGATGGATGGTCTGGGCAGTGCACAGGTCTTTTAGAGCCCTGTTCTTGAGCAAGAAATTTCCTCAGCTGACCTTGTGGCTGGGCTAACTCGGCATTGAGCTGACAGTTTGCTTTCCAGGACCTACATGACACCTGAGGTGGAAATGGTGCTTCCCACAGCAAGGCTATTAATAAATCTACTTTTGTGAGCTCTTGGCCACAGTCTGAGGCCATATTCTTCTAATAACCCTGAAATATGTTTTGTTTTCATGTGCTTGTGGATATTAGGTTGAACCTTTCCTACTGTCAGGGATTTCTGAAACCTTAATTGCTTTTCCAGCTTAATTGCCCCTGGAATGAGCTCAGGAATTAGCTTTTTGCTAATGGGGAAATATTTGAGCTGTTAGGGCTCTAAAATGTTATTTTTAGACCTAAATTAAGGTGGGGAAATGAGATGCAGATAACAATCAAGGTTTCAGTGTTATTACACTCAAATGCACTAGGACTTACAGGATTAAATACAGCCTAAAATGAGTCCAAGAACCTTTTCAAACTGAGTAGTCTTGAGATGAAGTGTTCTCTCAACTACATGCCATCTTGTTGTTATTTATCCTTCTTTTAATGTAAAACTTTTGTTGACAGGCACCATTCCAATAATTTCACTGGGTTTATATGCTAGAAGAGTTGGCTATATTGGAATAATATAGGAAACTTTTAAATTTTATATTTTTTCTCTCATCTTAAAAAAAAAAAAATTGAGAAATTGAGTAATGACCTAATTGGTTTTAGCAGATGCTCTGCCAGCATGTGGAGAATTCATGTGGTATTGCCTATCACTGGGGGACCTTAACCATTTTTGAGCCCTCAGAAGCAGTACAGTAATACCTTGCAGTACTTTTGAGGCATATGCAAAATACAGGTTTCAGCAGATATGGCTAAAAGCAGAGCAGTTTGTGAGAGTAAAAATTGGAGTGCAGCAAATTAGCAGTTTTATTTTATACCCAAGTCATTGCTCAAACATGGAAAATTATGCTAAAAAAACGCAGCATGTGATAAAAACTAACATTATTTTTATTTCTAGAAAGAAACTTTAATAGAACAGTTATCAGTGTTGCAATTCGCATCACTTACTGGTTTGTTGAAAGGACTCTTCTCATATGTGATGGCCCCTCTGACGAGGCAAACCTCAAAACAAATTCAAACAGATACATCAGTCAAAATGTCTTGCATGTAATCATTCTGGTTATGTAGGTCACTCAACCAGGTTTTTATCAAGTTTTTTTTTAATTTTTGGGGTCTACTATAAGGTCTATTATAAGGTAATCTTTGAGACTTTGTAGAAGTATAACATCTGGTTCTTTCGTTAGAGGCTGTCAAAATGTATATGTGCAATAGGACCTAAGTAAGATCTCATTGGGGAAAAAAGAAGTAATTTGAACATGAACTGAAATATTTATTTTATGTTTTGGTGAAACAAATGGAAAATTCTGCATGAATCTGCTCTAGATCTTGTCTTGCTATTTTCCCCTTCCTGACTCGGTCTTTATAATAGGAACAAGGCTGTTCCCTGCTGGAGACCTTTTCTTTGAGAGGATATGTAAACATTTGGCTCAGAGGCAGTAGAGCTAACTGGACCTTCCTGGAGCTCTTCCTGCTCTTTTTTTGAGAAGAGGATGGGAAGGAAGTAAAGGGCCAGGTACTGAGTGGTTCCTGTATCCAAGAGCAGCCAATACAGAACAGAACATAATAAAAAGGAGGGAAGCATGCTCTTAGTGTGATGTATGCTCAAGCATGCCTTGACGTTACCTGGAAAGACAAATATTCCATCAGTCTGGCCCTGCTGCAGTGAAGAAATTGTGCCAGCCAACACGTGGAGGCATGTTCTCCAGGCCTAGCAGCTGGAAAGGCCGTGGTTTGTGTCATGGCCACCATGGGAATGTGCTTTGGTCCAGCTGATCCTTCTCAAAGAATTTTCCCCTTTTGGGCAGATGGAGCTGTTCTGGGTTTGCAATGACAGTTGTCTGGCCAAATTGGGCCTTTCAGCAATCTGTCCCTCCTGCCTTCCATGGTTCCTGACCACACACAGGTCCACTCTCCTGAGTGCTGGGTGCCTCTTGCTGCCTCTTGAGTTGTTATTGTGTGAATGCTGTGCCGTGCAAGGCTGGCAGGAGCAGCAGCAGGCTCCATAATGAGATGCTGGCTGTACTGCCAGTGCACTTCCATCTCTAAAGGATAAGTAGCATCATTTATGGGAAGTCTTGAGAGCTAAAGTAGATCTGTCTGTGACAGGGGCAATCAGATTTATATAATTTTCTGACAGACAGTTAAGCTTAAAGCTGCACAAACCGGAAATATACTGTCAAAGAAAGTTAATGCTTTAGAAGCCCAAGGTTTTATGAGGCGAGGCAAAGACCTCTCCTCTTTCAAAGGTGCTTCTGCTTTCTGCTGTCTTTTCAGAAGCCCCACATTGCCAGGAGACAAGACCCTACCCTTCCATAAATCTGATCCCTATTAAAGGTAATAGAAATAAAAGCATTTTTTATGAGGGCGTGTTTGGACTAGACTTAGACTTTAGTGTGACAAGAAGAAGCAGCGATTCTCCTTTGTTATAGCTGGAACAATAAGTACATTTTAAACTTGCTAATGCAGGGGAGATGATGTGAAATGAATTAAAAGCTGAGACTGGGTCATGATTTTCCAGCCGGCACAATGCCCCAAAGGTATCCTGAACCATTAAGGCTTTCTTATGCTGTTTCAGTAGAATAATTTATCAGTTCCATAAGTTTTGGCACAGTATCTCAAACCCAACATTTAGCTAGGGCATGTAGGTACAAAAGGCAGGAAGAACATGGAGGCTGAAATTTTATTACACACAATTTTTGTGCCCCTGACTGATTATGTTTTGGTGGGAGGATATGTTGCAAGTCACAAAATGTGACTCAGGTTTGTACCATGGAAACCTGTGCAAAACTTGTTCTGCTTTACATGTCATGTAACGCTGCACTGTGTCTGGGGGTCTGACTGCACCCTAAAAACACACACAGTACTTCTGATGTGGACAGGAGACTGCAGAGCTTTGGGGGGCTTAAACTATAATGTTTTAACAGTGTCTGACTTCAGGTAAGTGATGATTTCACAAGGCCAGCTTGTGCAGCATGTTTTGATGAGATCCTACAAACCCGAAGGACTTGGAGATACCAAACATCCTTAATACACTTGATGGGCTGGTAAATTTTTTTATTTTATAATTTTTTTTCTCCTGGAACTTCACAGCTAAAAGAGAGTTTTTGCGGGTGAAGCGAGTTTGTCATTCAAGTATTACTGCACACTCAAACCCAGCATTCTGTGATCTTGATACCCTCTTTTCCCAAGTTCAAGAGGCATTTATTCTTTTCCTCCTATTTGAGTGTGGTCGAGGGTGAGGACAAAAGAATGAAGAGTACAGACTCTGTCCAGGTGAAAAACACAAATGATTGTTTTTATTTAAAAACTAAAAAAAGCATATCTGTTCTTTTGAGTAGCACAGTTTGTACTGCAACTGCTGTAATACTGCTGAAAATTATGCTACTTTAGGATCTTTTTGCTGGAGGCAGGCGTTAAATTTAATTCTTCCTCTTCTTATTGTTACAAAAGAACTGTGCATGCTTATTGTACATTCAAGTAACTCTTCAGTGTAAGGTTTTAACCAGAGATGATGATTGCAAACTCTTGTTTAAAGATGACAGATATTTTCCCCCCTGCAAAAACAATCTACTGCTTTTTAAATGAAGTACTTTTGAAATCTGAATGTATCCTTACTGCTTTAACAGCTATTTCATTTACATATTGCACTGAAGAGAAAAAAAACAAACAATTAGGTAGAAAACCAGAGAAGAAGGTGAAAAAAGAAAACAAGCCTAAATAATCAAAAACACTTTAACATTTTTTTCTGTCTTCAGATATTCCACATGCCTCACCTCTATTTATCCATCCAAAAGGAACTGACAGGAGCTCATCACTTTGGAGATTTTTCCATTTGAGTTAGGTGCCTTCATGCACTACTAGCTTCCCTTAGCACTTCATGCTGAGGAAGTGATGCTGTATAGGTTCCTGTATCAAAGAAAGGTAGTTCCCAGAGTTGGGAGGTCCTTCCAGCAGACTGGGAAAGCAGGCAACAATAGCAAATCCAAACCCCAAGCAGATCACAGAAGGAAGAGGAGCAAATGAAAAAAAAAAAAAAATCTAAAGAATTTTTAGGAATTTCACACTACAGCATAATTATGGGTCTCATTAAATTGCTCTTCCTTTTATTATCTTTGAATTTAGTACACTAGGGGTTTTGTTTGATGTTATGGTGATTTATGAGTACTTGTGAAATGGCAGAGAAGGCAGAATTCTGGTGAGAGATGAATGATTGCCCTTAATGGACCAAGGGATTCATAGCTATAGCTTTGCTTGGCAGTGCTTTCCTATTTTGTAGAGCACACATTTGTACAGTGTTTCAGTGGGATACAAATCTTTGATCAGCTCTGTGCTAAATGTGTATTTACCCAGGTAAAAGTTTTATTTTGGTTTCAGGTATATGTTTGGTTGGGTTGGGTTTTTTACTTCATGGTGGTGAATTCATGGTGGTTTTGATCATCACATAAATTTGTGGCTCCCAGCTGAATTCAGCATGTACCATGGTGAAAGGATCAGATGGCATTGGGTCTGTGTGGAATCCACAGGACCTGAGAGAAAGCTGTAGTGCTAGTGGAGCTGTATCAGCTTATATCAGGGGAAACTTGCCTACTTGACCCAAGGGGAACACAAGAAATTTTTGGTCAGACCTTTGTATCTGTAATTTTTCTGTTTTCTATTAATTTCGCTGTATATCCATCTGTTTATAATATGCTTGCTTAGTTGTTTTTTTTTTTTTAATGGGTACTTTAATAACTGCTTTATATTTTGAATCTTTAACTGCTTTACAAACATTTCACGATTTCCTTTCCATCTCACAGTTATTAGGCATTTTTCCCTCTAATGCACATATAGTCTTCACTGTAGGAAATCATGAAGTTGAAATATAGAACCTTCATAATTGTAAGAGATGGACCTGAGTGTTGGGAAGCGAGTGGACTCTCTCTTCGGATCTGTTTTGTTCATGATAATGGCAGGCCTGCTCCCTCGGTCTTACTATCCAGAAATTCCAGTCCCCCAAAGTCTGAATCCAGATGCTGATGATGCAGGCTGGTGTTTTCCTAAAACTGAGTGAGCATCACCCTGTAGTAGCGGAAGCTGTTCAGTTTTTATCTGATGAGATTCCCCATGTGAACCTGGCATGAGTATATTTAACACTTCCTATTTGTAATTACCAATGTTCTGCAACATGTTAAAAATAGTCCAGGGGCTTTGGCCCTGCATGCCCTACAGTATGTTAAACCTTGTTTAGTCTTACTGCAACACTGTAATCACAGATCTTGTTGCCTAAGGGGATTTTCTCACGTTTCTTAATTTAATTAAACATTTCCCATTAAGTTTAATTAAATGTTAAGATGGAGAATTCCTCCTTAACCCTACAATAATAGGGCTTTACAAACCAAAGTACGTTTTTTCACAGATTTTATTCTGTGACTTCGTCTCCTTTGATACAGTGAATAATTTAACAGTGATTTTAACATTCTGGGGTTTTGTGAAGTCTGTTTCTATTTATCTCCCTCCAGCTCATTGGAAGCAAATGAGACAGGTCACCAAAATGCCCTAATGATTAGAAATGAGGTGAGGACCACGTCTACACCATCTCTGCTTGTCTAGTAGTTGTAAACTCCCATCAGTGCAGTGCCTGCCTAAGAATCCTGACAAGTAATCACTTTTCTGGAATTTTCCAGATTTTCCAGTTTTGTGGCCACATTAATCAGAGTGTAGAGTGGTCATGTCCCATATTTTTGTTGTGACAGCACTGGGCAATCAGACTGTCTGTTGGAAAGTTTAGGTACCATGTAATGTAAATAGTTCTTCAGGTTAGCTATGCTTATCTTTATTAAAATTCTGAAGTGTCCTGTGAAAGCTCTGTTGCTGCCTGGAAAGAGTACTGTTGCTGTTATTTCACCAGTAATAGAGATACCTCCATATTGCTACTCAAGGGGATTACACTTTTTTCCTGTTTTTATGTGAGGGTGACTGAAATTGCTCATTGATCATTTGGAAAGAAATTATTTCATATTGCTCTTCAAAGCCTTGCATCTCTTTGGACTTTGTGTGTGTATGTATTACAAATACTTTGCTATTTAGAGAAAAAAAGAGAAGAAATGTGACACAAGGACTGTACATCCCACATGCCATACACCAGCATGCTGAAGGAATTTCAGCTTTAAGGCTGTTTCTTTAGGCTCTCAGCTGACTTACAGATAACACAGTGTGAAATTGTAGAATGAACAGAGTCCCATCAGCACCACATCTGTTCAGATTGCTTGCTTTTTAGCTTCCACACTGGCATTCACAAATATGAAAGGAAAGAAACTTATAATTCTGTCTGATATGCAGAACATTTTATGGTATAAAAATTTACTGTAACTATTTTAGTCAAATACATTATTCTGTCATGACATGGATATAAACATAGCAATTTTACCTTTTATATAAATAGTTTTCACATCAAAAAAGGTTTATTTTACAGTACTTCCATGCACAGAAAAGTCTGCTGTAAAAGGTAAGCTCCTGGCTGTGTTTATTTCAGTAGAATTTACATCAAATTGCATTTATAGAGCAATGAGGCTTTGGAGCCATCCCACCTTGCTTTCTCTCCAGGTCTGCTGTTCACAGCAGGAAGGAAAGTATTCAGATGCCACTTGAAAGCCAGTTGACCCTGTGGAGATGCTGTTTCTTCTCCATGGTCTGCTGGGTGTATAATGCCTGGAGTACCATTTTAGGCACTATATTTCAGTAGAATGCTGAGCTCAGATCTGATTATCCCTGTAGCATCATTTAAGGCTGGAAATTTTGTAGGTGGGAGATGCCAGAACAAGTCCTTTACCTCAAAAAGTTACCTTAGCTCAGAAGTTTTCATAGGCCACATCACAGGAGCAGGTTTCCTTTGAAAATTACTTGTTCAGTGCCACGCTCACATATACCTTCAGGATCAGCAGACCAGGCCTCTTTTGGGATCCACTGCTCTGAGCATGGTGCTCCCATCTCTTATGGGTTTATCATGGTTCTTCCACCATAAATTCCACAAGATTTATTATCCATAGGATTTATTATCCATTGTCTTGTCTTTCTGAATCACATCAATAAATCAGCAGCCCCCAAAGAGTTGCATGGAAATTACCTTATATTTAACATAAAGATTAAAAGAAAAAGAAAAAAAAAGGGCTTTACTTCTTTGCTTCTTTCTTTTCTCAGCGCCTTTAAACTTTGGAGTATTTTTGTTTGTTTATTTGTTTTTTGTTGGGGTTGTTGTGTGGTTTTTTTGTTTCATTGTTTTTGGGGGGGTTTATTTTGTGAAGCAAGTTTCCTAATTTAACAGCCTAACTTGTAATTTTAGAATACTTACAGTCAGCAGCACAGGGATGGATAGAAAAATACAGAGGATTTGTGTGATTCCAGGAATGAGTATGTGGCTCATTCCCAGGGAGTTGTGCCAATAGCTGTCAGAGAATACTGATAAAAAGTCAATTTTTCATAAGGAAATGAGCAGGTGTGTCTGAATGCAAGAGGTGAGCCAATCTGTTGAATAAGAAGATCCTGATTTTATGTGACTATTTTTCAGGGCAAATCCTCATTTAAGGTTCTTGCATGGGTCACTCCTGCTTTAAGCTCCTGTGCTTTGGAGGCATAAAGACTGGGTCATGCCTGTTGGTGTTTGAACTTTTAGCTTAAGAAGAACTGTTAATGAGAAATGTAAGTGCTGCATTGAGTTACATGTTACAAGTATTTTGATTGAACATTAAGACAACTTTTTGTATAAGTAAAATGGTGTAAAGCTCCTAGTAAGTATTATTCATTTTTTGAGAACTCATATTTCGCTCTAAAAATGAGAAAATCATTACTCAGAGTTCTGTTTCTTCTAAAGAGCTCCAGACCATACACAGGGAGCTAGCAGGGGTTAAGGGGTTTGGCAGAGATATGCAGTGTGCTGACTGGAGCAGAAACATCCTTCACATGCTTGGTTCAGCAGCAAGGCTGAAAAAACTGAAAAGACATTTAGAGATGAAGTCTGCAACCAGCCGCATTGCCTGGGTTGCTCCCCCGACAAAGACAAGTATTTTTTATTCTTGCTAATTTTCCAGAGGGTGCTAGAAGCTATTGTTCCCCCACCTGCATGAGCAGAGAGTCAGATCTGTGTCTGAAAGAGTATATATACATATATATATACCTTCCCAGAAAGATTGTGTTGGCTCACAGATTGGTTGAAAATTGAGAAAGTGCTTTGTTAAATATTTCAGAGAGCTTAGCCTTAGTCTGCTGTGCCCTCACTTTTCCTCTCTGCTATTTTATAAAGTTATTTTTCAGTTGGGGTTTTTTTGAGGGGGTTGGGTTTTTATTTGCTTGGTTCTTGTTTTTGTTTTTTTGTTTGGTATTGTTTTGGTTTTTTTGAGTTGCAATTTAAAACTCATGACTCAGAATTTGTCTGGGAAGGGAGCCTTGGAAGCTACTTGAAAATTGGTATCAGAAACTTATAGGGCCCATAATTGAAGTGTTTTCTTGAAAGTTGTGAAATCAAATTAGTAACTCAATTTGCTTATGATTTTCAAGTGGGGGAAAAGAAAGGGCACTCGTATTTTTGTCTGTGATCACTGCCTTGAAGATAAATGACTTTGCTCCTTGCTGTAGACCAGTGTACATAGCCTTAGCCACTACACAACATTTTTTTTTTTGGTTGTAATTGATTTTTTTATGAGGAATTTTCAGAACAATTTCAAACCCAAATATTTTCCCTCTACCCTTTTATTTCTTACTTGCTCCCCGGCTGATTTGGCTGTCAGTGTAGTGCACTGACAAATAAATCATTGTCAGGGCTCCGTTCCCCAGTGCACACGAGTCAGGAGTCCCAAACTAACCCTGCAGTCATGCAGAGGTCCTTACTTCACAGCTTTATCAAGGCTTGCTGACTTGGCAGCATCCCACAGAGAAGGGAAGCTCATGACATGAAAGGCAGGATCTTCTGTACTCAGAACAGACTGGAAACCAAGGTGCCACACAAATACAGAATTTAACGCGGGGAACGCAACTCCTTTTGCAGGGCACGTGACATGATGGGTTAAGCGCTGCAGAATGAGCCGGGTGACCAAAATGTGAGGATGTTCTCTGTGACCTTGAGCAGGCAGATTCCTGTAATCATAGCTCAGTTTCCATTCTTGCTTCATGACAGAGGTGCTGCATACTTGGAGTAAAGAGCAGGCCCCTTGATATTAGGCTTTCCTACCTGTCTGATTTCATGCAGATTGTGCTAGTAAGCCATACTGGAAAACTGTCTTTTTCTGACAGCTTTGGGGCCAATTTCTGTCTCTGTGTTTGCCTATGTATGGCATCTCATAACTCCAGTGATATTTTTGAGGGTTTTGCTAGAACCTCAGAGGATACTTTAGTTTATTGCTAAATATTTTGCCTTCTCCCCTTTTCACAAACATTGAAATTTCAGACCTGGCACCCTGCAGAGGAAAGCTTTAAAATACAGATGCATTTGGTGAAACTAGATGAAAACCAGAAAAGCTTAAATTTCAGCTTTAACTGATCACGTTAAATTCCCACATACTCACTGAAAATGGAATGTGGGAATTTTCTGTGATGCTGTTTCAGCTTAAGCATGCTAGTGCAGATTTTATGGGGTCTGGGGGTTCCTGTGTGCTGCAACATTTTAATTTTTTTAACTTCTTGCTGTACTGCAGACATTTGTAGCGAGCAGAAGGCATCAGATGTAGGATAGTGATCTTTTGAACTGCTGCTAAAGCAAAATGTGCTAAATTGTAGAGTGAAAGGTGATGCCACAATCAGCCTTAGAAATTTCACTTCATTCGTTTTTTAAAGGATAAGAAACAGATGAAAGAAAACCTTTTTTTTTTTTTTTTTTTTCTGGTTACTCTCCTCACTGAGAAATATAATAAATTCACCTTTCAAGATGAATTAGAAATCAGTCCTAGCCACTTGCTCAAGGAGGGCCAAAGAACATTTGAAGTGTAGAAAAGTATGCTAATTTGGCCAAGTTTGGAGAAAGGTAATCTAAATTAAGCAAGAGGGAATAGAGAGACAGCAAAGATGTGAAAAGACAAGGAGCCTTCAGAGAGTCCCTCTAACAGATATTGTGTTTACTTTGTTAAAAATGGGGAAAGTAATCTTTGTCTGCATGTTATCAGTAAATGAGGGTTTTAATAATAAATTATCTATGTGATTGCTATTTTTTTTCCCTTCGCAAGGAGAGAGGCTCTAAAATGAAAAGAAGTATTTCTATGACTAAAACCTTTCACTAGTGGACAGCAAATAGAAACAAGTCTGGATTTATTATTGTCTTTAATTTATGGAGTGTTGGATTTTTGTGGAGATTATTTAGGGGTTTTTTGAATGGACAGAGAGAATTGTTGTCTCATGATGGAGTAGTGTGAATTTTGCACCAGTGTCATAGATACTGTGGCATTAGCAGATCTGGGAGCACTGTGAGTTGGAATAAAACTGTGGTCTTCTAATCCAAGTCAGTGGTTGAGTCAAAACCAGTGTGGGGACACAACTGACCAAAAACATGAGTGTGATCAGCAAAAAGGGAGTCACTGGCATATGATGTGATGTTCTGTGTGGGTGTTCTGGGACTATTGCACTTTGCCTTCTAGTGCCCTTCTCCTGATCATCTCTGCTTGGCAATACAAGACTACCTTGGCTCCCTTTCTGCCTGTTACCCAGCTCTCTCTCTGAGGACAGTAAACACACACACCTCAGAAGGAGAACACACATGCAACCTGTGAAGCTGTGGAAAGAACTGGGGTGGTAGCACGACTGGGAGATAGTAGCACTTGGGTCAAATTAATGAAAGAAAAATGCTGCAACTTTGAAACAGAATTAGGAGCACAAATCCCATTTCGCTATTAGTTCTGCCTCTGTCCTAAATTTTGGAAGTTTTGCCTGGAGGAATGTAATTTCATGCCTGAAAAGAGGTCTTAGATGTCTAACCTTAGGTCCTGCAATTTACATTTTGTGCTTATGGTTGCCTGAGAAAGGAAGAATATGCCTTGGGATGCATTTCTTTTAGGGATGACCATTTGTGCCTTTCTGCCATCTTCTGATTCTCATTCTGTTCCAGTGTTGAGCATGAGTCCCTTGCTTCTCTGTAGGGAGAGATAGATAAGCAGACATGTAAATGAACCTTCTGTAACTCTTGCACAGGATTTCATAGTCTGTCACAGAGGAGCAATCGTCTGTCACATTAATATGGTTCTTATTACAGTATTTATGTCAAACCCCGTGTCTTTCATCATTTTCATTAGCATGAAAAGTAAGGTTTTAACAACTATGGTAATAGGTAATAATGTAGCATTAGAACATAAATCTAGTGATGATACAGATACCCATAAAGTGACAGGGAGATGTCATAATGTGCTTCCAGCACTTATTTTGGGGACAGATTTGTGTAGGTGGCTTAATTTTTAGGAACTATTCACTATAATTATCAGAACTAACAGGGACGCTTGGCAAAGGGGAAAAACAAATCTTTGGGTTGCAATTAAATCGAAGATAAGAGGTAGCAGTTGCAGTCACAAATTACCAACTTTCTGATGATGCTTGGCACACATTCCCTTCCTGCTTCTGACCGACATGTGACAAAACCTCACAGTTATAGGAGGGTTCATTGCCAGAATCTCTGACTTTGGTACAGGAAGGACATTTTATATGCAGTGTGTATTCACAGGCACAAGTGGGATAAACTGAAGTGAACCAGATCATTGAGTTAAATAATTTAAATGTTAGAATATGCTTTATTCACACTCAGAACTGTGAAGTACTTTGCAAAGATAGCAGAGCCCTTCCTGAGCAGAGGAGAAATTGCTCAGTCATGAAAATTTACCTAAAGAGCTGGGGTAAAGGCAACCATTATTTGGAAGAAAAGGACCATTCAGTATACCTACATCCGACTCAGAAATCACAGAAAGAAACTCCCTATACAGTAAGGAGAGGAAAAGTACTTTAGTTATCCAAACTAGCACTTGAACACTCTGTTACAGTTAATTTGAGATGTAATGGAGTGTTTAATAGCTTCCAGTGGTCAGGAAGTTGGTTTTAGAAAGATTGTGGGTGAGAAAACTTTTACCCATCCAAAGCATCCAAGTGATTTACAGCGTTTGTAGGCTGCACAGTGCATTGTGGTGTGGAGGAGCCCCAAGCTGGCGTCATCTGCTCTGCTGTCAGAGCTGAATGCAAAGCTGAGGTCTCTTGGCAGTGCTGCTATAGATCTAGAGAGCCCTGAGACCCTTGACATGTGAAGATGTATTAGCAGGCTCAGACCTTGAGAACTGTACACAGCCCTGCACTGCTTCCCATAGGAATAATCCATTTGCTTTGGGCATGGGGCTGGTTTACACCCTGTAGCTCTGTCTTCTCTGACTGACCTCCTGGATCAGACACCTCATAATGGTTTATATCAAGTCAGATCACATGGCACCACATGCAGCCAACTTGTCCATGATCAGGTAATGCTTCTCCATGGGACTCAAGTCCTAGTTTTTGGACCTGTCTAGTATAGGTGGTGATGGGATTTCGCTTTCTCTGCTGACTTAATGCTTTCAAGGGGGCCAAAATATGACTTCCCACATTGTGGTTTAGGAGCAGGCTTCATCACTGTTTTCAGCATCACTTAGATTTTTCTGGTCCTGGTTTCCACATATTAAAATGTGTTGTGCTGCCTTGGAAGGAGAGGAAGTAGAAGGGACTGATTTCTCTGGTGAGCAGTGACAGGACCTGAGGGGAATGGCCATAAGTTGTGTCAGGGGAGGTTTAGGCTGGATATTAGGAGAAGGTTCTTCACCCAGAGGGTGTCTGAGCACTGGAACAGGGTCCCCAGGAAAGTGGTCACAGCACCAGCCTGACAGAGTTCAACAAGCAGTACTTGGATAATGCCCCAAAACACATGGTGTGGTTTTTGGGCACTGATGTGTGCAGGGCCAGGAGTTTGACTTAGACGGTCCTGGTGGGTCCAAAATTTTCTGCTTCCTTGGGTGAGAAGCTGGCAGCATGAGGCCTGTGCATGAAGAGGGTGAGGCTACATCAACTGGGATATGAATTTACCACATGTGAACTTGTGCATTCTCTTTCCATGTGCAATTCCCTGCATCCAGCATGAATATTTGACCAGTGGGTTCAACAGCTGTCCTGGGAGTTTAGGCTCCTTCGCAGTGCACTGAACCACTCAAGCAGACCTCTGGTTAGTGACAAGGTACATTTGTCAACTGCAGCCCTTTTTTCCTGCTCATGAGTTAATCAGTCTTTGTCACTCGTGTAACTGAGCTGGCTGTTACTGCTGTTGATTTGTGATACAGAACTTTTTTGTCTGGTAGAGATCAGAGCAATTTGCAGATGAAGGTGAGTGCTCTCATCCCCATTTAACTGATGGGAAAACAGCAATGAAAACCAATTTCTGAGAAGCAGCAGAGCTGAGAGTTAGCCATTGGGAATAAAATCTTGTCTCTTACCATCCCTGCGGATGCTTCATAAATTTCAAGTGAGCCTAATGTGCAGTTTGAGATATGTTTTGATATATATCCTTTTGACAGACAAATCATAGCCTATCTTTGTGTTTCCAGATAGGATGAGCCTGATTCTTTCTAAAATGAGATTTCCAGAGAATATTCATGTTCACAAAACCAAATTCCACCTTAGTATTCTGCAATATCTGTGCGTTTAAGCGCACACTCTTGCCTGGTAGTTTGCTCACTATAGCATTCACAGAAATAACTGGCAACCTGGAATTGAATACAGTCAAAGTAAATTCATGTGGAGCAGACAAATAATTGCCTGCGCAGTGGTTACCATCAATTTACCTAATTTTCAAAATCCAAGTTCAGGTCCACGTGAATAATGAGCTGCCTTTGTTATCTCTGTCATCTCTTTGTTTCAGTGTAGCAGATGAGCAGGGAGGCCTGTGGCTGGTGCCAGCTGTTTGTGCCCAGGGAGAACCTGGCTGCAGCACGTCTCTCCACTTTGAAGGACACACAGAGCAATAGGAATGGCTGCATTGTGTGACTAGAAAGGTTAAGAAGATGACTGGTTACACTGTCAAGCTTCCAAAATACATTTGCACAGACAACAGGTTCTGCAAAGTGCATTCCAAAATGACCAAACAGTTTGGCGTTACTGTGATGGGCTGAAGCTCAGCACCTTTGGCTTTTCAATGGGTTGGATCGGCCCCTATTTTCTAATTATGCTGGACCTTCCAGCAGCTGTGACTGAAGTTAGAAAATCTCTCCTTGCATCCATTAACTCCTGCCCAGCTCCACGTTCACGCTTGGCAGGGTGACAGTCACCTTTGGGCACTCAGGTATGCTGGTCTGCTGGGGTTTGTGCTTCCATTCCCCCGACGCGTCTGCATGTTGTGAAAGACGAGCAGGAATAAATGCTGCAGGCTTTTTTATAAAAATGTTAGTGCCTCTACACTTAGGCTGTAGTGAGGCCTGATTATGCAGGAGCTCTGAGGCTTATCCCAAGATGATGATTTTTACATCAAAAGTAGATTAATGGAAGTTGACAGCCTTGTGTCCATCCAAACACAGTATGAAATGATAATAAGTATAGAATTGCTAGTCAGTAGGGTCTCATGTCACATACTCAGACTAGATAAATGATGAATATGTAATGAAATTACATAGAATTGAGACAGATGGCTCTAGCTTTTGATAAATGCATATATCTTCACAATCAGATAATAATGCCAATGTGTGGAAGATCAATTGGGATATAACAGCTTTGAAAAAGAAAGTAATTTCTCTGCTTTCACTTTAAGATGCGCATTTAAATAAGAATCAAGCTTAATTTAATTATAATTTTTTTCATCATTAAATTAAACAAGAAGAAGAAAAGAAACCAACGGGAAAAAAAAATACAGGGACATTTTCATCTTATTTTGCTTTGAATTGTAGTTATTTATCCTAGTGCCTGTAATGAAATACCATTGCCAAAAAGAAAAGACAATTATTTTCCCTCCAATAAACATTAAGATAGATTGATGGTCACCGCTATAAAAAGGATTAAATGAAATTCTTGACACCTTTTCAGGAAGATGTCAATTTGTTCCTAAGAACTCCAGTTATGAGGAAGCTTATAATACAGTCCACTTGTTATTGATAGGGATGTTTAATATTTTACTGACTATTTAAGGTGCAAAGTCCTTGAGATAAATCAACTTCTCATCCTCTCTCTGGATTTTACTATATTACTCGAGGTACATCTTTCAGGGAATTGACATGATTGACTAGGGACATAGTGTAAAAAATATCATTTGAAATAATGTCATTATCAAAAAGGAAGGAATTTTGAGAAGAAAATAATTATGAAGCTCATTAAGTTCACAGTTTCTGCATATTGAAGATTAGTGAAAGAGTAATGGCAGCAACTCAACACATAATTTTGGATGGTGGTTGTGTATTATCTGAATTACTGTCACTTTCTTTGAATTTAAAGTCCTTGCTCGTGTAGATAAACAAATATATCTGTCCCTCATTTGCATGGGATTTAGGATATTTTCAGGTGAAGAGAAAGTAGCTTTCAGTGTTCTGCAGTCCATCAGCCAAGCTTTCGGTAGTAGTTAAAATGAAAGAATACCAGCTGAGGTCTGAGGTGTTAGGTGCTGTACTATCACACAACAGGAGTATTGCAGGTATGCAGAGTTTGTAATATTTTGTCTCCAGATGAGATTTCTTGAGTTGGGAGGGAGGAAATGGGTAAAAGCAGTGCTTTGGGTGGACGTACTAGGGGTAGCCCTCTGTGCTCCATAGCTGTCATAGGAAAAGCATCAGGTGAGATATTACCTTCTGTGGCTGTGGAGATTTGGAATCAGCAGCTGGCACAAGAGAAGTTTAAGCTGCAGTCAGCATGTAAAATGCCCTGATGTCTTCAGAAGATGACTCATGAGCTCATGCAGTGGCATTGCATGAGGAGTATGACATTTACTCTGCACAGAGGAACAAAAAATACGGCTCAGAGCAGTGGACTTGGAGGCTTTCTGTGCAGCCATTGGAAAAAACAACAATGCAAGATCCCTTTTTCTTTTAGCACCATCTGTGCTAAAGAAACAGATGTTTTCTCAACTCTGTGCATTTTTCCAGAGCCTCCTAAATGTTATTTCAGAAGTCTTTACAGGAAGTGCTGCCAGGTGCTGGCTTGCAGTGCAAGTGGGGGAAAAGCCCTGCCTCTCTTAAGTTTGAGGGCACTGATGCTCCCAAGGGAAACCCTTCTTGGAGTAGTAAGAATTTCTGCCTCACAGGCTGCTGGCTGCAGAGCCATCACAACAGGAGACACATTTCTCCTTCCACAGTTAGCCACTTCCTCAGTGCTTCCAAAAATCACTTACAGCTGTCTCAAGTCAAGTTACCTAAAGCTGGAGGCTCCCTAGTAAGACTTAAGCACTTTACCCTCTCTAAGCACAAACTCTTTGCATCTGCCTTTCAAGTGGGAGGATCACTGACTGTCTAAAGCATTTTTAGTGGTATCAGTGTTTGCCTTCAGCCTGCGTTTACATGGAGTCATGGAGAATCTGGGATAAGATCTTAAAAGAGCCTATCACTTTGTGATATTGCCTCAAGAGAATTTTTTTTCTGTGAATCATAACTGTGATAGGTTATTGATCAGATTAAGCCAACTTTCAGAAGAGAAGATAATGCCATACATTTTACTTAAGATGTTTGTGCAGCTGCTAAACAACTGAACCTCAGTGAACAAACTCTGTGGTGGTGGCAGGTGGGGAGTGCTCTGCTCTCAAACGTATCAAAGCTTTCATTTGTTATTGATGCTTTTTAGAAGCAAAACAGTGTTTTCCATTACAGCAAGTCCTCAGCTGCCTTACAAATCAGCAAAGATGGAGAATTCCGGATCTGTGCCCTAGGAGCAGCCTGCCATCCAGTTGTACATGGCCTATAACCATTTCTAAGCTGTAGCAGATCTATACAATCAGGGGCATTAAAATGTTGTTGGCCAAAGGAGTTAGAAGGAACTGTTGGCTCTCACTAAGGAGATTTTCAATCTCTGCAAATATAGCAAGAAGGAAAAATATAGAGAAAGTCCTTATTTCTACACTTCCACTAGAGCATAGAAAAGCATGAAGACAGTTTTCTCTTCTGACTGTGGATTATGGGTGCTATCAAAGACAGGCTATCCTAGAAGCAGAATTCCTAGTAAGCAGATCTCACAGTTTCTATGTAGTGAGAGATATCTGCAGGAATCCACAAGAGGTGTTAAAGCACTTTGACGTTTACCATTTCTTGGTCAATGACACACTCACACACATCTGGCATTTCTCATGCTTCAGGATGACTAAGAAAGACCTTTTCTCCCTCTCCATCCCCAGTCAATGATGGTACAATGATTTAGAGTAGGAAACAGTTCATGGAGCTGGGCACACTTCTGTGGAAGCTGTTGCTGTGGGAGTCACAGAACTATGTGACATAGGAAGCCTGACTATTAAAATCCTCAAAACAACAGAGGCCCAGGTTTACTTGGCTCATTTGAAAGTTAGGGAGAAGAGGAAAGGACAGAATTCATTCAGGTCTTGAAAGGTAAGACAAAATGAGTTCAGGAAAACCATCAATGTGATGGTAGATATCTTTTCAGGGCTTTGCTTGGATACTGCAGTCATCTGTTAGCAAAGGCTATCACTAGCAAATACTCATTAGCAAAAGGCAGACTATTGCCATATAAACCATTCTCTGGTTTTATCCCTACTTTCTACTAGATGCATGCATCTCTGCAAGTAAATATTGGAGTTGGTGAAACTGCATGGCATTAGACAGTTTCCTGCATCTCTCTCCGCAGCAGAAAATGCAGTGTGTTCTCCTTTCCTCCATCCCCCTCTTTCCTCTTCTCCACATTAGCTTTGGCTTTAAAGCTGTTTAACTAAAACTCAAATAAAGGAATATGCTGGAATTGGAAAGACAATTATAAGGCCAAAACCACCCCTCATGCACCACTGAATTCTTTCCCTCGTGATGCGGATTCTGGATTTGTCTGTGAAAGCAAAGAAAAACCTTTCTTTGGTGCATTGTCATTAAAACAGTTAGAATCTGCAAATCCTGTACAGTCAAGACAACAGCAGGATTATGTTTGAATCATAAGAATGAGCTATGTGTTCTGCTTAATTACAGAAGTTACAGAGGGAAAAGATTTATTGACTGCCCCATCCTTCACCCCTCTTAGTGTAGGATTGTTCTCTCCACAGTGCTTTTTAACTCTTTTTCTTTGCAATCTTACATGCCCCCCCGATGGATCATCCACAGCTTAACTGGAGGTCTTGAAGCAGTTCTTAATAGATTAAAAGGTGTAGTTGAGCCTGCTAGCTGCTAGCAGACCATATTCTCAATGTGGACTTTGGGACATTGCCAAGACGTGCTCATCTGGGGCTATCAAGCTGGAGAAAACAAAGATGTCTCTGCTCACTATCAATATGTTTTCCCTGGAACTTTGTTTTTACATTGGTTGTCTCAATTTCATTGGAGAGTTTTTCCTCATTATTTCCTTTCGAGAGTTCAAAACCAGTTCCCCCCATCACTCATGTTCATAGCCTCTGGTTTCACAATCTCTCCTGTTTTGTTAATGTTGACTTTATCTGTAAAATGGTGCTTATCTTTGATCACACTTCAGTTGGTAGGAAATTTCCTGCTAAAATCCTCTGTTTTGATAAAGCCCATTGCGGGAAGCTTTGGAATTATTACAACAAATCCCACCAAACTGAGAACCGAGCTCGATTTTTCTTTATCTGTTTCTTCCTTAACTCCCTCCCCACCCCCAACTGAGATCTTTCTTTCTTATTTAAACTTCTGGGGTTTGATGGGCAGTGTTTGGTGTTTACTTTTTTCCTGAATAAAAGGCTGAAGTTTTTTTAATACATAAGAAGACTTTCTCCCAGTCTGTATCTAGTAGCCTGCGCAGATTTGTGGCAGTAGAGTGCTTCCACCCAGGTGTCACTGAGAGACACTGTGTAGAATTAATACATTCTCATTCTGTCTCCTTCTAGATGTGCCACTGAGAGGCACACAAGAAATTAAAGCCAATGCTTTGACCTGCAAACCCACTGTTATTTCTCTATCTAGGCTCTTGCTATTGTCCACCCAAGGTCTTTCAGTATTTTTTCTTTCAAGTTTTTATTTTTACTAAGCATAGAATTGTTAATTTTCCCCAAATTCTACCCTCCTAAATTTGCCCTACATATTTCTGAGGAAGATGTTTTAGTGGCTTCCCCAGACCCAAGCAGTCAGAAAAACTGTCAATCTATGGAAGTGCTTTTCTTGCTGCTCTGTCAGGTTTCCAGTTTTCAAAAATTGCAAGCTTTCAGTTTTTCTCTACTCCGGAATGAAGGAAATTCCTAATTTGAGGAAAGCAAACCCAACTCCTCTCCCTAAAGCCATCAACCCCCATATGAGTGGAAAACAGTCTACATACTTAATATATCCTGAGAAAAATAGTTGACATTTTCTGAATATCTGCCATTCCAACTGACTCAGATTTTGATCTTGTGTCTCTCCACTTCCTTCTCTCTCTGTAAAGATGAGTTTATTATATTTTTGCTCCCTGACATTTAGAGTGTCCCTAACATTCACATTGAATACTGTGTGTAAACTGTTATTACAAAGATGCTTATTCTACTTCAAAGTTTCTCTGAATGTAGGAAGAGAAACATTTGCAATTTTTATTCTTAAACCAAGCTTTTTAGAAGCTGAAGAATTAAACATCAGAGGGTAGAAGTACTGAAGTCCAGTTCTAGATGATGTACTGTTGGTACACCCCTTCAGAAAGAAGAGCTTTTTGAAGTTCCATTGCTGGTTTTGAAAAATACATAGCTTTATAATGAATACAAAGGGCCCTTGCTGCTCTGGTTCGTGCTGCTCATCTCTGCCTCCATCTCTTGGGAATGCCATTTCTTGGCTAAGCCAGTCATTGGCTCTACAATCTAGCTGGGCTGTAAAATGAAGATCTATCTATTTTAAGATTAGTTCTGTGAGGTGTGTGCTTTGTCTAACCCCTTGTGGCCTCTGTGGGACAAAAAAAAAGGGAAAAAACCAAGACTCTTCGAGAAGGAAGTTCACCCTAAGCTAGGACCAAATTCGATGCTTGTGTCTCCAGTCTCTACTGAAGGAGCCCAGGCCAACTAATTAATACGAGAGCTAAATCTCCCTCTGTCATTCTGCTCTGTGTTACCGCTTCTGAATTGATCTCCAGGAATTCTGTGTGCTCAGTCCTGTAATTGTGGCACTCTGGAATAGTTTCAGACAAGTATTGTGATGAAAACAAGAAATCCACAGAGACATCCTAAGGGAAATATGTTACTTTTCTGGAACCATTAGGTAAAATAAGTGCTGCTTTGGTTACTCTGAAAAAGGTTGAACAGGTATCTAGCTTAGGGTATCTCTTTATGGTATTGCCTTAAGCTGTCTAGGAAGAAAGAAGATTTAATCATCCCTCTAGGTTATAATTTCACTTCCCAGTAGAAAAAGAATTCTGGGACAATTCTTTATGACAGCATTTGCTATGACAAGGGGTGTCTTTAAAAAGATTAGAGAGCCATTAGCTATAGTGATCAGTCAATGAGAAGAGGGAGAAGTTAACTTTATCAGTAGCCTGAAGAATAATTCTAGAGTTGCACTCTGCCAAAGTGGAAGAAAATAAAAGGCTAGTGTAACAAATCCATGGGAGAAGTTAGGATCAAAAGGAGTCCATCTTTTCTCTAAACTGGATTAGCCAGAGGCAAAATGCTTTCCTTAGTCACTGATTGCCAGACCTTTTTTTTTTTTTAAGTCAGAAAGCTTTAGAAAGTGGATAAAGAGAAATTTTCTGCTTCAAAGTATTCAAATAGCAGTTCCTGCAGGCACTCTCAGGGGATTATAGTATTGTTTAGAAACTCACTGATTGGAGGATTTGGAAACCTGAACTGCAGGACTGCTGTCATACTAGAAAATACTTATTGTTATTGGCAAAGTAGCAGCAGTAGTAGCTCTTGGACCAAGTTTCTTTGACTTGGTAAGAAGTTCAAGGCTCCTTTAGAGAACTAATATCTTGGGCTATAGGCAGCATCAGGGCGAAAAAGTTCACAGGATTTCATTCTCTTTCTGTAACGAAGTGTTTTTTCCACCAAACACCTCACTAGCTTTGACACTAATCACTTGCTTTTGTGTTAGTGGAAACTTCTACCACCGTGGCTGAGCCAAGGCAGGACTCATTTCCTCAGCTGAGATCTGCAGAGTTCTGTGTCAAGACCAAATCACTGAGACCTTCCTTGACTTTTGTTTGAGTAATTTTCCCTGGAGCTCTTATTGGAGTTCAGTAGGAAGGACATGTATTTGAGGGTAAATGCACATGCTCTGTTCAGGTATCCTCTGGAAGGGAATTCCTTTGTCAGTGCTTCCTTTGGCTTACCTAATCTGATTGTCATCAGGTGAGAAGCTATTTTTAAAATAGAGTTTTGATACAAGTATAAATCGTTCCTCACCCAGCTGATGCTTTGGTAAACCACCAGCTGCACTGTGTCCTGCAGTTATCAAGAAGGTGTATGGAGACTGAAGAGGGTCTGACAGAGATGGGAAGTCTTTTTAAATAAGTTTATTTAATTAATATTAAAACTATAGCTTTAAAAGTAACCTCTTTATTTTGTCACAGCACCCAGAAAAAGGCCACATTCCATTCTGATAATCTGTCACACATTTTTATGGTTCCTGTCACGTGCTTGCAAGCTTGTAGACTGAAAAATAGGACATCAAATGTATTAGATGAGGCTGTGTTTCCTGAGAAAGAAACCTGTCTTTTGTCTCCTTTCAAGTGTGGGCACTTCCCCCAGTTTATGAATGGTAGCTGCTTATATCCACAGTAAGAGTGAGCGTTCTCACTGATGTAAATTGATCCAGTGCCACTGCAGAGTTTTGCAAGTAAAATTGCAAGCAGTGTGGTCATTTTGGGTGGGAGACGTTCATCCAAATTTGTGACAATTCACAGCTTAAATTCACTGATTATTCCAGTCTGACCCAAGGAGATACTGAGAACTTTTAAAAGCTTACTCTAACATTTTACATGTTTGGGCAACTTAAAACATTGTTTTGTTTTAGTGGTTTTCTTTCTTCTAGTTAAAAGCCCTGAAAATAATGAACCCCTGTCAGCCTGGCAGAAAAGCATCTGCTTTATTCATCAAAACTCACAATAGGCAGAGCCTTGGATCTTAAGTGAAAAACACAAGTTTTTTAAATCTTAGGTTGGATTTAGCAAAGGAAGAACAACAATTCTGTTCCTTGTAACAAAGAAAAGAAAATACATAAACTTCCATGAAATTTCAAGTCTGGTACGTGACAGGTCTGCAGTTTCAGAAATGGTAGTTTTACACTTCTGGAAAGCCATGATCCCATAGTGACAGCCTCCCCATCATGAAGTATTCTTGTCTTGTCAGAGGAGCTTTGAAAGGAACAAATGGTATTTCATCAGTATCTCAAAAAGCTCTGTGTTAGTTGTGTTTTGTGTATGCTTTAAATAACACAGAGAAAGTGTGTTACATGGTGGCCTAGCAATTAAAGGGCACAGTTGGCTGTCATCTTTGTAACACTGCCTTGCTGGTGTCTGTCGAGCAGCCAAAAGTTTTTTTGTGTTGCTGAGCACAGAATTTCCCCGCAGGCAAAATCCCATTCAGACAGGACAAAGAGTTTGTTCCAAGTTGTGCTGTCCCTTTTTTTAGGCATCTTCCAAAAATTAGGCCAGAAGAGATATTCCAGCATCTTGCAGATGGTGCATGCATTTATTCTGAACGGCAGGCAGCCAGTTTGCTGCCATTCAGCCATCTATGTTGTGGTGACATGGATTTTTGCCACATGTAGATTTTTCTGGTGTTTTGCTTATTTCAAGAAAAAAAAAAAAAAACAACACCAAAAAAGCAGCTAGCTTAAGGGGGAAAAAAAAGAAAACTCCACACTGATGCTGTTATGAGTTTTGAAGTGTAGGCAGTGAGTATAAAGCCTTCATCTCTCTTACATGGTGATATTTTGGTCTTATTGCTGGTTGAGAAGCTGTGTAGCTGTGTCCCAAGTAACTGTTACCTGCTGTCTTAAAACGTTCATGCAGATTGATTCTATAAGGGGTGATTTCCATTCAGTATGCCTTCCTTTTCTCATCTAGATTCAAATGTGAGACATAAAATTGCAGTCTTATTTATTTTGTAACAAAAAAACCCAAAACACAACCTCTGATATTGAATAAATTGTGTATTAAGTTCCAATTTATTATCTGATGGTTCTATATATGGTTACCGTATGCCACTGATTCTCCATGCTGATATTTTCTGATATTTGTTTTTCTTGTATGTAGAGTTCACCAGAGAAGGTCTGCTTTCCCTGCCTTGGGTATATGTAACAAAGGATTTCAGTGACTATTGTTAGGCTGTCTCTCTTTTTCTCTCCTCCCTATTAATATTCATCCCTTTTCAGGTAGTGGTGTACTCTCTACACAGCTACAATTCATTGTGCACAAGAAATAACCTGAAAATTTTGAAATGGAATCCTAGCCTTAGGGAAGCCCTTAAGTACCATTTTTTTAAGGGCCTTAATTAGAACCTAATTATGAGGAGTTTCTCCTTTCAGAGACCAGGTACAGGGTATGAACTGATTCCAGATCCCCTGGAATATGATATTGCCAAGTAGATATACCTGTTGAAGCAACAGGAGGAATAGGTGTTGGCTTTTCTCAACCAGCAAGGTGGGATTCAGTGTTAATCTGAGGTCACTAACCTGCTTCTTGCATGTAAAAATACCTGTGAGTGTCACTGACAGACTACAGCTGCATGACCTGGGGAGGTATGAATGGAGCTTCAGAGCTGCTCAGTCTACTCACTACCTTACCTCAAGTGATGAAAGGTTTCCCATCCCCAATGCTATCCCCATCTTAATTTCAAAACCCCATGTCCTTCAGACTTCTCTGCACCTCCCAGTGTTGAATTTCAATCATTAAGGAACTTGTACCTTTATATAGGTGATTCATTCCTTCTCTATCACTTCTTTTCTGACATTCGAAATTGGATTTTGCAGAGGTACCACTTCCCTATAACTGATAAGAAATGTTTGTTTCTGGCAAGATGGATTTTCTGTCTTGCTCCTCTCCTCTTTCCCTTTATCTGCCTGCTTTTTGCAGTGTTCTTGCAGTTCTTTGTCTTCATTTTTGACTTCTTTCTCCCACCCGCTTTTCTTGCCCTTACTTTTTCTCTGCTTTCTTCTCCGTTCTTCATGTCTCTTCAGATTCCTTTTGTAGACATTTCTGATGCTCTGTTGCCTGAATCCCTCAGCCTGAAGGTGATGCAAAAGGTATAAAGGTAACAAGAAAGAAAATCCAGCTCCTTCTTTCCAGCTCTGGCCTGTGTGTCTCAGACAGTTGTGGGTCTTATTTTTTTTTTTAAGCATGTTGATTTTGTTGACTTTTTCAGTAGTAATGGGTTTTTTCTCTCAAAAAAAATTGTGCTTGGTTGGTACCAGTACATGTAGTTTAAGAGATCTTGGTTCCAGCTGTGGTCATCTGGTTTTCATTATTCTGGTCACTATTTCTTGTTAGAGTTTCATTTTTTATAAGTTATTAAAGGGTGGTTGAAGGCTAAAAAACTCCAGGCCAAACAAATCATAGCTTGGGAATTCACCAGGAACAAGAGCACCACAGAGTATTAATGAATTATTCACTGGGCTACCTGCTACTCTGAAATTTTTAGCTCTTTTATTTTTCAGCTGAAATCTTTTTTCTATAGTGCCATCTCTTCCAGAAGTGCAGAATAAGCAATTACCAGATTTGGGAATAGAGAGTTCCCTTCTCCTGTCCTCTGTGTGTAGGCAGGTGTTTCTTGGGAACGACCAGATATGGATTATGGATCAAGCTGCGGGGAACACTATGATATTTTCTCTGTCCTATGTGCATCTAAGGGACTTGTGCTTTTCCAGTGGGAATAGGAGGAAGGGGATTTCTACTGAAAAAGAAAGGAGAGCTGGAGTCCAAAACCCTTGCAGTGGTCACAGTTGAAGAAGAGGCTAGAACAGCAGTCCAGATCACGAGGCTGGATAGGGCAGAGAGAAGTGAAGAAACAGAGCTGAAATGTGCCTGGTGGGGAAAAGAGGAGGGAGGCAAAGTGTCTGAGTACAGAGATGTCTGAGGTGACCAGCTGAGGAGAGCCAGCAATGGGTCAGTCAAGACCCATTGATGCAGCTGCACAAGTAAGGGCACTGGAAGTGGAAATATGTTGTTGTGGCAATTGGATAGAAAAGAATTGTGCCTAGGAAGGGCTGGAACTTGAAGCTGCATGCAAGGGCTGCTTGGCAATGCTTCAGGCTCTGTGTCAGGGTGACTTGGTGTGATTTTCTATCCTATGCGCTTCAGGGCTTAGGGGATGGGCCAAGGGAGAAGGAGAAAGGTATCCTGCTGAGATCTCAAAGCCCTTCTCACCATGGGCTGTGTGGCTGGCCAAGCATCCTTGGCAGCCTGCCACTGTCAGCCTAGCTTGTTGGGATCACACCAGCACCTTTCAGAGCTGAGGGAGATCCGAGCAGTGTGGCTCTTTTGTTTAGTAGGAATCACACAGGAAAATCCATGAGCAGCGGTACTGAAAAGCAACACCCTGTTACCCTCCTCTTTAATATAATATTTTCTTATGTATGTGTGCTTGACTGTGTCTCTCAAAGGATAGTTCATTTAAAAAGTTTCTAAGGAAATGTAGCCACATGAAGTCACAATCCCACTGCTATCACTGTACCTTTCATTGAGGATGGAAGACTTTTATCCAGTCTTTAATTTACCTCAAAGTTTTATTCCATCATTGCTCTATTTTCAATTCCATTTTTATCATAACAGAACTTTCTTTTATTTACATTGGTGAAACCTTGAATTCATAAACTGTCAGAGTGATTTTAATGTAGACTAAGGCTTTATCACTGCATATAAATATATTTAGCCTGAGATTCATTCAGAGCAATCTTTTGTGGTTTCAGAATGAACGTAACGCTTTTTATGTGTACATACCACTAGATTTAAAATGAGATTTATGACTTTTGTTGCCATTGTATAGAGAATGAGGGGAAATATGGGGAATATTTTCCCAGTGTTTAAGGCTGCATCGCTTTGAAATGATAAACCATTCTCTCCTACTTCAAAGTAATTTTATAGTTATGTTTAAAGAACACTGAGGGTTTGTCTACTGCATTTGTAATTTTTACACTCAGCCAGAAAAAGACTCTTTGAAGAATGGTTTTTTTTCTCATTATTATTTGTATTAAAATACAGTCTGTGGACCATGACCAGCATCAAAGCCTCAACATGTGTTCTGTGCTGCACATTGCAAGGGATAGCTCATGGTACAGTTGGATATTCCAGGCAGAAAATGTTTTCCCATTCTTCTTCCCTGCTTTGCAAGCAAGATCATGTCACAACAGACATTCAGCCTCCTATTTCAGTGTCTCATTACCAACTGAGAAGACAGCTTGCTGAGGGAGCTTAGCCAAGGTCACAAAGGAAGTTTATAGCAGAGCCAGGAACTAGACCCAGATTCCCACTCGGTCCAGCAAACACATCCACTTGGCTAAAGCTTCCTTAAGGACCTTGTCTGCTGCTGGATTTTCCTCTGGGTTGTCCAGGTTTATTGGCAAACTTGTTTAGTCCTCTCCTTGAGCAGAGAGGGTAGCATCAGCACTTTCTCTTGGAAAAGTTTGGAGAAGTTGTGTCTGGCGCTATTAGCTCTGCAGGAAACGTTTTGATCGATTTATCAATTGCGCTGTAAAATGAACTGTGCAACTCTTGTATTTTTATTAGAGAAGTGACACAGATGAATTTTGTCACAAGATGTGCTCGATATCTGTTTTACCAGGATCGAGGGGTGCCTTTCAAGTGAGAGCAGCTCTCAGTTATGGATATCCTGTCTTCTTTTTAGTTTTCTTGTCACAAAAAATATATGGTAACTACCAGCTTACATGAAATTGTTAGTGGCTAAGACTTTCTGACCTGCAGAGAAGAAGTACAGAAAAAGCTGAGAGAAGAGTGGCTAGCTCAGCAAGCCTGTTCTTTCAAGCTGCTTTGGTGTATGTAAGGAAAAGGTGATTTCTGGTGGAATCTAACACTGCTAGGATGACATTGTGGATACAGAGGTGGAAGTAGATGGTCACATCCATTTTTCCCATATGAAACATTGACAGTATTCCTCCTGTTATGTCCCTCACTTTGAGGGTCTGTACCCTGTCTGAAGATTCCAAAGGGCAACATAAAAAAGAATTAAATGAGTAGGCTGAAAGTGACTTAAAGTGTTGTGTGTGGAAAATGCCTGTCAGTGCACACACTGGAGAATATGGGAAATACACATGTGCAGCTGTCAATTTTCACAAAGAATCCAATGGTGTGAGCTGCATCCCCTGTATGTGTCACATGCACACAAGTGGATGTTTTGTGTTTGTACACCTTCCTGAGCCACTGCTCCCTGTGCATGCTGCATGTGCCTGATGGGGTGGGTGGTTTCCTTGTGTGCCCTTTGTTCTTAAACACACATTTTCTATAGGCAATACCTGATCTTTTTCATTTTTATGGAGTCAGGATTCCTGGGAAGGCTGTTACTGAGCTTTTCTGGGTCAGCCCTCATCATGATAAATATCAGTGATGTTCCTCAAAGTCAATGTACTGGCACTGATTTAAGGTTTGACCTCTTCTTACCTATATTCTTTAGTGAATGTGTTTTTGTCACTAATGTACTTCACTAAGTGCCTGGTAGATATATTGGAATAGCTTACCAATGGATTTATTTCATGGCTGCTTTTAGAAAATGCATTTCTCAGACTATTTTTGGTTATCTTTGTTCTCTCCTTTCCAGCAGATTGCATTTTTGATGTGTTTGTAATCATGTATTATCCCTTCAAGTAATATTTGGAATCTCCTTTTCCCTCTAAGGCAAGCTGTCAGCTCTAGGACTGTAACCAGTTTTGCACTTTCCCTTTCCCTTTCCCTTTCCCTCCCTTCCTCTGTGATTTTTTGTTGCTGTTTTTGGGGTTTTTTTCTTCTTTTGGTGTGTTTCCTTCCTTTGAAGCAGCAAGAGCTTTGTTCTGGCAGATAATGGAATTGAGCCACAGTCCCTTATGTGCAAGTATTTACTCACTGCCCATTGCAACTGGCTGTATTTCATAGTATTATAAAGATATTTTATTTTGCCTGGGTAAAACAAGCCACTAATTGAATTTATACTAAAATATTTATTTGCCTACTCATCCTATCCAACACTAGCAGATGGTTGTTGGGCACACGGTACTTAAAACTTTGAAAGAGATTTGTAACATTATAAAAGAAAAAAGTGGATGGCTTTTGATTCAGTCTTGATACAAAGTGGAAGATTTCTGCCTATTGTCTAGTTTGAATTTAAAGTGTAATTGTGACAAACCTCAATGACTACAAAAACACTGAAAAGGTCTTCTTTTGTATTCCTTACTTGTTTTTTTTCCTTCTTACTTATATGCTGAAATTCACTGAGAGTGTTATGGTAATTTCATAAGATCACTTGAATTTCATGAAATTTCAGCCAGAGATGTTTTTCTTTCAGGTTTTCAGGTTTGGTTTAACACAGCTGTGACCTTAGCAATAGGCCACCTGGACAGTTTCTTCACTCTTGGGCTTATATAGGCAGTGTATTTCCGTGGGTTTTTTGGCTTTAATAACTAAAAACACGAATGTGAGAATGGTTTGCACAGAAGTAGGGCCAGTTGCTTCCTTAAAGCAGATTCAGAAATATTTTTATTATGGAAAGCACTAAAGGTATGTGCAAGGAGGACAGATGCATACCTCAGTTTATGTCCAAGCCCCATCACACCACCTGGAGCACATTCAGAGCACAGAAAAACCTAAAAGCAAGGTCCCCTTGCAAATGCTCAGTGAGGAAATTTAACAAGCAGAGCATGTTGTCAATGACCCATCCCTTGGATATTTTCCCAGCTTCTGGCAGTCTCTAGTGAAAGGGTCTACCTAGATCAGGGGTTACAACCAGGCCAATGTGTTTATCAGTACCTAAGCAACCTGAACTCCAGAAATTTGGCTTATCCATTTTTTAATTCACTTGTTTTTCAGTTTTTGTCATATCCTAATTTGCTGTATTCAAGGAGTACCTCTTATTTCTTTTGGACCTGCTGCATTGTCATTTCCCTGGATGCCTCCATCTTACTGATGGGAAAAGCAGGAAACAGCAGCAAAAAAGTCGCTTCATACTCATCTTCTTGATCTTACAGACCTCTGTTAAAATACCCCTCTGCCATCTTCTCTCCAAGCTCAGCTATCTGTAGTCTCTTCTTAAACTAGACAGTCTTGATTATTTTTGATATCCCTATTTTCAAGTCTAGTGTCCTTCTTTAGATGGGCTGGTGACAGGCCTTGATGCTAGTGGACCAGGAACACAGACTGAGAGGTAATAAGAGTGTTACAAGTGAGCACATCCCTAAATATTTTTTCACAGTTGTAGCACAGATATCAGAAGTAATCATCCCTGTTTTAAAAATAAATCCTTCCCTTGGCTGCTTGCAGATCTGATAGTTCATCTTGAGAGATTTACAATGATGTGATATTCCTGCGCCCTAAGTAGAGAAATCTCAGATGTACAAAATGAAAGATTCTGAACTGCATTTAAATTCCCCATACTCAAAATAAGAAGCCAAAAAAAAAAAAAAAAGAAATTAAATACTTGTCTCACTTATTAGGGACAGCTTTTTTTTTCTCTGCCATATCTTGATTTAAATTGAATGTGTCATTTGGCATTAAGCAAAATGTGAGTTGTATCTTGAAAGACAGCATAACTCATAAATAGTGTAGCCATAAGCCAGCTGATGGCTTACTTATAACCAGGCAAATCTAATATCCTGCTTTGCTGTGGGGTATGTGATTTTCTGTATATGCTCCACACTCCTGTAATTGTTTGTTGTAGGGGATGGTGAATTTGCCACTTGCCATGAGCTCATTTCTTGTCTTAATGCAGTTAATATAGATGAATATATTTTTAAGGATTCTTTGAAATGTCAGTCATATTTTAGCAGATCTCTGAATATAGTCTTTCCATGGCAGAGAGAATCTGTGAAAAAAATGACTACAGGCTAAATATTTATTGAATTAGACTATCACTGAGTTTATATTAAAAGATCCATATGAGGCTTCAGATTTTTTGGCCAGTCTCAGAAAGATATACAACTAGATATGAAATTTCTTGCAAAGTAAACTACCACAAAACAAATGGCTTTATTAGAATTTGCTCAGCAAGATTTAAAGGTGAATGCCAGGAAAATTTATCATGTAACCATATTCTGGCTTTTTTGTCAAGAGAGGAGACAAAAAGTATATTTCAGACGAAATTACAAGGATTAATATGAAAAATATGTCACATCCAGGTGAATATATTTGAACTGAGTACGAAATGCTTTTTTGATCAAGAAGTGAAAAATTGACTTCCAGTTGTTTGACAGATATCTAAACATGAGATAATGTAGAAATAATTCTATGAAATTAAAATAATAATATAGTTTTTAATACTTCTGAATAAAAAAAAATATGGAAAATATATTCTGGGGCCTTTCATAAGTATCACCATTTGCTGACATGAGAAAATACCTGTTATGTTGTTTATTACCAGGACAGGTTTTATAAATGCCTTTGGGAATAAATCACCAAAGCCATTTACTCATCTTCAAAGAAGCAGAAGGAAATAATTGACAACAAAACAGAAAGATGTACATTAGAGTGTGATATAAAGTAAGTTACAGAAAATGGCTTTACCATTAAAATGCCTTGGTAGCTTCAAAGTTCTGATCTAAACTACCACTAATGTTGTTTTTTTTTAAAAAAAAAATATTTTAAAAAGAAAAGTACTTGCAATTAAATGCAGAGTCACATGTGATGCACACACAAATACAAAGCATTTAAAGACTCAAAGAGAATTCTGTCTTTCAAGATTACCATGTTTACAGCTTTGCTTTTGAATGAACCACAGTCCTTTATGTCAATAGGACCATATAAAAGGGCCTTCCAGGTAGGTGTGAATCAGTGTACACCTTCACCCCTGGTCAGATGTAAGAGCTACTGGTCAGTAACACCTGTCAGTGGTAGGAAAAGTGCTCCTGTATGCTCCATTTCTGTGCTAAAGAGAGAAAACTAGAAAAGCCTGGGGCTGGGATTTAGTACTCACCCACTGTGAGTTTCTCCTTTCACTTGCCCTCTTTATGAAGAAGCAGCTACAAATAAAACAAGAGGCTGCTCTACCTGTGAATAGCCATTCTTCATGTAGAACATCCTTGCTCCTTGATTAATAGCACATTTCCCTGTGATTTATAACCATGCCTGCGTTCGGGTGGCATCAGAATAGCAAGAAAAAAGAGTCAGGTTTATTAAGAGGGAAACCATATAGCTGCTTATTTGGTTTTTGCTCAGAGTCCCATAACCACTATCAGCATAAGAAGTAAAATTTATCCAAAACACAAAGGGCCAGGTGAAGATTCAGCACAGGCTGGGATGAGATAGACTGTATTTCTTGCCCAAGTCTGAGCCCATGTCTGGCTTCCAGTCACCAGCACTCCAGCACTGCCCTTGTCCTGCCCTGCTGCTGCACTCTAGGCTTTGTGTCTTCTCTGGGGGCACTTGGGTCTCGTCCTTCTGCTTGGAACAGGAAGTATTCTTAATTGAAAAGGAAAGCATCATAAAAGAGAGCATGCCAAAGGAGGATGAAACAACAGTTGGGAAGTAAAGGAAAGAGGCTTTGCTTTAGAAAGAAGTATTTTGATCCCATTTTTACCAAGGTTCATGGCAGAAGGGCAGTAGCTGTGTTTGATCCTTCTCAAACTGCCTGATGATGGCTTGTCTGTGGAGGAGGCACACACATTTTTTGTGAAAGTCTGATCAATTTTCCATATGTTTACTTTCCCTGTTAGTGTGATTAGTTACCTTGACCACATTTTAAAGCTGATAAAATGACATAAGCAATCAGCTTTATGCAGTTGTACTACCCGCCCTTCTAAAGGTATTGCAGCAAGCAAGAGAAGGCTGACAGTACCAACTGCAGCTGGCAATGTTGCCTGTGCTGCTCTGCATCCAGTTTTCAGTGGAGATTGATATCAGCAATTGCATATGGACATGACTGATAGGTGCAATGACACCCTTAACCTTTTACTTTGGAGTTAGCTGTGTCCCCTCCAGCTCTCCATCATTTAGCACACCTGAAGAGGTGTTTAAGACATGGCTTTAACAGGGCATTGATACCCTTCCACTGGAAACTCAAACTGACACGTAGAAAAAAAAACAAAAGAGAAATTTTACCAAGTGCTTGGGTGACCTGAGTGACCCTGCAGCCTTCACTGCTGCAGGGTCCCTGACTGCATGGTGCCACATGCTTGATTTCTTGCTTTGAAGAGCCCTGGCTTCCTGGGAGAAGAAAAACTGACATCCAGCTTTGATTAGGGGACTGAGATTGTATTTAAATGTAGTGATGTGCCTGGTAACATTCATAAGTGAATAGACACTTTTGAAATGTGCTTTATTGTACCTGTCCTGACCCTTTTAGACATCTGGCCTTCCTTTCACTCTCCCATGGGATCATATCCTCTGTGAGGCATCTCTTATTGTGTGCCCAAGCTCATTGTACAGGCAGTGGATTGGGATATAAGAATGCTCTCAGGATACCACTCAAAGGACTTTCTGTGACAATTCCTTGCTACAGGAAGCAGGTTCTGAGTTACTGCTGGTCACTGGTACCCTCATTATCTGTAGAAGAGAAACAAAAAGCTTGGAAAAAGGTGTGGAAAGTCCCTGTGCTTTATGATCCACTTGCAGGCTCAAAGCATTAGGGTGGCCCTTCTGTGGTATGAGGTTTGGTGTGTCACCTGGGAAGGCCATCTGCAAGGGGTTTATGGGACAGCTATTGTCACTGCCACTGGGGGACCACAGCTTTCCAGACATTTTGCAGGTGTAGGTGCTTGTGTGGGAGTTTCAGACCTGGAAAATTTCAAACTAGTATTTTTGGGAACAGCTTTGATTATGGTGTATTTTAATCAGAAGCAACTGAGCTGCTTGTAATTTTCTGGTGTGAATTAAGTGCAAGTAAGAGAGGATCTTTTGTTTGTCATTGCTTGGCTTAATCATACTGGGAAATGATTAGATGCTCAAGAGCTAAAGACAGTACAGTAACCACACTGACCTGTGTTTTTTCCTGTTTGAACATTAGTCAGAATCTCAAAATTATCTTAACTTCAAATAAGACTTTTTCATCTGTGAACACATTGCACAAAAGGAGTTTGTTTATACACAATTTTGTGCTTTTTTTCTGATCTTTACATTTTAGTCTACTCTATTTATATTAATTTTTTAAGAAGATACTTGAAATCTGCAAAGGAACAAAGAAGGACACATGCCAAAAGTTTGCCTTCAACACTTTTTTTTAAGTTGGTGTTAATTTTTGAGCCATTATTCAAGCAGCTGTCCAGGTCAAGAGAGTTCAAGCATGCTTCTTCTGTGCCACTTGCACTCCAAGACTGCAGTGAAGGAAGTCTGCAAATTATTAAGCATTTGGCAGTGCCTTCTAGTTGTATTAGGTTATAACTGCATCAGTTGCATGATTAAGAGGAAGTGACAGGTAAGCAAAATGAGAACAAAAGTCTCATGCTGTTAGAAGCAAATGTCACCATGTCATACACACTGCACACATACACCAGTACTCTCTCTGGAAATGCATACAAGAGGAGGAAAAGAGGAGAGAGGGAACTTCTGTGTGTTTGTGGGTGTGTTCTCACGTGTGTTTGTACAGGTTGTGTGTTGTGTACATTGATGTTTTGCTCAGGTGTACGTGTCTGTTTCCGTGTGTGGAAACCAATGCACCCGTGGAATTGTGGCACGGGTTGTAACAGTGTGCTGGAGATGGAGCACAGTGGTTGGTGCCTTTGTACTGCCCACTGGTCTGTTTGCTGGCTTGAAGGTTTCTGTACAGGCTTTTTTATTTTTCTCCTAGTTAATTGATTTCTGGAAAAGTAATCATCAAATTCTTAAGGGTTTTGCTTCTCAGGTTACTTACAAACCCCGAATGAATCCAATTAAAATATTAGTATTGTGACAAATTACTACATTTATGGTTTTGGTTTTTTAATTGAGTACTCTTTATGTATGTTATAATATTTTTGAACTTTTTTTCATGTTTATGACATTTTTCAAATTACAAGTTCTACAACTAAGTGAGAGTGTTATCACAAACACTCAGTGATTGTGACCCTTAGTTTGGTAGGTGATGGTTTGTAGCATATGCATGGGGATGGAAATACCTCTAGCTGGCATCTAAGAAGCAAAGTGTTTCTGGTTAGGCTCACAACTGGGAGTGACTCCAAGACTCAGAAGCATGACAACCAGTTTTGGGGTGTGTGAAAGAAGGTGAGATTGTATAAGGCGCTGACCAAAGTAAGTGTCTCTGGCTTGGCAGGGGAGAGCAGAGGGCTGCTCATCTGTTGTTTCAGAATCAGTCCTGCCAAGCCTACAGGCTGCTTTCAAAATATCTTCCCTTGGCTGATGACCAGGGGGCAAATATATTTTTCAGAGACATTACAGAGTGGTAGAGAGGCAGGAGATAGTGAGGTTTTTTGGAGACCAGACCATTACATTGCCAGCTGGGATCTGAGCTGAGCGTGCAACAGGACAAACTGGAGCTCTTGGTTTCCTACTTGTGGCCTTTATTCCATATCTTGGTATTTTAACTAACTGGGAGAAGATGAGGAGGGCTGTCATACTGCCAGCCACTGAGGTGTGGCACCTTACATTCTTGGATATCACTTGTGGGTTTGGCTAGTCCATGTTATTCTCATGGCAGTCTGTGTTCCAGTCATCCAGCTGTACATATTAATATCAGTGTGGTCCCACATAGCAGGGTTTGGGCTTGGGAGGAGAGTTCACTTTATACTTTTATAATATCAGACTTATGCACACATGTACACCATATATGAATGGAAGTGAGAACATGAAAAAGCAGAGTGAAAAAAATGAAACAGTGTTCAGGTGATAACATCACCTGAATGGCATTAAGTCCCCTGTCTTTTTCTAACCACTACTGTCATATAATACTAATGGCTGCATTCAGAGAAAGGAGGAGCAGGTTTTATTACTGGGGATTCACATGAGATGCTCTCTGAAAGATATCTAAAGATAAGGGGAATTTTGCATTCTTGAAATGCCCAAGTTAAGTACATTTAGAAAATATGTAGACTAGCTTGAGCCTCTCTTGTCGGATTTCAGAGATATGAAATGAAAATGTCACTCAGCAGCTGAGTTACCATATATGGAGGTTAAATCTATTTATATCATTCAATCATAAATTAAGGAGGCTTCTTGCAGTGGTGACAGCATTCAGAAGTTTCATGCTGCCACTAGATAGGGCATTTTCATTTCTTTATATTTATAGTAATAAAACCAAAAAAAGACAGAGGCAACACCCCCAATGTTATGTGCTTAATATGTGTGAAAACACATAAGAAAGAGCTGTTTCTTTCATTTCACTTCCAAAAAAATTATCTTCTTAAAAATGTTCTTTTTGAGTTTTCAAATGATATGGCCAAAAAAAACCAAGACTGATGAAAACTTAACTAGCCAAGGAGAAAAATCTTCACTAATTTCTTTCCCCTGAAAAGAGGCTATGGATCCCTAGTACTGCATACCTGCTTACAGGTGATTTGAAACTCGTGAGTGCCTGATGTTGAGACACAAGAGCTGCTCGTCCAGGCTGTCAGGGATCTATTTCTCATTGCAGCTGAACTTGGTAGCTGAGCTTCTCTGTATTTCTGCACAGGTGTCTGACTCTGCAACTTCATATCTTGGGATATTGTATTGATTAACATTGTACAAGAGATGTGTGCCTTTCTTTTCTAGCAAGCATACCTGTACAAGTCAAATATTAATGCCTAGGGTATTCTGTAAATAGCATTCATAATTCTGCTCTGAAGTAACATTCTGTGAAGTCATTTTCCACTCTGTTTCTTAGAGAAAAACAAAAATATAACAGAACTCTGAGACTCCTTTCCAATATTTCATTTGCCGGCTTTCAAACGTCATCATGGGAGCAATGAGACAAGAAAAGAGTCTTTTCTTCCTTCAAGGTCTGCAGTGAACAGTGTAAAGCCATGCACAATGGATTTGGAAGAAGCTTTATCTATTATGACAAGTGAGTGTATCTCCAGGGTGCTCTGCTGTTGTGGAATGTAGTTCTAAGCCACATCATCTATTAAGTCACTGAATGTGGTAAAATTTCTCAGGTTCTTGGAAATGAAAAGCAGATGAAAAGACCCCCGTGACTCAGTCCTTGTGAATGCAATGAAGTAAGATTATCAGCCTAAATTGTCCCTACTAATCAACAGTGTAAGCTTGCAGTGATAGCCTCTGTGAATCTGCAGAGCTTTGGGACTGTGCTGGGTGGAAGGAGTCAACTGACAGCTTTAGGGTCATGTTCTCAATATGAGTTCCAAAATGTTCCAGCTGAAAAAAATAAAAGAAGGCATATGTACTCATTGCTCCTGGGGAGGTGTTCATGTGGTTAGAAAATGTATGATTATAAAGCTGCTTCTACAGAGAAGGAGAATTACTGTGTTTGGAGGTGGTTTTTTTTCACTTTTTTCATCCTCTGTTCTCTCACAATTTCTCTTTTCTTACTAAGCCCTGAAATTTAGCCTTTCAAAATTTGTCATGCCAACCAAAGCAGGGGATGGCTCTGTGGCAATACTATTTCTGTCATGCTGAAAATGATTTAGTGTTGACATGCCTGCACTGATGTACATCCATACATTTATTCATACCTTGCTTTTCAGCACTGAATAAAGAATAGCCTGATAAATATGCTTAAAATGAGAAGAACGAGCTGCCTCCTCATTGATAATCACAGGCCAGTTATGCTGTTGGTACTTTAACTATAATATCTAGCATCCAAGGGATAATAAATACTTTCTTTAATCTTCTTTTAATTTTCTCTCAGTGTGTGTACTTGTCTGGATACTTTTCATACCTGTGATCTACTTCTTAGATTATGTCTTTAACTTCTCAAGTTGCATTTTGTTAATCAGCTTTCACAGGAAAGGGACACATTTCATAACACAAAAAAAAGAAAAGAAAAAAAAAAAAAAAAAAAAAAAAAAAAAAAAAGTTTTGCAAATTAAAAAAAGTTGAAAAAAAAAAAAAAAAAAAAAAAAGAACGTGCAACAGCCTGACTAGACACAGAAAGTGTGGAGAAAAACCAGTATCAAATATGAGAATATCTTATAAAGAAATGCACTGCATGAATCAAAGTGGTTCATCATTAAAGCACTCAGATGAAAATCTTTTTAATAGACACTTTGTTTAATAAATAAATAGATTTTCTACTGGGAAAATCTTCATTATAAGGAATCTTCTCCATGTCCATTTAGATACAACGCCTTCCAAGAAGGAGTCAGTAATTCCTGTCCTGTCAAGGTTTACCACTGGTTTTGGGTAGTCTTAAAGAGAGGTGAGAGAGTGAAAAACAATTGACTCTTTTGCAGTTAGTCACACCAGAAAATGGCAGACTGCTAAACTCAGTGCCTGGACCTTAATCTCGGTAGAGAGGGAATACTTGGAGAACTGAACCTCCAAAAATTTCAAGGTCGTAAGGGCTTATGAATATACTAAAGGGTCTACTAGGAGCTGCAGGAAGGGAGGGACTGAAAAGCCTGTGAGGTGCAGACTGGGGGTAATTCCCAGTGTGTCTCATGTCACATTGCTGCAAGACACAATCTCCAGCAGGAAAATGCCCTGCAGATGCCATAACTTGCTTCAGCACATGACATCCAATTTTGCAAGGTCTGATGACAGGCACGGAATTAACTTGGTCTGCTGCTGTAGGCATGCCTGGGAGCTGCTTACCAGCTCCAGCAGCATGTCAAGATATTTGCCCCATCTTTTATGAAAGAAAAATAGCCGTCAGCATTGGCATTTGAAAGAGCACCAATAAATTCAGGTAGAAGCTGAACAGTCATTTCAGTAGTTTCCCTTGTGTCTGAAGTTAAATGTTATGCTGGGGATTTTGTTAAACTCAAGTCTCTAAAGACAAGGAGAAAATAGATAAGATTTTCATGACATTCGTTAAGGTCCTCTTTAAATTAATGCAAAGCCAACAGAACTAATTAGGGGAAATAGCTGTGTATGTTTCCATTATAAAATTCTATAGTGGAATTTAACTCATAAAGGATGTGATGCAACTGAGAAGTCCTACGAAGATTTTTTTGTTTTTGTTTTTAGTTTTACAGGACTGTTCTGTAAAAGGTTGCACTAAGGAGATAGATGTTTTGAAGAAGATTCTATCCTCAGGTAACTATTCCTGTAAGTGCAATTACTTTTTTTCTTTATATCACTCCTATATCATTTGATGTTATGAGCTGATTTATTTTATTTTTTGAAAGTCAAGCCTTATCCTAAAGAATAGCACAAAGTAATCCAGGAGAAGATGAAGACCTCATAATCTTTTTTACATCCACCTGAATGAATCCTGATTAGGAACCTGTGCAGTGATGTTATCCTGATTGGTGGGAAATTGGTGAAGGAAACAACCAATTTTCAATCAACGTAATTGGTTGCTCAGGAGGTCTGAAATCTCAAGAAAAAAGCATTGCATCTTCTGCAGCTGTGTTACAAGATTTTTCTGGAATAGCAAATAAATTGTTGATAAGAACTGCACATTTGCAAAAATATTTACATTTATGAGTAGTTTGTAGAAAAGTCACATGACAGGTATTTTTAAAATCACTGATGTTGTAGACTTTTCTGTCATTATTTAAGCTCAATAAAGTCCAAAAAGATATTAAAAAAAAAGCAAAACAAACAAGTTCAACCTGCTGCTCAATGAAGAAGCTTCTTGATTGATTTATATACATTCTGAGTACACTTTTATTTGTTTGATTATTCAGTCCTGTAATACAAATCCATAGTAGAGTGGCACCCAAAACCTGGTGTGAGAAACACGGCTCAATATTTAAAATTTTTATAAAATTTTAATAAGAGATAAAATACAGTGCTAGGGTGCTTGGCTCTCTGCCAAAAGTACACCCTTAGCTTTAAACAATGTTCTTTATATACAGTTACATTACAGGGGGTACATGCATATTCATAAGGGTTTATACATATTCAAATATTCCATTGAGTTTAGATGTTCTTTTTCTTGGTTTTAACCTTTGACTTGTCTTCATGCCATCTTGTAGATTAAACCAATATATTTTATTTCTTCTCATGGTTCCATCCTGTTGTTTCTACATTCCCTGATAACAAGGAGTCAATAAATTGAGTTCTGGTTTTTGTCATTGTTATCTTATCACTCAGATAGTCTACAAATGCAAGGAGCTGCCTAATTATCTTACACCATTCTCTGAGTTAGTTACATAAAAGCATTTTAACATCACATAGGCTCTATTTTCATATTATGCTATGGCTTAAGATATATTTATTAAATTACTATTTTTATAAGTTGTATGGTGCATACATAAATCACAGATTATACTATACCAAAAAGCAGTTAAAAGGAAATATATATTGTACTATATCAACACCTTTGTGATTAATAATAATATGCAAAAGCTAATACATAAATGAGAAAGCCAATGCTGTATTGTCATTTATAACACCTGGTTCAGTCCATCTTCATCTGAGTGTTAGGAAATGCTGTTTAAATGACACCTGCATTGTGCAGTCCCACATATATCTGACAGTGGTGGAGAACTCGAGCAGAAGAGCAAATGCAAAAGGAAAAGCATTCCCATGTCTTCTAATCTCTGTGGCAATACAATCCGGTCTTGAGCTGACTATAAATCCATTCCAGTCCAAACAAGTGTCTGTGCCAGTTTACCCAGCTGGGAACTTTGGCCCAACTTTGCAATTCATCATGCATTTTGTATGCATGGCCCAGTGTTCTCCCACTCTAATCTGCCATAAGTAAATTAAGAAATAGTATGTTTCCCATACCGAGCCAGTGTAACTCTTAAATGGTTTTTGATGTGTTTTAAAGGTCTTTGAGGAACAGAAATGGGTATTTTACTAACCAAGTCAGGCTGAATCGATTCTGCTGAAGTATTTTTTGCTTAATATCTGGCTGTGAGGTGTAGGTATCTCAAGCTTCTGCCTTGAAGAAGGTGTCTTCTTCACTGTAGTAAAGATGGGCAACACAGCTGAGCTTGTGGTGCCACACCTGGCTGAGACAAAGACACAAAATAAAGGCACAGATTTGCCCCTTCCCTGATCTGAGTTATGACATTGCAATTAGCGTGCATCTCCCCGAGGAGAACAAAGCTGGATGATATACATGGCTGTATGCACATATCCTCTGCATTCTTCCACCTCAAACTCTTCTCCCTTAAATCAGACAAGATGTGGAATGGCCGTGGTGTAACAGGACATAAAACATTTTTGCTTGCTGTGCTTCCCAAGCACTTCCCTTATCACCTTGAGCTGTCCATTCAAGTGTAAAGAGAAGTTTCACTACCCACCTTCTAAAATTATAGTTTCTATCTATTAAAAGAAAGCGGCTCCAAATCCTTTTGAGAGGATAAATAGCACAGAATGCTTTGATTCATATCTGTGAGCTGGAAATTTCACACATCAAGTAAAACACCATGAATACATCATTATTTTGACAGCTTTGTGAAAAAGGAGGCAAGAGGATCTCATTGCATGGATTTAATTTCTGAAGTTTCACAGCTTTGTGTTTTGCAAAAGAATTGAATCCTTCCAGCCGAGCAGAGCAGGTGGTAAACTGAAGGGCAAAGGGGAGATACTGTCAAATCTCATACTTGGCGTGCAAGCCCTCACCAAGGGCTTCCAAGGCAGCTCCTGTGTCTCTCACCTTCTCAGAATAATGTCTTTTGTCTTTTTTTTTTTTCAGGCTTGGCAGTTCTCCAGCTGCAAGGGTGGGGGGGGGTCACAGAAGAGAGCAAGTTAAATTGCCAGAGTTTCCCACCAAGGCTGACAGAGGTGAAAGGTGAGACCTTCACTTTCTCCACCAGAGGACAGCTGGATGCCCTCCACCACTATGCCACCCAACAAAAGGAATTTCATGGGCTGGTCTCAGGTAAGATGAAAACCTTTCTGTAAATGCTGGGGACAAATGCAGTGTTTGTTCAGCATAAAGCTGAATTTAAGTGAAAAGAGTCATGAATAAGGAGTAATATCCCAGCTGCGATGAGGGACTGTTAATGTTGAGGTATGTGAAGGTGTAGGAGTAGGTGAAGGGCTCAAGGGTCCTTTGCTTCTCTGGGCAGCAGTACCCTCCCGTGTTCTCATGCCTCTGTGCCTGTTTGCAAAGCTTGCCCACCCAAATATTTATGTGCCATGTTTGTGGAAAGCCATTTTAAAGCACTGAGGACATTGAACTGTTTTTATTCCCTTTGAGTCATGGATTTGGACCTCTCCTTCTAATCATGAAATGAGAGATATATTTGTAGAAAACAAAGGAGGTTTCCCTCTCCTATCCCATGACTCCAGACCTGAACCTTTACAAAAATTAAAGGTTCATGCATGTATTTAATTAAGATTTTAAACATAACCTCTTCTTCCTCTTTTTTTCTCAGTTGCCTTAATTACCTGTTCTCCGTGATGTGATGCAGTTTAGGACTGTAGGAAGCATGTACTTTCTTCTGGAATAGCAACCTGACTTTTTAAAGCTTTGGCATTGACATAAAAGCACCTGGTATGTTAGTGGCAATATTTCAATACTTTTGCTCCCATGGTCAGGAGAACACAGAAATTGCAAGGATAATACAAAACAGTAATTAAAGCTAAAAGCAAACTGAGAGTCTGTCAGAGCTCAGAAAACTTTCCAGTAAAGTTCACATTTTTATAGACTTGTTATTTTGTACAAATCCATTTTCTTCTTTCCTGTCACATCTCCAAACCTTTCTGCAAGGAATCACTGTCTCTTTTCCCCCCCTGATTTAAATTCTGCTCTATCTATTTGGAATATTAGGTATGCCTTAGCAGTAAAATTATTTTAATGATGTGGCTGAGTGCTCGTATATATTCAGGCAAGCAAACATAAAATGGTCATTCTTTATATTAAGGGTCTATCTATAGTTTAGAAAAGGTAATAAATGATAGATTGAAAGCATAGGTGGCTCAAGTAGTGGATGGTGTGTATTACAGAGGTTATTAGCTCATCAGTTGAAGGTGCCATAGATGGCTGCAGGCCAAACTTGGAAGCAACCTGCAAAATGGCTGGACTCTGTAACAAGTGATTTACTGTATACTAACGTGCACATTAACTCTTTATCAACTCTTTATGATACATATATATATGTTTGGCACCCAAATGACAAGTAGGACTGTAAAAAGAGACGTAAAATTTCCTTATGAATGGCAGTACACTGGCTCTTGTTTTAGTTTAAATGTGCAATAGGGTTTGTAAGGGTTCCTATGTCACCTGAGATTCAGGCCTTGTTTTCAGAAGTGGCACTACACAGTGACTGCCTCATTTCCCATCAGGATGAGGCCTCTAAATCTCCTGAACAGTGCTGAATATGATGCTGTCTGTTTCATTTACTGTTACCCAAATGCCTATTTTAAGCCCAGAGCTTTTCCTACAACATGTGTGCGTGTCTGCTTTACCAGAAGCAGCAATGGGTGTATGGGGGAGCTGCAGAGGTGGCAAGGACCCCACTTGTCTCAAATTCCTGTACCTTTCTATAATGATCATCCTCTTCCCACTCTCCAGGATAAGAGTAATGATAATAACTGCACTATCTCCCATGCCTTTTCTTGTGAAACAGAGGGGGCTTAGGTACCGGGGAAAATGGAAGGGTTTGGGGTTTCTCATCCTGCAACTATCTGCTGCAATTTGCAGTAGTGGAAGAATTGCCAGAACTGAGGCAGGCAGGGATCTTTCAGTGCCCAAGCAGAACCAGATGTGCCCCAGCCTTTCCTCAGAGCTGTCTGGTAGCTGTTCTGCAGGTGGGGAAAGAAACCACTGCTTCATCTTGTTGCAAAGTCCAGTGCTCCACTGCTAACAAGCCGTTGTCTTTTATTCCCCTGTGAAATGTAGGGGTTTTTTTGTAATTTATGCCTGTTATTTTTATCTCCTCCTGCAAGAGGAGAATAGATTGCCCCCTTTCATTTTCCTGCAAACTTTTATGCAGATGATTACCGCTGTTATATCTGCTCTTCATTTTCTATCTACTTGTGCTGGTTGTCCTTGTTTCATGGCTTCATTTGTTCCAATCAGCAGGAAAATTTCCTTAAATAAAGTGGCTTTGGATCAGACTCTTTGCTAGATAAAGCTCTGTGTTGAAAACATCATTTTAATAGTTCAAATGTTACATTTTGGGATGGCAAGCATGTGCTATTTGAAATAGCGCTTAACGGGAAACAATCTCATTTGGAATATGGAAGGGTTATGTTCAGGCTGCTTACAATCATTATTTCTCCTTAGCTCCCCAGCCTTAGTTTTTCTATCTGCTCTACCACTATTTAGGATTCTGTACAGTAAACACTGTGATTTTTTTTAAATTATCATAAACTAAGCTTCTATTGACCGGGGACAAAACACAAGAAAGCCAACACAAGAATGCAGAAGGCTACAGTGTTAAGACTTGGAGGTTTTGTTTACAAATAGAGTTGTTTGTCATTAGGTGTTTCCAATAATGGCTCTAGAAAGCATTGACTATTTTTATGCCTTCCCTTCATTGTATAAATTCAGTTTACCAGAGAGTAAGAAAACAGAGATATGGAACGGTCTAAATGTTTCTGGGTAGCTTTACAGATTTTTTTTTGTCTAGGGTTTTCTTTTCTGCTTCATGTAGGCTTATGTTTTTAGGGGAAAAAATCTGAATAAATGCAAAACCCACTTCACTTTCTTATTTTCTTCTGCAATTTTTTTTCATAACACAGAGAAATAGGGAATAATCTCGAAGCAAATGACAGGGCTAGCAATGTGGCAAAAAGTTTAAGGATTCCTGATAAACAGCCAGCTTTCTCTTGGCATGGCTGTGTAGAAGAGAGAGGCTGCAAAGAGCTCTTTTACCTATTCAGTCTGTGAGCAGTAGGGTCTTTGTGCTCTCTGGAGAATGAGAAGATGTGATGAGATACTGCTCCAAAGAGGGATTCAAACCCTCATAGCCAAAATTCAGGAGTAACAAGATCAGTTTTCCTTTTTGTACCAATGTTCTTTGTTTTTGTAGAGATATCAGTAACCTATATACTATTTTGGGTGAGTACATATATAGCTATTTTCTGAACAGAACTTCTGCCTTTATTCCTGATGGCTGAAAAGCAAATTTTTCTTAGTCCTGGAGAGTTCAGGAGAACATGAGGCTGAACAAATTTGTAGACCAAGCTGGGCATGGTTTTTCTTTCAAAGGTACTAAATGAAGAAAGTTCTGAATACTGGAGTAAAAGTTGTAGACTAAAGTGGTTATTTGGATTATGGTCCACAGTCTTTATGTGACAAGAGCAGCTTAGAAGAGATTAATATTTCTGGAACTTAGGCTCAAGTTGCCTTGGGATAAGAAGATGAGGGAGACTGTTGCTAGTTTACTTCAGTCAGAGCTAGATTTTTGCCTCTGGGCTTTTAGGAATTCTCATAAGCACAGATCTCTGAGAAGAAGCTCTATATTCTATGGTTTGCCAAGCTGTGTCTATGAAGCAGGACCTCTTCAGAGCACCTTCTGAACACAGGGTTTGATAGATGTTTTAGCACTGTCTCTGACTTTCTCTGCTGAGTCATTCAGGAGGCCAATGGTTTGATTTCTGTCTGTAGCCAAGGTGGACTGCACAACATTTGTGATGCAAAATGATATTAGATAAGCAGAGAAGATTCTGCATGTGAATTGTTATCCAGGTAACAGGTATTTTGCTGAGACTTCTCATTTCTCTGCCTTCACCAACATTAAAAAGTGTGTAGTACAGCAATCCAGAAAGAAGTGATTTAAGTTCAGGATCATGCAGATGCCTGACTCATGGCTAATTATGAATGCCCACTGGGAACATTTATAAAGATACCTGATGCTGTTGAGCCTCTACAGTCCACTACGACATAGGCACAATGCTGGATGTATTGAATCAAATTTAATTTTATGTAACTTACACTGAGATTTCTCCCATTTCACTGGATATGATTACAGTTGATCAGAGGTTTAAAAAACTAAACCAGGCTAAAAACATTAGGCTTGTCTTTTATACCTGGCTTGTATCTACAGTGATCTAGTAGAGGAATACATGTATATTAATGGAAGTGGGAATTAGTCCTGTTTTATGCTAAAAAAACTCAGAGATGGGGGAGCATTTGGAAGTTATTAGCTTAAGTTTGCCTTGTACATTCACTTTCCTCCAGCCAGATTGAACATGAAATGATTTGGCATGTGTTCTTGATCCTCTGTCATTGATGAATGCCACTTAGTGACATATTTGCATGATATTTTGAGCAGGATAAATGGATGCTTGAGTCTTTTTTGGAGGCTTTGACTTTGGATTCTTTCCAGAAATGTAGTCTTGCTGTTGTTGTAAGCTCACATTGTGAATGTTATTTCCCACACAGTATGGCACAAAGTCCTGGTGTTATTTATTCAGGTTGCCCTTTGCTGTGGCCTGCAACTTCTCTCTGCCTGCTATGCAAGCACTGAGAGAAGAGGGGATGTGAAACCTCCCAACACTACCCCCTCTTTTCATGAATTTCTGGGTAGGGTGTGAGAAGCATGCAAAATGAGATCTTTAAAGATGCACAGTCGTATGTGAGGAGAGCAAAATTGCCCTTTCTTAAACATGGAAGCTGTTAAATATATGTAGCTGGAGAGAGTCCTGCTGTGTCTCCTGCTTGCTCACCCAAGCACCACAAGGCATCTGTCCCTAAAACTAACTGATCCCTATCTGACTGTTTATGACTCTTGTGCCACACTCATTATTTATTTAATGAAACATCCCAGTGAAACAGAGGAGCCATTCATAAGCCCCCAACAACAAACAATCATGAAAATTGCCTTTGAATTTCCCTAATTTGCTTGTAAGAGTCAGAACAATGGAAGAGAATAATTGCAGTTATTAAAAGAAATTGCTGCAGGCAAAATATAGGCCATTTTAAAACTCAGATCTAGAAAAACAGAAAGGGGTGCAAATAGGAAATCCCACCCAGTAAGATGCCTCACGTTCCCTACCTCCTTTTGCCTGTGTAATGAGAGACTTCACCGTGCTGTTTTATTTAGCACTGTTATTTAGGAGGAGAATCAGAGCATTTAGTATCAGCACAGTCAAGCTGTGTGTGGCAGCGCCTCGCCTGGCACAGCCACTGAAGAGCTGATTTCTTCCAATCTGCATCATGCCAATGCAGAAACATCCTGCTCTGGAAAATAAGGGTATTGGGAACCAGCAGGAGGAAGACTCACTCTGGTGTCAACTGCTCTATGGAGAGGACTTCCTCCCTGGGTGTGAAGTAGAATGCTTGTGAAAATATGAGGCTTTTCCAAACACACCTGGCTTTTGGCATCACATCATCCCTAACAAGATTTGTTTTCTCTGGAAGTTTAGGGACAAATTTTAAAGAATTTGGATTCTAAAGGTGTGTCTGTAGAGCTCTGGGGATTCCTGTGGGTGCAGACCCAGCTGACTTGGCGCATGGAAAGAGATGGTGAACTGCTGTGTGCCCTTGGCTGTACAGGAAATCTCTAAACAATGGCATAAACAAACTTTGGGGCTTTGACTTTTGTGCACCTGACTACCCCGTGCAAGTCGAGCTCCTCTAACAGTTAAACACTGCAGCACTAAGCAAAGTGATGCTTAAGTACTTGCAAAACTTGCCCCTCAGAAACCAGATGGCATTGTAAGGGGAATCTGTGCTTCATACAAACTGCTTTTGTCCTGCACAATTCAATAGAGCTTTGTCCAGTATAACTGAGCACGGGGGTAACTCTCATCTCTGAGTACAAATGAAATGTGTTTGGCTCTCCCACTTCTGTAAAAGAAGATAACAGAACAAAGGATCACTGCGATTTAAGGGCATGAACCCTCATTTTCTCTCCAGTCCACCTAAATAAAAGAGAATTTCTCGTTGGCCTGTGATATTCTCTTCTGCAAGTCAAAGCCTTTTCAGTTCCTACTGCAAGTAATGGCAGTTTACTCACAATTTTTCAGCTGCAAGTGATACCCAAAATTGGCTGCCTTGTTGTAATGAAAAGCAGCCTGCCAACACGGAGGTCCTTCCAAAGAGGCCTGGCTATTGTCAGAGAAGAGAAAGCAACTGTGGTAATACTCCTGCATCGCTGTTTCACTTCATGCTTCGCCACAGGAGCAAAGCAAGGCAGCGGAGACCACTGACAAGTGTTTACAGAACGTGGCTCTTTGACAAAAATGATTGTCAGGCAGTGACTATAATAAAACGTTAGCGGGAGATAGTGGGTTTTCTTGGGTTTTTGTGCCCAGGCAGCTGGCAGTCTTAATTGCTCTGAAGAAATAGAAACAGAATTTCATTTTCTTCTCTTGTTATTTGGGAATGTAAATCATTCAGCATTTTAACTCCATGACTCCCTGCCTAATTTTGCCTTATCAAAGTAAAGGTGGATGGAATTTCCTTTCAGTTGCCTTGCTGGTACACATTGAGTAAATCCACTAAATAGCTCTGGTTTGCATTGATTCCATGTGAGTAAAATTTAAACTGTATCCAACAGCCAGTATTTGAAGTTATTTTTCCAGTTAAGCCCAAAATGTAAAATACAGTCAGTTTGATCAGTGTTATTTAAGGGAAGCTGACAATCTGTATTCATAGCAATTGAATGCTCTCAGGCACAGGGTGTGATTCTCGGGGCAGGGCCAGGAGTTGGATGATCATTGTGATTCCAACTCAAAATATTCTTTGTTTGTATTATTGTTTTTATTTGTTTGCATTATTTTTAACGTCTTTTGTAAATCCAGATTCCTTCATGAACACTGGGGAATATTAGTTCAAGTCTATGGCAAACTGAGGCTGATTTAGGAATACTGTAGCATTCCTAGCTCTTATTTCAGGTTGCTAGACTATTTTTTGGCTTGAATATTTTCACTGTGTTTCGGTCTCATGAGTGGTTTTTATGGTATTTAATTTCCTTAAATATCTTGGCACAGATGATTTGACACAGCAAGTAGGCTCAACAAATCACCAACAAAATGTTTCCTCTTTTCTGGGTAATTCTTTTAGTTGTGCAGGTAGAAAGATAAGGAAGAAGGCAGAGCAACTGTATTTTAGTGTGTCACTTCTACCCCCTCTCCTTTGTACTCTGGAATGGTATTTCTAGAATTATTGAACAAAACCCTGTTAAAAGCGAGCAGAACTAAATAATGGAAGAATATTGTTGGAGGCAAGGATTCTTCTGTCATCTTTTCCATTTCTATAAGAACCTTTGCTGGTTTACTTGCCAAGTGAAGGCAGACTTTCTGTTCTCTCTCACCTTCCTTTAATTTGATCAGACAGCTTCACTGTGGGGCCACAAAAGCACGTGGGAAAGCCAGACTAGGCTCACACCTTGTTTGCTGTGCCTTTCCTGAATGTGCTAGCTGGGGGATCCTGAGCTGTTATTTGGAGCTTCAAGCCACAGTTAGATTTACTATGAAACTGTTCAGGGAATGTTTCTCTGCAGAGTGTGAAGGTTCTTGCGCACGTAAAGTGAGAGGTGCTAAAGGGTGGTGGCTGCTAAAATTCATTTTGTGTTCTACAGGGGTAGAAGACAAAGTGGTGGCAGCTCAAACACAAGTGCAGGACGTTTTTACTTTCAGGAAGAGCAGCTCACAGTGTGTGTGACTGTCATTAAAACAAAGGGTGGAAATTTGAAGTGTGCAAGGGGATAGTTCATATGAATCTGTAGAAGGTACAGGGTACAAATCAGGCAAAATATTTCCCAGTAACACTGTTGAATTTAGGGACTGCTTTGGGAAACAAGAACAAGCTTTGGACACCTTGGAAATTCTTATCTCATCCTTCAGAGAAGTGGTCATTTCTATAAAAGCATCTAACAGATATTTTATAGCAAATAAAAGCAGTTAGAAAGCAAATGCAGCCCTCTGAGTCTCCCCATACTAATGGATTCACCAGATTCTCTTCAAAATTGCAGTCTGATGCATGTTACTGCTTCCACTGCACCTCAGCCACTAGAAGTTACAGCTCTTGACCTTTAAATGTTAGGAATAATAAAATTCATTATTAACAAGTAGTCAATTAAAAAATAAATGCCCCTCTGGTAAAACCAAACAGTAATGTTTTGAAATACTGCCACCTTCTGCTCAGTCTGGGATGCAGAACTGAGTTATTAGGAACTTGCGAAAAAAAATTTATCAACTGTAATGATTCAGTTCCTGATTTTATAATGTTAGAGCCATGTTGCACCATTTGATTTGCAAGACCAGCCACTGAGACTACATATGTGACACTACATATACAGTGATGTAAAGAGATGAGAAAAATGCAGTGTGATTTACAAGTGATGGGAGAGACAGCAGCACACTTGTTTGAAGTGAAGAAAAGCACTTAAGCGTATTATATGTGAATTTAAGGATTTACAAGCACAGAGCCTATGCTTTAAGTTACATAAGCATTAAATGCACTACAGAATTGCAGCTAAAATGTTGGCATGACCTGCACCTGGTGTGAGTATTGGAGAAGCTGACTTCCCTACTGTTCTGTAGGATCTGTCTCTGACATCAATGTGTTACTGAAGGGTTAATTTCTTTTACCATTTTACTTTGTTAACGTTCAGATGTTACTTGTCTGCATACCACCTTTGTGTATATTTTAATTATCCAGATGGTGTTTTATATGTCCAGTCCCATGTCATTACTCTATTACTTAAACTTGGCAGTGATGCATAGAAGTAACTTTCCCCAAGCTGGCTTTTTCTTGCAAAGTTCATCCAATTTCAACTTTCCAAATGTCCTTTGTGCTGTGGTAATATATATTGTGTACCTAAATGGCTTTCATATAATTTTATATTCCCTTGATAGGGAAAGCCAGTTTGACAAAGAAAATGTTTAAAAGAAGCCAATATTGAGACCAAAGCTAAGTTAATGTGCCCTTAAACTTAAAATTTCAAACTCTCCAAATTTAGGCAATTTAGGTTCTTATATTTCCTTCAATTCCCTTGAATTCACCCAGGTTTTCTGTTGGGGTCAAGTGAGGTGAAGTCTGTGTCACATTACTACCTATGAAATTGTAATGGACCAGGATGATGCCAAGGTTCTCACTGCACTACATTTTCCCAAAAAGGTGCAAATAAGATGTGTTTATATTGTAGGCACAGTGGGGTTTTTTCCCCAGTAGAATGGATATTTTGAGATGGTGGCTGAGAAACAGAATTCCTTCTTGAAGTGTTATTTGGGATGGTAACAGGACAGCAGCAAAGGTAGGGTGTGACTCATTTTGAAGTCACAGCACTTGCTGTCTTGCGAATCCATCCCATATTATAACTCCACCTTGGTAATATTTCAACTTTTTAGCTGATTTCAACCTACTTTTAGAGAGGAGGAGTCTTGACTGTGCTGAATTTCCCCATGATCTCTGAAAATATTAGGTCAAGTAGAGGATTCAAACCTTATCAGTGCTCCACTAAAGAGAAAGACTGAAATCTGAGCTCAAATGTATGCCTGTACACCAGAGGGTCCACGAGCTAGAGGGATGGGCTCAATCAAAGAATTCAGAAGTGTCAAAAACTCTTCTGCTTGTGCGTTGGCTTTGATAACTCCAAAGGAGGTAAAATGGCTGGGTTTAGCCAAAGCAACTGAATCCTGCAGCAGGATTTGTACTGCAGTCTGGCAATGGCAGGTGAATGTCAATCTGTTATGCATAGAGGGGAGTGCCCTGAGATGAAGCCCCTTATGACCTTCAGTATGCCTTTTTTTGCAATTAAAAACTGAAAATAAGAACGGTTTTCTCATCAGAAAGGTGAATAGTCTTGACTCATGAACACTTAATGAAGCGCATGAAGCTGTGCTGTCATCCCAAGATGTGCATTTTCCTTCCTGGTTTCTAAATATGTTTTTCTTGTTTCAATTTAATGCAGAACCATCTCTTCTGCTGAACAATAGAAACTTTATCTCTTCAGTCTCAAAAAAGGGACTATCCCACAGCAGAGTGTTAGAGCTTCTTCACAGAATCTGCTAAACACAAATGACAAGACACACAGCAAGATTTGATAGCAATCTGCAAGTGTTTTTAAAACAGATTTTAACCATATGTACAGTGTACCATTTCTGCTGTTGTATATTGAGCTCAGGAGAAAGAAAGTAACATAATTGCCTTCAGCAAAATTGTCAAACAAGGAAACCTTTTAAAACTACATAGAAGGGGGAACATAATGAAAGCACTGGAAGGAAGAGGCTAAGAGAAGAAAAACTGACAGGGAACATTAACATATACTTTTAACTAGTCTTTTCACAGAGAGAAGAATGACCCAGAGGCTTGACTGCTGTAGCTCTTTTTTATCAGTAAAAAAATTTTGTGTGTGCTGCTGTGTAGAAAAGAAATGCTTATTTCCCCTGTGTTATTTTAGGTTTCAGTTTGGACAAGCAAGGGAAAGCTTTATTTAGCCTGTTGAGTCCAACCCTACAGTAACAGAGCCCATAAAACTTTCAAGAAGTGAAAGGCATGCTGAACTCAACATTTCAGATAGTTTTCAGGATAACTTCTTGGCTGTTATATCCATATGTCATAATAGACATAAATTATTAGAAATTATTTGCTACAGTGGGCAATCATATTAGCACCCAGGGACCTTTTAGACTGGATTTATGAAGAGAGATGTTTCCTGAATGTTTTTCCTAAAGAAACTCCAGATTCCAAGACAAATCAAGTTTTTATGAAATAAGGACTCTGGATTTAAATTGCTGACCGATACCTAAAGGGTAGTGAGTGCATCCTCCAGGGGCAGTTAGGGATAACAATCTTCAAGGATTGTTGCATCTTGGAGAAATTCCTGCTGGAAGTGGGAGGATATTTTTTTTGCTTTATGGCATATGCAGATGCTGCTGAGTAGAAGCCACTTTGGTTCCCTTCCTGCAGAATTATTGTGGAGAAATACTCAGGAGTGAGAAAAGCTTTAAAATTTTCCATCTGGGTCAGCTGAAAGCTATGAATCAAAATTGTCATTGGGTAAGGAAAGGTGATGGTCTTTTGGGCCTTTCTGGTTTAATGGAAGCCTGCAAAATTTAAACAAATATTACTTACTGTGGTAGTTGTATGCATCAGGGCTCTGTGCTACCCTGTAGTTGTTTCCAGCTTTTATCTACTCACGGAAAGTGCACTTCATCCCATTTTTCACTTCAGCCCTTGTCTGCTTGTGTTGTAAGGCAGCACAAGCATAGCACATTAGGCAGCTCACAGATCATACAGAATAGAAAAGTTTTCTCCATGAGATGTAGGTAGCTTGCTGTGAACATTGAATATTTACTATTCCTTTTCCTTTCCTTTCAAGCTGTCCTTGCTGTTTGAAGAAAAGTCTTGTATGAATCCATAAATGCCATCTATCCTGTGTTTGAACCAGATGATAAGTTCTCATCTGCCGCAGATGGGCTCAGGTAAACAGCTCTGAATCCACAGACCTCAAGATTGTGGGTGGCCTGAATCCCAGGTAACTGGAAAATAAGAGTGCAAGACAGCAATGGGCAGGGCTTTAGCACTTTGTCTAGTTAGTGTTACTGCAGCCAGTGCAGAAAAAGTTGTAGCAGTTTGGCTTTTCCTAAGAGTCTACTGTGTACTCTGAGTGTGATAATCACAGTAACCTGGTCCTGAGTGGTGGGGGAAGGAGACTGAGAGAAAAAGCTTTTAGTACAGGGATGCATGAATAGAAGAATTCCATAATTAACAATAATGACCAGCACAGGTGACATTTCTTTGTAGTTAATAGCTGCTGGTGTGAAAGGCCCTGAGGCAGAGCCTCAAGCTGCTAAGCTAGCAAGTGAATTGCTGGACTATTTGGCCTGCAGTTCATTCTTAATATATATGGTGTTGGTATGAAAAACCCAAGCAAAATGTTCATAGGCACTGCTTCTTGGGCTGTGTGGGAATGCCAGCAATTTTGTATTTGGGATTGAACCAGTTTTCTCATTTTGGCAGTAGTCTACCCACCAACTCTGTAGGAAGATGCAGAACTGTAAGCGTCACTTGCACCTTCTACAGGGGAAGCAAATAAAGTCTTATGTACCTGGGAAGGTACAAAAAACTACAGCCAAATTCTGCAATAGGAAGATTATGGAGTTTTCCACTCTTTGGGCCATGAAAGTTGACACATGATAAGTAGTTTGACTGAAAAAACTGATGAAAAAAGGTGATGGCACCTGGACCATCCCCTTTTGTACTGTCTCCATTTCTGGAGATTCCTTCTCCAACTTTCATAACAAAAATTGATAGAAAAAGGTAAGTTCTGAATAATTCTGCAGGCAAGAGAAATGGGGCTAGTGACCAGGTGTCGTGGTTTGACACCAGCCAAATGCCAGGCATCCATGAAAGTCACTTACTTTCAGAGTAAGGCTGCTGGAAAAACTGGGGTTTTCTGCACTGCCATTCTGGGAAGGAAGAAGTATTAAAATGATTTTTGGGAAGGTATTTAACTGTGCTGCTATTAAGAGGAAGAAACCAAACATCACAAAACCAGCAAAAAGAAAAGCAGAGTGCAGTTGCTTTTTGCTGCAGTTGCAAGTGCTATTTGTGTTAGTTATATTTGGCCTCATCATCTCTTGCATTCTCTTGCTTCACCTGTGGGGCTTTTACTATGCTTCTATTCAGGGTTCTGTGTTTTAGAGAAACCACAGCTATAAACCTCTCTAGCTGGAACCCCATGTGCTTAACAGTTGACATATCAGTTTGTTTCTATGGAGTGAATATTAAAATTAATGTAAAAGACTAAATCCCAAAGACTAAATTAAAATAACAAAAGAGATATTACTTGCTGAAAGGAAATAAATGGACAAGATTAAACCATGGACTATGAATTAGATTTTCCATGGAGCTCAGCTTCTATTAAGCAGTTGTATAAACAGAGGCACTGCAGGGGCTTAACCTCTCCCTGCTCCCATGCTTTTCTGTGGGAGCAACTGGCATGGATAGTTTCTAGATCTGATCATTTTGCACCTTTTTATTTGCACTTGATTCACTCAGCTGATCATGAACTGATGAGATGCAGACAGTGGCAACAAGCACAGGTGGTGCTGTTATGTAGGAGAGCTTTACTGACATGAGATGGGGTGATTGGAGTAGGTCCCCTCTAAGCATCAGTGTTGACAGTGAAATGGGCCCATCAACATGGGGGCAGTCTAATCTTGAATAGTCCTATCCCTGGTGCTAGCCCTGAAACTTTTAGCAAGGGCTGTAGTCTCCTTGAAAGGCATATATTTGATTTTTTTCCTGAAAATTGACATATAGTTTCTCTTTCAGTATTTTCCAGCTGAAACCTCTGATGGTTTCCAGTAGGAACAGTACTGTGTTATTGCACAGCAAATACAGCTATGCTTAATCATTTTTGCAAGAGCAAAACAATGCCCTAGTTGTGCTGGGGACTGTGACTTAATTCCCAGGGGTTACAACTCTGTTCCCTCCTGCTTGGGGGGATGATAAGGAACAGTCCTCTCTCCTGTTCCTCACAAAACAGCCACCACAACATGTGGAATTGTTTGGGAAGGCATGATCCGTTCCTGGTGCCATGAGAAGGGGATTGTGCTGGCATGGATCAGGTGGGCTTCACCTGGCAGGTATTTCCATGAAGAGTTCAGATTCTTGGATGGTTTGAACTGGATAAAGGTAATGTATAGGAAAGTACAAAGTCCCTTGTTTCCTGTTTGCATGGCAGTAACTGTTAATTTCAGTTAGTGGCTTGGGAGGCAAAGAAAGCATGTTTTATTAGGTAGTTTATGTTAGATAGGCACAAAAAAAGGAGACAAACACCTGTAAGCATGCAGAGCTGAGAAATGCAAGTGCTGGGCAGCCTATTCATTCCTAGTCTCTCCATCCTGCCTGCTTCCCCAGGTGTATTTGCAGTGACTCTGCTGGAAATGGGTGCAAAGGTAAATGGGGAATAATATCCTATAATCCTCCTTATCTCACTCACAAAAAGCTAATATCAGCAATAAATCAACCCTGGGTCATCTCATGCAGTGGGTAATTTTGTGCTCCCTAAAGAACTAAAGCACCATCTAAGTCAGAGGCTGAGCTCTAAGGAAATAGGTATTTAAACACATGGATAAGTAAGTACCTTACCCTGTAGTATAGGCATCAGCAATGACCAAGTATCTGAGCTCTGCTTGGCCTGGGGGGAGTCTTTTTGTTTGCTTGCTTGATAAATTTTCCAGAGATGTCTCTGATACAAAAAACTGATGCTGGGTCTCTTATGCTAGAGAGAGCACTTCTGCTCTTCTCACAGTGCTGAATCCCTGGCTCCAGTTACTTGAGAAGTTTGGCTGGTGTCTCCTGTGTTTGAACAGTAATAATCAGCACTGCAGAAAAAATTAAAAATACTACTCCTGTGCAACTTCTGTAGACCATAACATTTTCTGGCAGTGACTTCACCCAGCCATGCACATAGTGTGTCCCCAGAAAGCCAAATTTTCAAAAGTGATATATTTTCTATTAAAGGCTGTTGCACAGCAATGAGTTTGATTCCAGGCAGGCACATTATATCAGGCTTACCTTATTTTAGATCGTGGTGGGAAAGGCACTCTGTGAAGATGCAGCTTACTAAATTATCTCTGTGACTCTGTAGGTGGTAACTTTGAGCACGCTGCCTGCCTGACCCAGTTGTTAATATAGCCAGTTAAAGGCTGATGTGCTCAGAGGAAGAGCTAATCTGTCTCATTTAGCAGGCAGTGTGTCAGAGCTTGTATGTGATATATCTGACATGGTGAGTGGCATGTCTGACTCGGCAGTTGAATAACATTATTCGTTCTGGAATATATCTTCTTCAATGGAGAATATAAACACAAGCACACATGTATGTTTTTTTGTTAGCAGATGATCGAGCACATACCAGAATGAATCGATTCTATTTAGTATGCAGAAGGGGTTTTTTTTTACTCTGTACATCATTCCCCTCACAGGACCATTATTTTACATATCAGTTACCAGGATGTATTCAAAGCCTAAGGGAAACCACTGACTTCCAAGAGCTTTGGATCTTTAAGCCAGCCCAGCCATTCCAGGCATGGGTAAAATCTGTTGTGTGTCTTCCTGCTCTGTGGTCCCATGAAATGTCCCAAAGAGAGCATTTCTCTCTTTTCCTTGCCAGAAAGCTGTGCTGTATTTACTTTTGAATAAGATGAGCTAGGAAATTCATGGCCTTGAAACTGGTACAGTCTGCAATTGTGCTTCTTCCACTGCCTGTTGTGGTATTGTTTTGTCTGTTTGGTGGTGTTTGTTTTTGGGTTCTTTAATGCCTTTAGTGCTGGATAAAACAAAAATGCATGTGACCAACAAAAGCTGCCTGAAGACTTTTTGGGCTCTGAGCACAGGAAAGGTTTTCAGCCTATCAAAGAATTGGACCTTTCTGACCACTGCATTCTCTACTATCCCTGCTGTAACATAGTCTTATACCCATTCAGGGATCAGCATACACCCTTTTGGCAGCCCGTGCTCTGCAGTATCACATATTTTTTCTCAAAAGGGCAAGACATTTGGCAGCTTTTGGAAGGCTGGCAGTGCATTGCTGCAGGCTGGCTGGTGCTCAGTACCATGGGGTGGGGAGTGGTGGTGGTGTCAGCATCTCCAGGACTGCGCTTGAGACCGAGGAATAACAAGAACATTGAAATGTAGCTCAGAAGGAAAGCAAGGCTGCCTCCCAAGTTGAGCTGGCATTCCTAAAGGAACCACAGGAGAGTGAATGCTTATCTGTTGAGTTAGCAGAATGCCTAATGGGAAGGGGAACCGATCATCTGATTAGCATTGGCACGTTATCCTTCAGCAGCAGATTGCCTCAGGCGGTGGGCACAGAGCTGCTCATCCCGCACAGGTTTCACATTGCTCTGCTCCGTTTAGCTTATGCTTTGATTTGCTTCACTTATTTCTCATTTGGTGGAAGATAGAATCAATAAATCTTGAATACAAGTTGCTCAACAGAGGGCTGCACTATTTTTATTCTTTGTGCTGCACACCTGTCTGCCTGTGCTATTAGCATGCTTGCTCTTCATGTTGTTTTCAATATCAATAAGAACACTATCAGCTGCTCCTGTTTGGTTTTTTTTATTTTTATTTTTTAAGAGGTAAGTCCCCACGGTGCAAATCTCCAGCTGTGTGTGCTATTGATGGAGTCACATGAGCAGCACCACAAGCCCAGGGCCTGCTGGTCAAAATGCTGTGGGTGGCAGAGCCATTAGTACAAAACCTAAAATCCCCAACATTGGTTTATATTACTTGTGCTCCAAGCTCCATTTTTCTTTTGTGATAAAATTAGTAGGCTTTTCTTCTGATTACCACATAAAAAAAAATACCTTGGAAAAAACCCTGAAATGCTGCCTCAAAGAGCAGCTTGACTCTTTTTTTCTTGCTTGCAAAAATCTTCATTGCAGCAGCTAAAGAAATGCATGCAATGATTCCCAAATTAAAGGTGCCTATTCTTTGTTGGTTTTGGATGAAACTAGGAATGGGAAACTCACCTTCACCTTTATGGAGCGTCCTAATCTGAAATCCACACTGTGTTGAGTAAATAGCACAAGTGAGATAATGATGGTTGTGGGCCTTTTCTCTAAGGTTCTGTTCCTCAGTATCTGAAGCAAATCAGAGCACTTCCTCACAGGGGAAAACATGTCTCAGGAAGAGTAATGCACAGGCTGTTTATCTACCTGTCTTGGACTGCTCACTGTGGGATGGGGATGATTTGTGGTACTGTTGATTCTCCAGCATTTACGGAAGTGGTAGCAGAGAGCCCTCTTGAGTTCAAAACCTTCCTAAAATTTGGGCATAATGAAATTTGAAGGTGGTCTCTGGAGGTCCCTGGTCTGACCCTTAACTCAAAGTAGGTCATATAATGCAGGTTTCTTGAGCCATGTCAGGTGAGTTTTGAGTTTTTCCAAGAAATAAAATCCCACAGCCACTCTGGATACTTGTGCTTATGTTTGGTCATGCTTAACTCAGGATAACTCTTCTGTGTTGCAGGATTAGTAGCAGAGGGGGAAGAAAATAGTTATCAGATATTGCAGTTCTCTGATTCTTCTACTGTCTGTGCTGAAATGGTCCAAGCTTTTTCAGGACTGAAGACAAATATCTGTGTTTGTGTCTTCAGTGAGATCAGAAGTTAAATACAACTTCCCATACTCAGCCTGGTAGGTATTCAGATAAAATACACTTCAGTTTTTTAAATAGTTGCAAAAGAATTTTATGGGAGCAGAGCACCCAGAGGAAGCTTGCTGTATCCTTGTAACTCCCCTGAATTACTGTTGTTTGCATGCTTGTTCCAAATTTTATTAGACAAGTGGAAAACACTACATGAAAGTAGTAGTTGAGTACTTTTGACAGCTCAGTGAAATAGGAGCCTAACAACATGTGTTATGCAAAGACAGTGACTAGCCATAAAAAATGTTATTTATTTTTTAGTATGGGCAAACAGACTGTGGATTGTGTCATCTGAAGGCAGGATTCAAAGAAATGATGATGCTGTTTTCAAATAATTTATTAATCAGGATAACGTGTGTCTTTTATTTCTGTATTACTCTTTCATTAAAATAATCTGAGTAAATCTATGTGCAGCATGAGCCTCTCTTCTTCCCCCCACCCCAACAATAATCAACTTAAACCATAATTTTTAAGAGATCAGTGATGTGGATTACCTGTCTTGAGAAGTTGCAGATGTGTCCATACAAGTCGAAATGTTGACTTCTATAGCTTTGATTTCCCTTTATATCAGCAAATCTTTTAAACGGCAAAAGATTTATTTCTTTTAATCAACCAGATAGTGCAGTTCAGTTACAACTGTTGCCTGCAGAGGTGAGCTGTAGTACTACAGACATTTGTCATGTGAGAGTTTGCTACAGCACAGAATCACTGCTGAAAACATTCGTGCCCACCATGTCTTTTAGCGTCGATTTGAGACAAGCTTACCATAATTAATTTGCATGTGGAAAACCACCTCTCTGCCAAGACATAAAGATGATGATTTTGAGTTGCCACAATTATGTTATAGAAAGTATTTATCCAGAAGCCTGCCTCTTCCAAAGTCGACGTCTTCACAGTGCATATTCAGTGTATGCCCCTTTTGTGGTTTCCACACTGTAGCTGCAATAGCTGACAGCTGAAAACATCATTGCAAGTCTGTCAAATGTGCTGTCTGCATAACTGGTGATAATCTAACTACTCTTCAGCTTCACATATCAAACTGCTGGGAACCGAAACTTCAGCACTCGTTATTGGCAGCGGTAGGTGGAATTGAGTAATGTGGTTTGAGTGTCAAAGGCCCGTGGTGCTGACAGGCATATTAACCATAAATCAAACACAGCACAATGGTGGAGCAAAAGGCAGGGTCTTGCAGCCAGGCTGCTCAGAGCTTGCTTGTGGGAATAATTCCACTGGCTAGCAGAGGCAAGGATTGCTAGGCTGGAGCTCCAGCAACGATCCATTTAACTTCAAACCATGAAGGAATGATAGAGATGGAACAAGTGATATGTGAGACGGCTGCGTGCTCTGCTGAGCGTTCCTGGTTGCCTTGCAGCCCTGTCATGCTGCAGAGGCTGGTGAAGGGGATATCTCATCCCTGGTTAGGCAGTGACATTGCTACTCCTATCTGGCTTCTCTAGTAAACACTTTTTGGTGATGGCTGGGCTTGCACTTGCTGCATTTAAGTGAAGCTTGCAGGGCTGATGTTGAAAATGTCCTTGATTTGGAACCAGCTTGTGCCATTCTTTCTTGCAGGAAATGCTTGCAGAAAGGACCCTGCTGCCTGCATTTTGGCTGCTCCTAGCACCCACAGGGAAGTGAGCTGGGGAAGGGGGTTGGCTCCAGCCTCTGTGTTGGCAAATGAACCAAAACACAGGGAACTGTTGGTGGGAGATTGCATGGAAATGTTTGGGTGCCTCATGCAGTCAGCTTGCATGACTGTTAACTTTATCTAATGGCTTATGGTCCTTCTGAATGTCACCATCATACATCCTGTTGCCTTTAGTGACTATTCCAGCAAGCTGCTTCTGATGCCAAGCTTGGCCAACTCTCTTTTCATAATGAGGTCCTTGATTATTGGAAGTTTTAGGTATTCTTTAAGGTCTGTGCATTTGGTTCATTCTCTGTGTTAAACAGAGATGAGGCAAAAAGAAGAAATGGCATTGAATTTTGGGGTAGAAATCTGATGCTATCTAACTCTACCTGGAAACCCCTTGGGGAAGGGCACTGCAAATTTTTTTTGCAATTATGTGGAGTTTCTCAGCAGGGAGTCAGCTAACAATATTCAGTGCAACTCAGCAAGCAAGAAATATAAAGCCAGGAGCTAAGCAAAATACAGAGATTTCATTATAAATTAGTGTTGGAAATTAGACCCAGGCTGTGAAATAACCACAATTAAAATTCAGAGAGCAAAGAAGAAAAAGCTTACCTAGTGACCTCTGCTTGCTGCACAGGGTTAGAAAAGAAGCTGTGCTACTTTAGTATTCTAGCATAATTTGCACATTTCTGAAATTGTTAGGAAATTAAAGGAAAACCCTGGGACTGAAGTTTAACTGATGAAGGTAGCCTACAGGAAAGACAGGGAGGGTCTTTTTGCAAGAGCGTGCAGTAACTGGACAAGGGGGAATGGATTCAAACTAAAAGAGAGGAGGTTTACATTGGATAATGGAAAGAAATTATTTGCTGTGAGAATGGTGAGGCACTGGAACAGGTTGCCCAGGAAAGCTGTGGCTGCTCCATCCCTGGATATGTCCAAGGCCAGGTTGGACAGCTCTGAGCAACTGGTCCAGTGGGAGGTGTCCCTGCTCATGGCAGGGGGTTGGAACCAGATGATCTTTAGGGTCCCTTCCAACCCTACATTTCCATGATTTTATGAAAAGCAGAATAACCCAGCTGATATCTAGCCAGATAAACTGATCTACAAGAGCTAAATGTGTGCCTCTAAATCAAAGGCTTCCCCTCTCACTAAGCCATTGTAGATGGAGAAGGCAAAGCAGCTTTTGTCTGGCAAGTCTTTGCACTGATCCTAAATGATATGCCCCTATTCAATAGATATGAGCTGTTTAGGTATACAGAAAATTATCTCAAAGTTAATTCCAAAGGGAGAGAAATTGGTCCACAATAACTCAGATCAGTACAAGATGATTTTTTGAGGTAATTCTTCAGTTTTTCAATTTCCTTCAAGCAATTGATTTTACTAATATGACACCAAATTATTCCTAGTTCAGGTTTGTTATGAACATTAAAAACCTAAAATACCAAACCACCACCACCAAAAAATACTAGCAAGAGTCTAACACAGAAGCTCCCCAGAAACAAATTCAAAGGCAGCCAAATAAAATGAGATTAAAATATACAAAATACTGCAATTTAAAAGAAAATCACTGAATTATTGAAACTCCACAGAGGCGATGTCATAGCAGTACTTCTGATCAGCCTGACTAAAAGCAGGCTATGCTTTTTTTTCCCCCCCTCCTTTGATGTCAGGGAGTGTATTTGTAAGGGAGTATAAAGGGAGTGTATTGTAAACTTTAAATGATGTATGTAGTTCAATCAGATTGATCTGGAAGGTTCAAAGATATTGTAATTTTTTTAGCATTGATGCTTTATCCTATGTAGTGGAAAGTATGTTGCACATCTACACAGTGTAACCCTTTTAATACTTTGCTGTAGGACTGGAAACAGAAAGCGCTTTTCTGCAAAGTGACAAAACAAGCGGCCTCTATAGAGCAGTGCTGTGCTGACCTTTGCTGTTCTGGGTCCATATCAGATGCAATCAATGCAGAAAGTGTTTCACCCACTTCGGGGAGTGCTCTGCTCTCCCCATTTGCTTATTTTGCTATAAATTTCCATACAGTCCCTGCAAGCTGCCTGATAACTGCAACATCAGCTGGCAGGTTTGAGCCCGAGGGCAGCTTCTGGATCCCTTGCTCTCCGAGCACAAATGGCATTCTCAGTGCCCAAGAGGTGCATGGGGTTTGTGGTGGCAATTTTGGTGAGGATGTGACAGGCAAGAGTCCTCCCTGTGCAAATGTGTTTGGGCAGAGCTGCTTCCACAGGACACTGATGTCCCTGTGGTGCTCCTCAGGTAGCAGGGAGGATGCAGTTTGTGCTGCCAGAGAGGTTTTGTCAGTGTTGGCTTTTGAAAGGAGAAGCTTTCTTAAACAACTCTTCCCACTGGTAGTGAGTAGTGGTTTCAGGCTGTGATGGGGCAAGTCTGAAATTACTTGCCTGTTATGTTTGGCATGCTAGAGTTTGGAGCCTCCGTCTTAAAAATTCCTCATGTAGGTAAACGAGATGGAAAAAATACCATTATTTCATTTTTACAGAAGGAAAATGGAGTTGCAGACCAAAGGAGTACTTTAAAGGCCCAGTAAAGTAGATGGAATGGCAGCCTTAAGGTGTGGCAGGTTTTAACAAGTAGTTTAGGATTCTGTGCTTTTTCAAAGCACTCAGCACTGCCAAGAGGTTCAGAACTCTGCTTCCAGTATAGGCAAAGCTCAGTTCAGGAACTGTTGCAAAGAATTTAACTCTAAAAGATTTCCCTCTTCATTATTTGCAATTTTTTTTAGGTAGAACCTATTTTGATTTTTTTATTTCACCAAAAGTGCCATACACAGAGAATGAGACACTGTAACTCTATATCTTTTTATGTAAGGTTATATTTTATTTTTACATTTCTGTAGATCTACTCGAGAGACTGCAGAATGGATTTTGCTTGCTCAAGGTCTGTAGCAGGGGATAAACCCAACTAGCATAATTGAAACTACACCTCTTTACACCAGCTGAAATATGTGACCCCCTGATCTTTGATTACTCTGGCAGAAGAGCGCTACAAGGCAGGGATTTTTCAGTGGTCCTTTATATTTTTTGAAGTGTCTGGTCAGTTACAAGGTACAGAGGCTGTAAACAAGAAAAATTGAGATGGCAAACTGATCAATTATAGAATATTGAAAAGATCAAGGAAATGGCAGCAATACTGCTAAACCCAGTATGGAAAAGCCCTTCTTGTCCAATAACCTCATTCTTGTGACAAAGATTGTAACAAGATGGAAAATGGCACAACATGAATGCATTCTGGTGGTGATGATTGCTGTGAGAATTGGGACTGGTTTGTACTTCACCCACTCCGTCTCTCTTTCCTAGATGCTGTATCCCCGGCAACTCAGGCAGAAGGTGTTACATTTATTATGTCCCTGTCACTGTTTATCTCGTAGTGAAACCCAACATTAAATTCTCTCTCCAGCTTCCACTCTTTTAAACAAGCAAGGAAACATGCTTACCTTCTCTGCATTACCTTCTTTTAAACTCCTAATTAACCCAGCAGAATATATAATTTTCTTCTCTACCTGATAAGGAGTGTGCCATGGGTATCTAAAGTGCCTGCCAGCACATTTTCTGCCTCATCTTGTATAAGGGGCTGCCCTGTGCTTTTGGAGATGGGCTTGGCTTCATTTCCACTATATACAAGGTTCAAGGCCTTAAAAGAGACAAGATCTGGAGGCTGCACAGAGAGCTTGAGAGATGGCAAGGTATCTGTCTGGAAAGGGTAGCACTCTACCTCATCTGTACAGGGTCTGTTAGATGGCTAAAGGCCATAGTTAAAAAATACTATATAAATGAAAGACATTTCAGCACATTGCAGGATTTCTGCGTTCAGCTTGAGAAATCCTTTCTCTTTTTTTCTGTATTGAAAAAGCTTCTTTGAGCCATTGAAAATGCTCTTTATATCCCTGAGGTTGTTAGCAGTAGGAGGTGTGGATGGAGAATCCAGCTTTGGCAGTCACGGGATCAAACTTGCCAGGTCAGATGTGTATTATTTTTGATACGCTGGTGAATGTTAAGGTCATCTGGGTAAGATCAGAGCTGGTTACTAACAATAAAGAGGTGACAGCTTCTTACAGCTGCCTTTGAATAGAGCTTACGGTGCAGCTCCCCTCTCTCTGTGTGAAGTTTGATGTTCCAGCATAAAACCACTGCTGCTGTGGTGGCAGTTTCACACGAAAGAGAGATGTAGTTTGCCATCACCCAGCTTTCTGCTGCCATCTCCCAGATGACTTCGTGTGCAAGTGGCACAAAACACTAACTCAGTCAAGGAATGATGTAGCTTTCATCTTCTCCCAATGGGCCACTTTACTTGTGCTTATCTCCAGTGTAAATCATCCATTCTGGCAAGGCTGGCCAGAGGACACAAGTCCTGGTAAGGTCACAAGTCCTGGTAAGGTCACAGTGAAGGCTTCTTTCTCTTGTTTGCTGTGCCAAGGTATATTACACCTGCTAGAGTGAAGCCTGTTTTAATTCAGCCATCACTGCTGTCCACATAACTGTACCTGGGAAAGTCCAAAAGGAACGGAATAGAAATGTCAACAGCAGTCTGGATCAACTCCTTCTTCTCTGAGCTGGCAACACTGGTTCGTGGTCCAGGGTAGGCCTGTGAGATCCAGGTAAAATCACAACCTATAAGTGCTTACCCTAGCTTGTGAGCTCCTTGCCGTCTTCACTCCCTGCTCCCTGCTCAGTTCCTGCATGCTGGAGTGGGTAGGAGATGTTTGCAGCCTGGGGCTGCAGCCTGTGCTCCTGGCCTGGGGGAATTTACCTGCTGCTGACTCTGGATCGATCCCACACGAGCAGATAAGCAAAAAGCAGATCCACACATTGACAAAGATAAAGTCTGCTCTAATCTATTAGTGTCACAAGGTGTAAAGCATAAGCAACAGTTTCAACACAAAATTTTAATTCCCTTCTGTTTTGCTCTCTGTTCAATTTAGCTGAATTCCTTCACACTCCTTAGTAAAACAAGGGTCAGGGCTTGGAGTGATAGGTACTCCTTGGCCTTTATCTGTGCCCAGAGAGCTGCAGAGGGCTCTTGCCACAAAGCTAGGGAAGTCCTCATTTAGAAAATAGGGAAGACAGAAATTACTGTCCTGGTGATGAAGGACAGATACTTCCTTCTGTGTGACATTATGTTTTCCTTCAGTATTACCCAGATCAGGCTGGTCTGTCCCACTCACTGTCTCTCTCATTCATTTGCAGAAGAGTAGTTCAAAAGTCACAGCTGCTGTTTGAGACTTCATCTTTCCCTTTGCTATTCTGCAGATAGGCCAAGACAACAGCTTGTTAGTATTTAAATGAGCATATCCATATTTTTGCATGAAATTCACAGTAATTTAAGCCTCGTGTCTGGTCACTGAAATGATCTGCTCTCTAATTCGTGCCTTGCTTTTAAGCTTAACCAGAGTGTAACACTATTATGCGGTCATTGCCTCTCAAAGGAGGGATAATTCTGAGCCTAATCTGCCATTTCTGGGCTCTTCCCCCCCCACCCCCATGTTGTTACTACAGTGTGAAGTGCAAAAGCATTCTGCATCATTTGCATGAAAATGAGGGATATCAGGAGGAAATTAGGAGAGGGAGGGGTGGGGTAGAGTATGTCATATTCTGATGCTTCCCTAAGAGAAATTGCAGAATTTGCGGAACAGCCTGTCTGTCAGAGCCGGTCTTGCTGGAAATTCAAACCAGTTTAGCCAGGAAAAGTTATGCACTACCCAGCTCCCTTGTAAATGCAGACTTTGTTGCTCCCTTGTAAATGCAGTTCCTGTAAATGTAGACAGTGATTGAAGTGCTCTTGGCTTCGGCTGACCCAACACAACCTGGTGCTTCTGACTCCCAATTTACCAACTAAAAATTACAATCATAGTCCTCTTTGGCTCTAATCTGTCTGTGTTCAGATGGCACAGGGCTTTTACATCTCCCTCTAGGGCAGGCAGACTGGCCTGTGGTCACTGCCCTTGCCTGCAATGGGGAGGGACTCCAGGTCCCCAGGGCTGTGCAGCTCTGGGAATCCAAAAGGCATGTGTGATTCTGGGATTTTGCTTTTTTCCCTTTTATTTTTTTAGGGGGTGGAGGAGGTTGTTTCCCACTCTTGTTTGCATTAGAGCTTGCAGGTGCTTTATGCCAACTAACAATATGTGTGCCACAGAAATGTCAGCTGAAGTGGGAGCCAAAGTGCCATAGCTATCACTGGGCTGTATTTTGGAAACTGACTTGAATCCAAGGTTTGCATATTTTGGACAAACTCACACTGGCCTAGATCCACACAGACAAGTCCTTTCTCCATTCTGCTAAGTGACTGACTCTTCCCCCAACCCACTCTCTCTTGATCTCCTCAGAGGTAACGAAGCTATGGCTTCAGGGCAGAAAATGACAGTCCAAAATGAGCTGAAAAAAACTCTCCAGATTATATCTCCTCCTCTCCATTACTTAAAAAAATTAAACTTCTGTTTAGTCTGAAGGGCTTCTGTTGCTCTCAAGCCATATCTCCTAATAGGTTTCTTAGAGAAGTATTTTTCTCTATGCAAGTAATTTAAGCCTTCTGTGCCCTCTGGCTATTTTTTAATTAAAAGAAAAATAAAAAAAATTCTTGGCCCAAGTAGGGGGCTTAGGCTGTTGATTGACTACAGCAAGGAATTTCGCAGGAATTTTGAATTCTGCACTGCCACATATGAAGTCAGCCCTATAAGTATAACCCTGACCTGAGGCTGCGATTTTTAAAATTAGATCCTTAATAAGAAGGGGAAGAAATAAATTTGACTTTGAATAAGCATAATGCAATTTCCCTTCACACAAATTGCTTCTTTATTATAGCACAGATATTCATATTTTTTAGTCTAAATACTTAAGTCATATGCAACTTCATTTTGCTGGACTAAGCTCAGCCCTACCTAAGAGGGGAATCCATTATTACAGTGGTTTAATTCGTAGGTGCTCGTTGTTCATGCTGCCGTAACCCACCAAACTCATGTGGCCATCAGCTCCCTTTCCCTCCCTGTGGCTGAGCCAGGACTGTCTCTGTAGCAGGCACAGAACAGTTTGGGTTGGAAGGGACCCTTAAAGGTCATCATCATTCCAGCCTCCCTGCAATGAGCAGTGACATCTTCAACAGGTTCTTTTTGCTGAGTCCCATCCTACCTAACCTTGAATGTGTCCAGCAATGGGACATCCACCATATCTCTGGGCAACCTGTGCCAGTGTTTTACCACCCTCATTGTAAAAAATCTCATACCTAATCTGAATTTATGCTTCCTCAGTTTGAATCCATTCCCCCTTGACCTGTCACTGCATGCCCTCACAAAAAGTCCCTCCATCTTTCTTGTAGGCTTGCTTCAGGTTTTGGAAGGCCATAATTATGTCACCCCAAAGCTTTCTCTTCACCAGACTGAAAAATTCCAATTCTCTCAGTCTGTGCTCCATCACTCTGATCATCTTGGTGTCTCTCCTCTGGACTTATTTCCATGGTCCATGTCCTTCCTGTGCTGGGACCCCAGAGCTGGTGCAGCCCTGCAGGTGGGGTCCCACCAGAGCAGAGCAGAGGGGCAGAATCCCCTCCCTCCCCTGCTGGCCACGCTGCTTGGGATGCAGCCCAGGACACGTTTGGTTTTCTGGGCTGGGAGTGACCACTGCCAGCTCATGTCCAGCCTCTCATCCCTCAGAACCTCCAAGTCCTTCTGGGCAGGGCTGCTCCGGATCTGTTCATCCTCCAGCCTGTGTTGATACTTGTGATTTCCCCAACCCAGCTGCAGCACCTTGAATCTGGCTTTGTTAAACCTCATGACATTCTCATGGATCCACTTCTTGGGCTTGTCCAGGTCCCTTTGGATGGCATTTCATCCTTCAGCTGTGTCAACTGCAGTGCTCAGCTCAATGTTGTCTGCAAACTTGGTGAGGGTGCCCTTGATCTCGCTGTGTCGTTGATGAAGATCCTCAATAGTGCTGGTCCAAACACAGACCCCTGAGGGACACTACTTGTCATGGACGTACATTGGGTGGTTGACTTCTGCCCTGTGGATGCCACCATCTGACCAATTCCTTATCCATCTGACAGTCAATCCATCACATCCCTTTCTCTCCAGTTTACAGAGAAGAATGTGGTGGGGGAACCATGTCAAAAGCCTCACAGAAGTTCATATAGATGACATCAGTAGCTCTTACTCTGCCCTGATGGAGTCCCTCTATGACAGAAGGCTACTGCTTTGGTCAGGCAGGACTTGCCCTTGCTGAAGCCCTGCTGGCTGTCTTGAACTACCTCAATGTCCTCCATGTACCACAGAAGCAATCATCTGGAGCTGTGACAGTGCCATACAGCTGGATTTTTCAAGACTGTGGAGTAATCCTTCTTTGATTTCTGAGAATATTGGGTTTTTCTCAGACAGGAGAGAAACTGAGGATGAGGAAGGAGATAGACTAATTTGCAGTCAAAAGCAAACCTACTCCCTTGCTGAATGAAATCCAAGGGTTTTGGTGCATGCAGTACCCCACAGCACACTTTGCCTGCCTGTGCCATGCCTTCACCACAGCAATGGATATAAGGGCCCAGAATTAAGGACTCTGTGGCCAAAGGATTCCTGTACATGCAGCTTGTCTTGGTAGTTTCCATGGGCACGGGGGACATTCTTTGTTCATCATTTCTGGCCTCTTCATTTCAGAGGTTTCAGAAACCTCTGCCCTCTTCCAGCCAAATACTCTCACTGGGTTTACTAGGGAAATTAGGGCAAATTAAAAGGGCTGCCAGCAAGCAGGAAAGTACGGTTGGGTTGTGTGACTTTACCTCCCTGTACTTGCTGGTGGCACATGGATGCAGAGGTGTCACACCCCAGACTAGTGTGGGACTGGTGGCTGTGGACAAGAGGCTGATGGCAGCAGAGGGCTTGGTTAATGCAGCAGAGCACGTCCAGTGGGCTGGGTGATTTTAGGTAAATTAACCAGACAGGAAATACTTAATGACAGAGCTGCCCCCAACATGGTATTTGAGAGCTTTTCTGAGTTTTCTCAGAATGGGCTGACATGGATTGGTGGCTGGGGTGGAAAAAGGCCTGAGACCAGCATTGTTTCACCTCTCTGTTTCCTATATCTTCCTTTTCTTTTCTTTTTTTTTTTTAATTTTGTTTTTTGTTTTTTGGGGTTTTTTTTGCTTTTTGTGTTTGTTTTTCTTTTGGTGGGGTTTTCTTGTGTTTTCTTTTGTTTTAGTTTTGTTTCTTCTGTGGGTTTTATTTTTGTTAAGGCTGACTTTCTTAGCTGAGAACAGACTAAGTATGTCCAAAGCAACTTAGCAGCTGGTGAAGAAAAAAGCCAGAACTGTCAGAAAACAGCAGAACAGAGGTATAGAGGTATCTTTGCAGGTTGAAATGAAGGATAGGAGAGCCACATTTGGATTTAAAAAAAAAAATAACCTTGAACCTCTCCCCAAAGTCTGATTTAAACATGAATCTCATTTAAAAAAAAAATGCAAAAAAGTATAATTCACTGAGCCTTTTTTATGCAGTGTCTGCAGTTCCTGTTCTGGTGAAGCAATGAGCTAAAGACAGCCAGAGTGCAAGAGAATGGTGCTGACTACAAACATCACCTGCACAGGGGGCAGAAGCAGAGAGATCATTAACTTTTCCCCCCAGTTTGTGCCTTGTCCCCTGCCTGGTGTGCTGGATTGATCATCAGGTGGATTATTATCCCCTTGAAAGTGCTGACAGACATAATTCTTTGCAGCAGCACCAGAGACAGGCTCCTTACGTACGAGGTTAGATGAACCCATGTCTTTGTTTAATATTTTGTGAGGTCCTGGTGAGGAATAATATTCTCTGTTAATCCCTGATTTAGGTAGAGCATGCCAGGATGAAGCTGCTTTTCACAAGGGAGTGTTTCTTGGTGGATACTGTCTCACACAAGAAGTAGATGATGTGGGAATGGAGGACTGAGAAGGAGAAATGACACATGGTTCAGCCTGAATAGATGGCCAGGCAAAGAAAAGTGCAGTAAATTGCTTGCAAATCAGGTAGGAGCACATAAATGAATCCAACTTCAAGGCAGGAACATATAAAAATATACCACCCAGCCCTTTACATCTTTATCAATGCATTTTCCTGATGCTTAAAATACTCTTTTTCCACTACCTATTCCACTCACAACAAATAGCTAGAGAAGGGGTGAGAGGAATTAGTTTTGCAATGAACTCTGAACACATCTAGAATGATGCTAGTAAACATGAGCTGATGAATCCCCATGTTTGGTTTTGCCTTCCTGAAGTTTTACATCCCTCTTCTTCCGTGCTGGCAACCTTCTCTGAAGTACTTTTTCAGTGATTATCCCTTGGAGAGAGGGCAAAGGGATAATCCCTAATCTATGAGATGGACAGATAAACTGGGATGCTTGGCCAACAGGGTAGAGTGGGATTTCAGGGAGGAAAAGGAATTTATTTTATTTTGAAGCCCTGCAGTAGCAAAGCCTGAGGGAGGTTTTCCGTTTGGGGTGTTTGGTTTGGGTGTTTTTTCTTCTAGTGGAAAATTGTGCTTTTTTCCTTTTTAATCAAAATCCCAGTTTGCCTTATCGGTTTTGATGGAAAATTTTCACATAGGTCTTTGTTGTAAGATACCAACATGACAGAATTATCCCTTTATCTCAGCAGATGTGCTTTCCAGAAGGGGAACATCTCAGATGATGAAAAACACAGCAGCTTTGCTGCCTCGGCTCTATCAGACAGTTTTTTTATGATAGAGAATTTGTCAAAACAGATTCTTGTCATTAAAACTGAAATGCTTTGTGGACAGGTTTTGGATTTGCTCAAGCTTTTACTGCTAATTTTTTTGCTGCATAGTTATGTGCAGTGAGTCATTGTGCCTTCTGTGGTGACAGTATGTGTAGGGGTATGGGATCAAGTCTCTGCTTTGTCCTTTACTTGAACTAGTCTGTGCTGAATGATTCAGATGAAGCCAAGTCATGACATGAAAGACTCCTGTTTCTGAGGCTGTCAGAGGTATTGCACTGCTTGCATCTCACATCTGGAATTAGAAGGTAGTGTTTGACCTAAAAAGGAAAGTTTTGACCTGATTCCAATTAAACAGAAACCTTTGTGAGACTGGTTCTTCTTTACTGAGGACTAGAGAAGAGACCCCAAATGCCTGTGTAATTCTGCCACCAACCACAGTAGGAAAGCCTTGCTTCTTGCCAACACCAGAATCTTTTGAAAAAAATCTTAAAAATATTAAAGCAAGATTAGTAGTTTTCAATTTTTTTGAGTATCCATGGCTATTTTATACAATTTTCATTCATGATGGGGCACATCTTCAGTATGTGTCTGTAAATGCATCAGCTTGCAGGCTCTGGGAAATGTCTGCCTGCTCTGTGTTCTTGCAATCCTCATTATTCACTTGGTTCTGGGAGCAGTGGCACATTCCTGGTCAGCAATAGATGCATTTTACAGTTTGTTTGTTTCTCACATGTTGTCTTCTAGAGAAACCCATTGGTGTCCCAGATGGAAAATGTATATCCAGCAATGGCTCTTCAGTAAAGATATCTGGGTATTTAGATTATAACCAGCAAGGACAAACTTGTGAGCAGTAGGGGCAGCCTTTTGCAGTAGGATATAATATATTGGTAAAAATCAGCTTCCTGGGAGCCAGTGGAAACACATTTTCTTTGCTTCTTCCTCAGCCACCTTCTTCTAGCTCTGCTCTCTGCTGATGAACAACCCCCTATGCAAAGGAGATTGAAAAGGGGATTTACTTTGATTAGACCAAAGCCTTTCCTAGTATTTTCAGTCATAAGTATGGCAGCTTTAATAAGCAGGAAAAGAAGATAAATATGAGTTACAGACTGACAAGAAACTCAATTGGAAAAGAGTAGAAAGTTCTGTTGGAAGCCATGCTCTAAGTTCTGTCTCTTTCTAGCAGCCTCAGATAATCTGCTCAGTCCGAAGAAGGTAACTTTCTGCAAATCTCTGACAAATACCAAGTGAAGGATTTCAAAGGGATAAAATTAAAGCTTTAATTGCTGGGATAGAATTGAATTTATATTCCACCTAGTTCAGGCTGGGAGAATTTCCCATCAGATTTTCTCTTTCTGTGACCTATTGGTTCACAGCCTTCAATGATCTCCTGTCAATCCTTAACCAAAAAGAAGAAAGGTTGTGAGCTGATCTTTTTCATACAGGGGAATAAAGCAAATTTTATAGGTCATAAATAGGTAGGGAAAGAGCCAAGCACAGTTTACCCAATGGAAGCTGTTGATTCATCACTTATTTAGGAATACCACTTAGTCCTATCACGTTATTACCCTGCTAAAATTCAAACTAAAAGAAGAAAATATATGCAAAAGTCATGACAGACCCTGACTTTATATTACTATGTCCTTCCTCAGCAGCATCATGAAATATTGATAACAATAATTATTAATGTATGATTAATTATTAACAATTATAATCTGCAGATGAAAAAGTGAATATGACCCAGCAATGTGCACTCACAGCCTAAAAAGCCACCTGCATTCTGAGCTGCATTAAAAGCAGTGTGGCCAGCAGGTTGAGGGAGGTGGTTCTGCTCTTCTGCTTCACTCTGGTGAGACCCCACCTGCAGAGCTGCATGCAGCTCAGGGGTTCCCAAGCCTAAGAATGACTTGGACCTGTTAGAACAGGTCCAGGGGAGGGCCACAAAAATGATCAGGGGGATGGAGCACCTCCCCTATGAGGACAGGCTGAGAGTTGGGGTTATTTAGCCTAAAGAAGGCTCTGGGAAGATCCTCTAGCAGTGTTATAATACTTAAAGGAGGTCTACAGGAAAGCTGGGGATGGCCACTTATTCAGAACACAGTGGAAGAGGGATAATGTTATTAAACTCAAAGAAGGGAGATTTAGGTTGGATATGAAAAATAAATTCTTTAAGAGTGGTGAGACAGTGGAACAGGTTGCCCAGAGAAGCTGTGGATGCCCCATCCCTGGCAGTGCTAGAGGCCAGGCTGGCTGGGACTCTGAACACCCTGGTCTAGTGGAAGGTGTCCCTGCCCACAGCTGGAGAGTTGGAACTGGATGATCTTCAAGGTCCTTTCCAATCCAAACCATGCTATGATAATTCTTTTCATTTGTTTGGACAGGTGAGCAGCAGCTCTAGCAGAGCCCTGTTGTGGTTGTTCAAGGCACTGAAATTTCAGATGGAAGAAGTAGAGAAGGGATGTTTGGAAAGAGCATCTCAGAGCAAAGAGACAAAGGTCAGGCTTTCATACAGGCAAACAGCAAGGCCAGTGTTGTTACCTGGGGCCAGTGGCAGAGCCTAGAGTAATGATCAGTCCAGACTTTCTTTTGTTCAATAGGATAAAAAACACGGTTTGATGTTCAGATGTGATTCAGATAAGAGGTTGCAAAGACATAATTTAGCTAGAATTTTATGAAGGAATAGTTTTTCCATGTCACAAAAGTTACATCTGTGTTTTTTCCATAATCCTGTGCTAATAAGTTATATGTGCTAATAAGTTATAGAAAGAGATAGCATGCATTATCCAGAGTTTATATTTTTACCTATGATCCTTATTTATTATTGAGAATTTTGGTAAGATATAAAAGTACAAAAGTGCCTTTAGGTTTCTTTTCCCAAAAATGGCATTTTGCTTGCTATTCACCTTATCCCTCATGTGCTGGTCTGTATGTTTTTGTGTCTCTGCTGTACATCAAATGCTGGATGTAAAGGGATGCATCCTTTCTGGGAACTGTCATACTCCATGTAGTGTGGAGATAATGGCCGAGGACAAAGGGAAACTTGTGCAAGTCTCCAGGAAATATACTGCAGCTTCATAGATGTATTTCCTTTTGGATGCACTTTGGAGGATAATAGGGCCAAGAGGGAGTTGACCCATGCTGTGGAAGACTGATGTTAGGGCTTTTTGTGATGGGACTACAGGAAAGTCTAGTCTACTTCTAACATGATATTTATAGGATTTATACTCCTAACCCTAGAAATCTATGTGCTGCTTTATCTTTCTGATGTGTCTCCCTCAGGTTTGGATTGTGTGTTCCACAGACAGCTTTTCTCCTGAGCTAAAGCCCCAAAGTATTTAATCTTGAGACAAGATTGCTAGTTCATTTTCAGTAAGGCTTAGTGCAGAACTGTGCTGTTGAATGATATTTCATTATCTATGACAGCTATAACTGAGAGGGGAAACCATTGTATAGGGACTAGAATTTGGTGAAATTATCTCTGCATCTGACCAAAGTATGACAAAAGACCCTGTGTTTAACAACATAATAAAAGTTGCATGTGCCTTTTTTCCTTCAAGTGAAGAAACAGACAGTGTGGTGTGCCTGAGGATTTACACTCCCTTCTGCTCCACCAGCCATAGGTGTCTTTGGCCATTTCACACCCTTGATTGCTCACAAGAGTGGTGCCATTTTGTGACCAGAAGACTGTGGTTACAGCAGGAAAACACAGTGACTTTTGATTCTGTAAGAGAACAAAATTATGGTGGTGATGAATCCAGCAGCCATGAAAGCAGCTTCCATATTGTACTTTAGGAAAAACTAGTGAGCTTGAAATTTAGTCAGGTTTTTAAGAGGAATGGTAAGACCAGACACTGCTTATTTCTTATCATTGTTTAAAGACAGGCTTTTTTGCAAATTGCTAGTCCACTCCCCCATGATAGGTAGATAGATGGGTGGAAAGAAAATCATTGTAGAAAATATGTTCTGCCACAGTAATATATAATTACATGACAAAAAATATATCAGCCTGTGCTGCAGGCAAGACATTGTATCTCATTAGTGTTTGGTGGACTTGATCACAAATAACATGTTTCAAAACTGCCAACTTCCTCTAGTTCTTTTTCTATACTTATACTCACAGTCTCATTCAAAATTAGCAGATTCCAGGAAATACACTTCATCTGGCCAGCCCTGTTCCTAATAATTTGCTTGTGTAATTAAAGGAAAATGTCCTTCTGCAGCTGCACTTTGAGGGACTAAAAGCAGACAGGCTGCTCTCAGTAAGGGAGCAGTCTTTTTTTTTCCCAGTTAATGATACCAAAGTGTCCTGTGTGCTGTGTGTTATGACAACTGGCTTAATGCAGCTTTCAAAGACCAGTGCGGCCATGCCAGGTACTCCTGAGCTGCATGGGCCAGAAAACCAAGGGATCCCATTTGAGATCCAATATTTTCAACCTCCACTAGTGGAAACTGGATGCAACAAAGCCATTAACAGCAGCAGACTCACTCAGAGCTCTGGATCTGTGCCTTGATGCTGATAAGCAGCAGGACATACATGAAAAAAGTGAGCAACCTGCAGCTGAGGGTGCAATCTCACTTTTTTCAGCAGTACTGCTGAAATTGATGCAAGCTCCCATTGTTTAGACCCTCTCTGAGTTCCCATCTGTTTAGGCATAGAGAGAAAAGAGAGATTTTTTTCTTGATTTCTGAAGATATTTTGAGATATAATTGATTTTAACCCCATATTTTTTTTTGTACAGCCAATGCATGTTGATTGATTTCTCATTGTTTCTATTTTCTTGAAAGACCAGTGTATGAATTTTGACATGCCATATACTCAGAGACAGACAATAATAAAGCATACTACTTTGACCTTTTCAGTTGCCTGCACTTTAATTTACTGGCTATTCTCATTCCCTTCTGTTTATGGCCCCTCAATATAACTGGCAAGGAGAAAATAGACCAGACAGCTAGTCAAGATGCAGATTATTTAAAAGGGTAAAGACTGGCTTTATCATTCTCTTTAAAATTTACAGTGTTTTGTGTGTCCTATTGGTCATTAAAGTCATGATAACCCATTCTTAGCTATAACAACACGAAGTGGCACAAGTTCAACTTCATTTGTAGTGGTTTATGGGTCAGCATCCAATTACAGTAGTGGGAGTGTAATCTAGATTAAGTTTTGTAGGAATCAACAGATTTTTCTCTGAGTTTTGTAAAAGTCTATATGATTTATTTGAAAGTGGCTGCATGGGTGCTTGCCTGACCACTGCTTTAACTCTGATACTGCTGGCTAGTGGAAAATCAGGGGTAAAATAATCCCTTTACAGCTTCTCCCCATACCAGTTTGATTCACAGCAGCTAGCCCTGCTGCAGGCTGTGGCAGATTTCCTCCACTGCATGACCATGAAGATAGTGACTGGTCTGACTAATGCAGAGAGGTGAAAAGGGGAAACAAACTGGCTGTGACCTTTCTCCATGCACTTGTGAAATACAAGCCACAGTTAAAACTGCATCATGAAATACTCACTTTGTTTGGTTATTATCAGTGCCCCACAAAAATTCTGGTTATCCTTCAGTTTGGTGAAAGCCTAGAGGGAATTTTCTCAGTGAGACTGGCAAAAGGAGGACAAAATGCTCTCTTGAAAGACTTATTTGTGCAGGGATGTATGAGAGTGGGATATAGCGACAGCAGAGCCTAGATTTTCATGGCAGAGCTTTGTGTGTAGTAGGGTGGTTTCAGTTTTCCAGTGATCCTGAAAAACTGTAAATTGGAATCTATACAATAAAAGGAAAGGAGTAATGGAAAAGTAAAAATGGGGAAAAAAACCCAGCAGCTTTGGTCATTTGGTTTATTTAATTTGCTTTTCATCTAATCATTTTGATTTCAGGCTTGCTGTTACTATGGTTTTTTGGTTTTTTTTTTATATCTCTGTAGGGTTGCAATAAAATACACAGCGAGGAGGATGAGGAAGGGTAGCCAAAGCTTGATTACATTCTGCTGCTCACTGCAAAGATTTGTACATTGTTAAAGCAGAAGGGACTGGGATGATCTCTTAAACTGAGCAGAATGCATTAAATTTTACCTATTGAGTCCTGCTCCAAGTCTAAAAAAGTGGGTCTGAACTAACTCAAAATTCTTAGAGTATGTATTCAGTCTTGATTTTGAACACTTAAGGGTTTAGAAAGATCTAGAAATGTTTAAAATTTAAGAAGACAGAGACCACCATCCTCTGGATATTCTCAGAGAACCTCCACCAAGACCTCTGGATAATCTGCCAATTATAAACTCAGTTTAAAGAAAAAGCAAATGGAAACACATATCACTTTTTCATTATTAGTCCCATTATTCTGAGTTCAAATAACAGCCTGCAGAGGTAGGAATGATGTGTCTGATAAGCTGAAGAAGCTTAGAAGTACTGGAAATGTTCTTCCTGTGCTTGGCTAAATTAAGGCAGTGAACTACTAACCCTTTGCCTTCATTTTTAGAAACCAGAGAAGAAAGCAGGAGGAAATCCTATCTCATGAGTCTGTAGAAGCTGGCATCGCTTGACTGTGCTCCTGGGGTGGTGTGGCTCAGGCATCACTGTCTGGCAGTGCTGACTGCACAGACGTGGCTTCTCTCAGAGAAAATCAATGGGATTCACTGTGGAGTGAAGCGTTACCAGACAAGTAAAAATGTCAGAAAGAAAGGATGCAGTCATTTGGCAGGGCTGACTGAAAGTTTTCCATCCTAGTGCTTTTCTGCTGAAAACTGTGGGTTTTATGAAAGTCTTTGTTCTCCTCAAGCCAAAGTTATGGTGCAGAGCTTGAATGTGTTTTTTTTCATTTTGGCTTTGAAAAATTCTGATTTTGTTTGGGGCAAGACAAAATGAAGGTCTGAGCTAAAAGTCAAAATTCAGCAAAATACTTAAACAAACACAAGCACAAAGCATATTTCTACGGAAAGAGATAAATCTGGCTTCCAATTATGTTTGTTTAATATTTTTATCAGTTAGTTCTAACCTTCTTAAAATATATCAGCATTTTGTGGGATCTCTCTAAAGAACTGGGAAAAAATAAAATAAAAAAAAAAATAATTCAGATTATTTATTTATTTTTATTTTATAAAATAAAAAAAAAATAATTCAGATGCTGGAGAAAGAGGGATCTCAGATTGTGGTTTTACAGGTATAGCCGTTTGCCCCAGTTTTCTCCAGTGACATAAATTAGCTCAGCTCTTTTGCAGTCATGGGATCCAACTCCTAGCTGATATGAATCAAAGCACCTCTATTGCTGAAAGTCAAATTTATGTCTGGAATAAAAAGACACATCTCTCTTCATGAAGTCAGGAGGACCACATCTGCAGGGGTGTAAACTTCAATTCATGAAGTTACCTGATGCAGATCAGTGGCAGATTTGACCTATTTGAGGTTTTATTGAACAGTCTGAATCATTGCTGAGCTGTCAGCACAGAGTTCAGCAACTGAGAATCTATGAGCAGGGTAGCTTGGTCAGACATTGTTAAAATTAATCCTTGGAGGTGTTTACTCTGCTAATGATGTTCTACATAGAAGAGCTGAAAAGAGACGAGATTGGAACAGTATTTGCTGATAATGCAAATTATAGTCCAAATAGTATAAGGATACAGGAAATGACCTTCTATCTATATATTCTCTTCTGGCAATTTTTAATTTTCTATTAAGTCAAATTTTTCTCTTGGGTGACTTTTACTGTTGCACCAAGTGATGCATAGACACTGTCATGTGTGAGGGATTGAAGGACAGGAAGTCTCAAGTATGATTTTGTGCCCTGATGTAAAGAGATAGCTCTGAAGGGGAAAGATGCTTTATTCCACTGTGATTTTTGCTTTGTGCCCAAGCAGCTGCCTTCTGATGCCCCTCAGGATATTTTTAGAGTGGACATACATCCCTTAAAAATTAGTCTGAGGCTTTGCATCCATAAGTTTCTTCATAGACGAGAATCCTTAGTGAAGATCTAAGAAATATTAGGAGAGGAGAAATTATTTTCTCACCCCAGTTCCTGACTTCCTCATTGTCCTGTTTGAAGAGGATTTCATACTTCTCAGTGGCATAACATGTCCAGAGAACCCCTCTGAAAAGATTTCTCAACAGATAGCGCTGTATCATCCAAGTGGGTACCCTTATGTTCCCTTAACACCTCTAAAAGGATACTTTTAAGACAGAGTTTTACTTCTCTGTGCTGAGTCTTTCCACCCTCCCCTGCATACACAGACCCTTCTGTATTCCAGCCACTACTGGCTCTGAGGAAGCAGGAAAAGGTTATAGCTTACTACCTGTAGCAAAAAAACAGCAGATGCCATCGTAGCAGCAAGAGGCAGTCATGGCATGTCAGCAAGATTTTATTTGAATCCTCGCACCCTCCCCTGTTGGGGAGGCATGAATTTATAGCTGTCAGAAACTGAGCAGCAAGACCCAGGTTCAGAAGGGCCACTGAAGGACTAGTGTTGGGTGGTTTTTTGCCTGAGTTTGTGTAACTGATCACACAGTGGAGGTGTGGTATGTTTAGAAAGCTCACACTTCACTTTCCATCCAAGTGCTGCAAATTAATTTACTAACTTAAATTTTTCACTTTCAAAAGCCTTTGAACAAGGATTTTCAGCCCTTCTATTCCAGTATCAAGCTAAATTTATAGCTTTGAGGTCTGTACTTTTAAGCATTAATTTAAGTATTTGCTTTAAATGTTGTCTTGACTAAGCAATACAGGAAAATATAACACTAAAAGATCCCTTGTCGGAAACTGGCCCCTATTTTCATTGGAAGAGCTTGGAGATGGTAGAGTTTCTGGGAAAGATGGTAAGATGGTTGTCTGCTGGAGGTATTTCAATTCACAGCATGTGATTGTCATATAAAAACAAAATGGAAATAATTCAAATGCAAGATGGTGAAGTTTATAGAATTGGAACTGCTGCTTAGAATATTTCTTGACTATTATGACAGTCTTTCTGCTATGCCCATTCAATTTCCTGCAAGCCTCTCCCAAATGACTCCTGTACAATGTATTTATGAACAAAAAGGATTGAAAAAACCCTACCATGAGGACAGCTATTTTTCCAAAATTAATTCTGGTTTTCTGACTTCTGGTATGAATGTGTTAATTTAGGTACATTTCTGGAAAGACCTGGGCTTACCCTTGTTTCCAGAATGATGGTGTATCCCATCCCCTCTATAGTGGCTCTTAAACTGGGCTGTGCATTTTCTGTGACAGCCAGCTCTTATCCTCTTAGAAATTCCTTAGAGAATTTCTTTAGAGATAGTTACTTGCTAAGATATACCAGTGCTGCTCGGTTTCAATTTGGTGCACTTTTTTTAATGTTCCAGATAACTTGGATTTAAGAATAAAAGCAGATATTCACTTAAGGGTTTAGTTTTTCAAGTGGGAACAAAGGTTATACTTAATGAAGAGTCTGATTGTCTGCTTCTACCTCCTCTTTGGTTAAATTGGAATCTCTATTAATCCAAGATGCAGCTTTACTACCCACAAAAAATGTGATCACTTTGTTGCTTTTGCAGTGGAATTTTTTTTTCTTTCCTAATTACATGGCTTCATAAACTGGGATTACAAGATAGAATGTTAACTATCAAGACTTGTAATAAAATTAGAAGTGTTGGTCAACTACATAATCCACATTGCTTCTCCATAACCTCTTGCTGTAAAGTCACCAAGGCAGATAAGTAGGGTGATGAGATAAAGTGCATGTTCTGCTATATTAATATAGCTTGAGATGAGTCTTTTCTGATTCATGAGAAGTTTTTTAGTGTAAATCCAAAATAAATTTATTTTACCAGCAAAGTCCAAAAAATAATAATAAAAAATTACTTCTTCCCACTCAGCTGACATCAGTTGATGTGTTTGCCTCACCTAGAATGCTATATGATATTCCAAATTTATTGTGACTGTAAACAACAATTCTGCTTGCTTTATGGCTTTCCTGGGCTCCAACAGTAAAACACAATATCTCTATCTGGTTGGAATTATGTGTTATAACAGTTTTATGGTGGGGGGAGTAAAGCTCTGATAAAGATAAAATAGAGTTTTGCTTTTTTGTGTGACCTTGTCATTTGAAAAAAACATTGCACTCTAACGAGATATAATTTAAAAGACTTCTGGGAGCAAATTGAGTTTACTGAGATATTTCTGAGAGTAATTACTTACTGTGAGTTGTCAGTGCACTCTGTTACAGTTCCTTTCCTAGCAAATGTAGATATCTGGGACTGTGTAGAATGGATTAAAGCTTCTACCATTAATGTTTGATGGGAGACAGTAGTGAAAAAGATGGATGCTTATATAACTGACATTTCCAGCATTTATGGCCATAGACTAAAATGCCAGGCGCATAATTTCAAGTAAAATGGCAGACCCAACTCAATAATATTTAATGATGTAGTAGACCTTGGCTGGGAGAGAAGCTAGCGGAAGTCATTGCACTGCATTTATCGAATTGTTAAAATGAGTTGAATAATAATTGTGTTTTGCAAGAGTTTTGTTTTAGAAATTTATTTCTGTGACCTGGCACTCCAAAAACAAATTCTTTCTCATTCCAGTCAACACAAAATGCAGAAAAAGATTTTGAACTAGCTAACTCGATGGCTAGATTTTTACGCTGACGTTGTCCTGTGTTCACAGCACAGAAATATATTCAATAGCTCAGACACGGTTTGGAAGATTGGTTGAGATTGATTGGACAAGCTAGCGAAAGACAAAATTGCCTTCCAGAAGAATCTCCTTCTAATGTTTGACTCTTTACAGAGCTGGGCCTTTTTGTCTACCATCATACATCTAGGAATGTTCAGATTCTGTGGAGTGTTTTGCAGTACAGTGATACTTATGTGCTGGGACTACGATATCACTGATGATGCCAGCAAACAGAAAAATAACTTCTTCTGGACCATTCTGCTAGTACTTGAATAAGCAGAAGAGGCTTGAACTGATGGAGAATCTCAAATTGGAAGAGGTCTGTAGGGGTCTTGTTACCAGGTCTGCGACCACAGAATCTCCCATGGCTCTTTCCCAGGCAATGCTTCTCCCTGAGGAGGGCACAGAACAAAGGTGGACTTGAGGAAGAAGTGTGCACAACCTACCATTTCCCACCAGAGTCAGAGAACTGTGCAGGCTTTCCAGAAGTTTACAAATTAAAAATGGACAGTATATGCATTCCAGTTCAATGACAATGAACAAAATAACTCCTCAAATTCTCACTTTTTGAAAGAAAAAATTTAAAGCATTTTCCCTTTGAAAATCCAGATATATCAATTTGAGTATTCTGAGTATTCCACTTACTAAAAAAAAAGGAAAATTTGGGATTGGACTTCAGCATAGGCTCTACTTTTATTTTGGTGGGATGTCACCTTAAAGAACCATTTTAATTCTGCTCACCATTGACCAAGATTTCCCCCCAGCTTTTTTTCACACAAATTTGTCAAAGCTGCATTACTGTCAGTGGGCCATGACATAGCTCTTAGCAGTACTTAGTAAGTCTTTCTGTTCTGTCAGAAGTAAAACTGAGCCAGGAAATAGCCACACTCCACATCCGAGAAGCGTAGACCAGGTTAACACAAAACTTATGGAGACTTGAGCTTAACTGCAGAATGTCTTAAAATAGTTCAAGCGTGGGAGGAATGGAAAGGCTGTTGTTAATAGATCTCATAGGTAGGGTTGCTATAAACCCCCAAGAAATGGAGTGATGGAAAGTTTCCAGATAGTAGAGAAGTTTTAGGGGGCATTTCAAGAGCAATGATTAAGTACTTACTTTTAGCCTTGCTTGTTTGGTACTGAAAGAATCTGTTTGACAATCTGAACAGTTTTCTGAGCTGGTAAAAGTCCTGGGGTAGAGTAAATGGCAGTTGTAAGTATAAATTCCTATAAACGGCAAAATTTCCTCTCACTTCCACAGGAATAGGATATTCCTGCAGTATAAATTTCTGAAAATGTAAACTAAACTTCTCTTGTTTCAGAACTAAAAAAAAACCCCAAAGGAGTTGAAAATTCCCCTTGGAGAGTGTCAGCAGGCATCCAGAATACATCTCCAGGGTCACTTAATTCCCTGGATCCTACCCAACTATTATTGAAGTTAATTGAAAAAAACTCCCATTGCCTTGAAGAGGTTTTGGATCCGACTCAAATGGCTCAGTGGGAGCAGATTACAAGTAGGAACCCCACTGTGCAATTCCAGCCATCTGCCTATGGGTAAGCATTTATTGATACAAATGTATTTTCTTGGGCTATGTCATGAGGCACTTCAGTCCCAATTAGGCAGTATTTCAGAATGAAGAAGATCTCCCCTCTCATCTGAGGTCATTGTTATCAGACTTCTGTTCAGAGCTGGCAAGTTATGAAGTAGCAATACAAGTTTACCCACAGCAATGTCACAAGTTATTTCTCTGTTCTGTGTATGTAAAATGATCAGCTAGTGCTGTGTTAAGCTGGTGTTCAGATTCCTGTGGGTCTGCTTGCATTAGACAGGACAAAATCTCATTGTTTCCATCTCAAACCCATGCTCAGTGACACTGTCCTCATTATCAACATTTTACTGTATAATGTCTGGATTTAAATAAGAGAATTGTTGGGAAACAAAGCTGAGTGTAACATGTAAGGACTTTCTTAGCCCACACAACGATGTGTTGCCCTTTTCTAAAGCTGGAAAGATGGAGCACAATGTATGTGGAAAGAAGGATGGTTGTCTCCAGAAGTATTGCAGCATACCAGAGAATCAAATTAGTTTTGATGTAAAACACAGCCAGAGACTGTGTAAATTGCCCCAGCTGATTAGGAAACAGGGAAGCTGATGACATCCTGGAAGGATGCATATAACAAAATTGTTCAATGGTGTGGTTTTGGAGAGCAACTCACCGCGTGCCAGGCCTCAGCGGTGTCCTGTATATACTTTAATCATCAATTACTCTAATGCTGGGGCAACCCACTAACAACTTAATTATTGTCTGGAGCTCCAGGCCATAGGTGGCTCCTCTAGGCTGTCTTACATAGAAAATCAAATCAGCCAGTGTGCAGGCTGGAAGGGACTGTGCTGCAGCCTCTGTCTCGGGGTGTAGGCACTGCCTGAGCTCGTGCTGGAAGCGTCTCAAAGTCTTACTCTGTCAGACTCTGTGCTCATGAGGAAGAGACATTCCCTTGCCAGGAAACCCATAACACAAGTTGAAAAAGGCAGGCAGCAATATATTTTGTAGGCTTGGGGCAGCCGTGTGCTACCAGAGGAGGCAAATGTAGCGGAAGGCACTGCTGGTTATGAAAGTCTTTTTTTTCCCAGGACAGTGAGTATGAAAGCAACATACATTTTACACCATGACAAAAATCAGAGCAGGAAGCTCAAAATGGAGTCTAGCCCAAACTTACAGAGTCTCACAAGACTCTTTTATTTTATTTCAGTCAGTTTAGTTAAGCCCTTGGGCTCCTCTCCAACCAAGTGTTTGTCTGCCTCTAGACATAAGAATCTGCTACTAATCTTATTTCTGTCCTCAGCTAGATTTTGTCCTTGATAGGAATTTCCAATATGGATAATACAGAGATTTTTTTGCTTGTGGGTTTTTGCTTATATTCTTTAGAATATATTCAACATCTCTGGTTTTGTCCAAGGAACATTGTAATAAATATTCCTATAAGCAAGAATGAAATTTCTCTGCTGGAGAGAGCCTTTAGTTCAGCTCTGAAAAATTGTGATCAGGAAGCCAGTGACATGTTAGTTTCAGTTTTACTCTGGACTGCAGTTGCCATACAGTACCAGGGTTTATGGAATCATAAAATTATTTGGGTTGGAAGGCACCTTAAAGATCATATTGTTCCAACTCCCCTGCCACGGGCATGGATACCACCCCCTGGATCAGCTTGCTCAGGGCCCCATCCAACCTGGCCTTGAACAGTTCCAGGGATGGGGCATCCACAGCTTGTCTGGACAACCTGTTCCAGTGCCTCACCACACTCTAAGCATTTCTTCCTAACATCTAAACGGAATATCTCCTCCTTTAATTTAAAACCATTCCCATTTTCTTATCACTCTCTGTCCATGTAAAAAGTTGCTCTCCTTCTTATTATAAGATCCCTTTAGGTACTGGAAGGCTGCTTTAAGGCTTCTCCCAAGCCTTATCTTCTCCAAGCTGAACAATACCATTTCTGTCATCTTGTTTCATAGGAGAGGTTCTCCAGCCTTCTCATTTTCTCCATGGTGTCCTCTGGGCAAGTCTTTCTTGTGCTGGGCATCCCGGCTATGGATGCAATACTTCAGGTTGGGTCTTAAGTGGGGGAAAAGGGCAGAATCACCTCCCATGACCTGCTGGCATTGCCTCTTCTGATGCAACCCAGGATGAAGTTGCTTTCTGGGCCACGAGTGTGCACTGCTGGCTCATGTCAGTTTTCATCCACCAAACCCCCCAGGTCCTTCTCTGCAGAGCTGCTCTCAATGAGTTCTCCCAGTCTGTACTGCCTGGGATTATCCTGACCCAGGTGCAGCACTCTGCACTCACACATGTTGAATTTCATTAGGTTCTTATGTGTCCACTCGTCAAGATCGTCCAAGTCCCCCTGGCTGGCACCCCTCCTTCTGTTCTGTAAACTGTACTGCTCAGCTTTGTGTTTGTGTCATCTACAAATTTGCTAAGGTTGCACTCAATCTCACTGTCTCTGTAAATAAAGGTATTGGACAGCACCTGCACAATGACAGAGCTCTGTGGGACAGCACTTGTCACCAGCTTCCACCTGGACATGAAGCAGTTGACCACAGCTCTCTGGTTTTGTCCATTTGGCCAGTTCCATATGTGCTGAATAGCCCATCCTTCAAACCTTCATGACTTTCCAATTCAGAGATAAGGGTATCATATGGGACCATTTAAAAGGCCTTATAAAATCGAGGTAGATGACATCAGAGTCTTAACCCTACTAATGAGCTCATCTGCACTGATGAGCACCAGGTCCAGTAACGCTTCTCCTCTGGTTGGGTTGTACAATACCTGGACAAGGAATTTGTCTTCAACACCCTGTAGAAGTCTCCTGGACTGCTCACAGCCAGCTGTATTCTCTCCCAGGAGATGTCTGGGTAGCTGCTTCTTGGCATCTGTATCAGATTGGCACCTGCACATCCTGAAATCTCATGGTAGTCTCCATGTGTGGAATGTAGCAGGTTGTTTTGTAGGGAAAATGTAGTAAACTGCAGAAAACTAAGAGTTAATATGCAGGCCAGCAAATCTGAGTTACTTACTAAATTTCCCTTCAAGATAATAGATTGGAGGAGCTTGCCCGTTATAGTAAAATGCCCAGTTAATCTGAAAGCCAAACAGATGGGAAGTTTTGAGGAGGTAGGAGAGAAAAGGAGATAATAGAAGCTGCAGTTCCATAGACAAGATCTGGTCTGAAATAACAGCTATAAATGGAAATTATTTGCAGGATATTGCCCATATGCTTCCCGAACCTTTGTCCAGGCTGCAGTGTTTTCAATTACTTCCCCAAATGCTGTCACATCTTTTGTAGCACTGTGTCTGAAGGGGGTTCTGAACATGAAGCTGGGCCAGCAGCAAGATTAATTTCAATATTAAAAGCTGATGATTTTTCACAAAGGTGTGCAGCAGCACAGCTGCTGATCTCTCCATGGCTGCAGGAGCAGGTTTCCTGTCCTTTCATAGCTGTGGATCTCCTACCAGCCCACAGCAACCTTGCCAGGGATGCTGGCAGTGCACACACACCTGCTCTGGTGAAAAAAGGAACATCAAATTCTCACCTTCAGAGCCTCATTCTGGTCTCCTCATTCCATGTCTCCTTCCTGTGGCTCAAGTGACTCCATACTCCCTACTCCATTCTCATCAGCCAACTGGTTACAAGATACCAAGGTTTTAGGTGGTTCTTTAGATTTAGCTTGACTGACTGCTTGGACAGATGCTTCTTAATATCTTTGTATTAAGGATGTAAACCCCCCTCCTTGCAACCAATTTCTGGCACTTTAATGATTTGTTTGGCTGTCCTTCCTTCCTTAAAAATCTCTTGGATCTCATCTTCCACCACTGTGTTTACTTGTGGGATTTCTTGCCCTTTTGAATACTTGCTTCCCACTGCTGGATGCAAAGAAAAATGGCTGCTGTTGTATGGACCCCCCTCAAACACTGTGATATACAAGAACATGGAAACAGCTTGAGAAGAATAAGGCTTTCTCACATTGAGGAAATACTGAGGCTGTGTCAGACCCATCTTTTGCCCTCTGGTCTGTTGAAATCCTTGCATAATCTTCATTCTTCTGTTTCTTACCTGTGAATGGGGGGCAATGTCATTAACATCACAATTCTGGGTAGTTGGATAGTAAAAAAAATAAAATTCTGTGTAAAAGAAAAAGCAAAACAAAGTGGAGGATATTGGGGGAAAAAACCCAATCCTGACAGCTCACTCAGCAATGGTTCACCAGCTTCCTTCTAGCCCTCCAAAAGGAAGATGTTTGTGTTTAAACAGACAGTGATGCCTCAACATTGGTTTAATTATCAGTAGCAGTACTGAAAGCAGACGTAAGGTTAGGAATTATTATGAAGGAGTAGACAACAAGGTGGAATCATTATTACCAAAGTATAAATTCATCATTCCTACCTCTTGAACAGTGTATTTCTGCTGGCTTTACATTGGAGTACCATAACTGGAAAAAATTCCAAAGGATATATTTTAATGACCCACCCTTCAGGAGAAGGATATCTACACGTATCAAAGACAATCAAAATATGGAAGACCCTCAGCACAGAGAATGATCAAGCAGTTTTCACATTGGAAAAGCAATGGCTGGAGGACTATGAAATGAGTTTCTGGCAGAGAACAACTGTTCTATGATTCTTCCAGGACTTCAAGTATTAGAGTGGAGTAAGGAAAAACTATCACATGAAGGTTTGAAGAAATTAAAGGATTTCACTATTCAACCATGTGGAAACTTGATGTAGAATGTTTTAACCACTGAAAGTTTATAAAAAAAACCCTAACCAAACCCCAAAACAATCTACTGGAAAAATTCACACTAGAGTTGTCAAAAGCTAACTCTTCAAAGGCAACACATCTTCATTGGGGTCTCCTGAGTTTCAGGTGCTTTGTGCAGGGAGGGAATGCTATTCCAGTCTATATCTCCTAGTTGAATTTCATGCAAACCCCTTATTTTATCCTTACTCAAATCTGTAAAACAACTTTTTCTTCTCCCTTTCAACATCACTGAGAGATGGTTAAACTGGTCTTTTCCCTCTCTGAAGGTCTGTGTGAAGACTGTCTCACAAAGGAAGACCATGACCTTCTGTTTGCAAGGTGGATGGCAACTTCTTTGCTTTGTGAAGAACCTTCTCTCTTGAAACCTTGTCCTAAAGTTCATAACACATGAAACTGATCTTCTCTGAAGGAGTTGTTGTGGTTCTTGCATCTCTGAAAAAAACTTTGAGAAGAAAAATACAAGAGATCACAGAACACTTATTTCTCACAGTGTGATTCACTGGGAAACAGGAAGGCAAGAAATGAAAGTAAAATAGCAATCTCTGGAGAAGGAGCTGGAGAGGGGAGGCAGAAAAGAAGCCTCCTGTTTTGCTGGGAGGCCGGAATTGCTTGCTTGTTTAATGATCTTATTATAAGCTTAAAATGCGAACTGTAACTTCAGAAGTAACAACTACCCAAAGACTCTCTGCAAGCTAAACAAACTCAGCCCGTCTCATGGAACTTGGCACCAAATGGAGGCCTTTTGAGACAGAGGAAATTACAGATCAGTCATTGGCATTAGTGGTCAGTCTCCACCAAGTAGATTATTGCTTTATTCCCTCTTCTCTCTCAGATGAGTTTTTCTAGGTACTTCCTAGTTGAAATGTGGTATAATCAGGATTCCTTCAGGCTAAACAACCCCAGCTCCCTCAGCTGCTCCTCATAACACTTGTGCTCCAGACCCTTCACCAGCTTTCTTGCCCTTCTTTTGACAAACTCCAGCTCCCTGCAACATTATTTGCCTCTGATCTTTTAGGGTCTAGACAAGGTATTCCTGTGGATCCTCTGAAAGTTCTGAAGAAGTTGTACCACTATCTGCTTCTTACCTTTCCTTTGTCATCCTTTCAGAAGGGATGCCTGTCCTCACAGTGATGGTGTCTCCCAAACCTGTGCAAGTTTTCTGATCTGCTTCAGTGCTAAGGATGATTTAAATGAATCTGTGTTACTCTGAACAAAAATAAATTGGGAGTGCTTGCATGAGGCACCAAGGTACGTCAGCTGTGATGTGTTATAGCCAGTAAGCAAGGAGGGACCTTAAACTGCAGTGGTGAGGTCTGCCAGAGAACATTTGCTCAGACATTTTTCCCATATACCTGTGCCATCAGTAGTATGGCAGACCTCTCTGATGCTGATGTTGGAATAGGTTTCAGCTTTCACAGCTTTAACACTACACACTCAGCCATATAATCGCCAGAGACAGCCTTTGTGGGAGGCTGTAGCTAAGTCTTTTTTGAACCTGTTTGTGCTCCACCTATGGGAAAATTCATATTTGTCCTACATATTTGTCCTGCTTCCTATTTGGAAGCAGGCTCTGGGGAGAAACGGTCAGGAAGCTGCCTAGCAGTGTGGCAAGCTTTGAGAAATGCCATCCTGTGCAGTAGCTCAAAGAAGGGGAGCTGATAAACCGCAAACCTGAAATTCATTAATGATTCTAAATGCATCCCAAAAGCTGTGTAAGTTCAGAGCTGTTCTTTCAAAGTGAGAGTGCTGGGGCTGTGGTCCATCCATGGGCATAAGAGCATAGAGCTTGGTCCAGGCTGGTTCTCCCTTCTTCAGGTCAGAGCAGTGGGGAAGGCTGAACTTCTTGGGTCGGTTCATCTTTCATTCAAAACTGCAAATTTCAGGGAGCAGCAGTGGGTGACGGGCAAGGCAGTGCTAGCAGGTGGCCTCTTGGCTGTAGACACAAAACTGGATCTTGCTGCTCCCTAGAAGAGGGGTGATGGAAGGAATGACCTATAACAGGCATTTTTCTCTGCAAGAACTCAAAGCCCTGTCTTGTACAATTGTTTGAGGAGAGGTGACTCATTTTATGCCTGTAGTCTGTGCTTGAGCTAAAGGCAGAAGGGATCCCTTCTGTAGCTTCCTTCAGTACTTTCTCACTTTAGAAAACCCAAACACACAAGGATTACTGCGTCATTTCAAGTCATCTATTGCAATCAGATGTTAAAGAAAAGCTGAAGTATAGTGATGAGAGCAGAAGATTAGGATTGAGGCTCTAGATGTTTTAAGTTCCTAGGGTTCAGTTACTGTTCAGACCTAAGACAAGGCTTACACAGCTTGTCCATGTTGTCAGGCATGCATGTTATTTTTTCAAGCATTGCATGCTCAGTGTCTGTGACGTTTATCTTCTATCTTTTTCCAATGCTGGAGTTTTTTTTTTTTTTTTTTCCTATGCAATTATTCTTGTACCTCCCTAAGTTATAGTTCATATTGTTTAAAAAGTGACTGAAAAAGGGAAGATAAGCAGTTGAGTATTATTCTCTACAATACACAGCTTTCAGAAGCCATACGCCCACAAACACCCACCAAGCTGTCTCCATCCTCCTCTGCGAAAGAAAGAAATTGCTGCTGAGAAATGATGAGAAGAGCTGCTTGCAAAGAGATGAGGCTGAGTAAAATGCAGCAGGACATGGGAGTGTGCTCATGGCTTCTCATTAGTGGAGGAATCTGTACAGAATATCACAGCATACACAGGCTCATGTGACAGCTCCTGCACCTCCAGGCTGTAATACAGTCAAGCTGGGAGGACACAAAAGCAAGAAATTTTGCTTTACTCTCCTAATATTTTTTTCAGCAGGTTTTAACTTACACAGTCTCTCACAATATACTGACAACTACCTTCAAAGATGATATTTTAAGTGAAATCAAATTGCTTTGTGAGAGAAGGTTTTGTGGCTATATTTTCATGTCAGAATTTTAAAAATACAAAGCCAAAAAGCATTTCTTTCTATGTTATCTATTTTAATGTAAAAAACCCCTTCACCCACTAACAAACCCAGCCCTGATCTCTATTTTCTACAGAAAGCAGTAAGTATTAGTTTGATCTAGTTTTGTGGTTGGTTTCTGTTTGATTTTTTGGGGGGGGTTTCAGCAGTGATTTATTCAGTTACAGGAAAGTATAAAGCTGCTGTTATTTACAGAAAAATGAAACAAATGTTTGTAGTAGAATCATAGATTTTTATTTTCAGAAATGTATCCAGTAAACACTATGAAGCATTGATACATACATCAAAGCAAGAAAATTATACAGGCTCTTACAGACTGTATGGAACAGATGCTAAGTAGGCTTGTAAAGGATTTTGAACAGTATATATTTGACCTTAGAAAATGCATTAATAAAAATGCAATAAAAAAACCTAGGAGGAATAAAGAATTTACATCTTGTCTGCTTTGTTACCATGGTCCTGTTTAAGAAAAACTCTTGTGTTTGTATCAGAGATTACAATTTCTAATGACATCCTTGGTAAAAAGGACCACTATACTATTCCTTAAAAGATTTGTTATTTTCCCAGTGATGTCCATGGGATTTTACCTTTGCAAGACATGTAAACCAATAATTAGCTATACTCGTGTCTGCATAAGCTGCGTATCGTGTCTGCTGAAATGAGAGAAATATAGGCTGAAATGAACTGCACTGTTTTTCTCTTAAAATTAGTAAGATTGACATCAAGTGGTGGATTTGTCACTGTATTGCATGTTCTGAAAAGCGGAACTTCTTTACCTCAACTGTGTACATCACAATTTTTTTTCTATTTTTAAACATTAATCTACAAATAGGCTCTCTAATGATATTTTCCCACAAAGTACAGGTATCATCAAATGTAAAGGTGCAAAAGTCTTGGTCTAATAAGAAATCTTGTCAAAATTAGGCTCTTGGTTTTGGCTTGTTGTATTTGACTTGATTGTAGGTATCGTTCTATGAAACAGAGTTTTGGAAGGTCTCAGCCCACTGAAGTCAAGGAATTAGTTGTCACTGACATTATTCTGATGGGTAAAGGATGCCCCTGTGGTCCAAAGGTTTCAGCCTGGAAATTACTACTCAATCAGACTCTTGCCTGGAGAAATGCACTAATCAAAAAGTACTTGGAGCTCTGTCTCACTAATGCCTCTCTCTGAGTACCAAGTCAGAAAGCACTACTGATTTTGGCCATTAAAACTTGCCTCAGATCAGGAGGTGACAGCTCTGCTGTCAGAGAACCAAGAAACATTGATGCCATGCACATTCATCTTCCTGCAAATGGAAGAAATTACAGTGGAGTCATGTTTTCCCATTTATAGTTGGGTATCAAGGTTTACAAAGCACACCAGAGAGTAAATGTGATGTATCAGAGTTACAGAGTTGAAGGTTAGTCAAGGCTAGTGAGAGATGACTCGGGTGGGAACAAAGGAGGAAACACATTCCCAAGCAGTAAAAGAACCCCAGCATCATGCATTGTAAACAGATTGCTGGTGGCCTTTCAGTGTGTGAGTCTCAGGGACCATTAAATGGAACTCCAGGCTCACATAATTAAAAAAAAAAAAAGAAAAAAGAAAAAAGAAAATAAATCCCTTATGATATTTTCATGCTGTAACTCAAATATTTTCCTCCTCACTGTTTTATATTTTTATTTGAAGCATGAAACTGTAATCTGTTTTCTAACACCCTTCTGCAAGGGAGAAAAGAAAAAAAACAAAAACACAAGAAAATAAGCAACCTAAACTAAAAATCTCCAAAAGCCCCCCCAAAAGTCACTATGCCTCCCAAAAAAAAGTATTTCATGTTGTTTTCTCTTGAGGCCACTGTTTAGATTGGACTGGATTCTGTGCCCTGGATTATAACACAGAAATGTCCCACTTTTTTGAGAGTTTTGGATCAGGCTCTCATCTGAGCCCTTTCACACTGTTTTCACTGCTGGAATTCAACCATTACGCATTCAGAAACACCACTGAGCTATTAGCTGTGAGACTGGGAACCCTGATCTATGGCTGCACAGTTGTGGGGATAATTTAGCCAGCTGAGGTCTTATGTCTGAGAAAAAAAAGGGAATTGGAGATTTGGCAGGGGATCTGCAAGATCCAGAAAAAGTAGGGGTGGGAAATGCTCAAAGAAATAAATATTCAGATGTTTTCTATCACAGTTCTCCCTGACATACATGTTTTGCCAAACCCCATGTTGAACTATGTTGTTTTGAATAAGACTTTTGAAATATTTGAAAAGAAGAAAATTTCAAGGATATTTTCAAGTGAGTAAGCATTTCAAAAGGAAAAATTTAGATGTTTCATCACAGATTGTTAGACAGATTCAGAGCAAGCAGTCTGGTTCAGGGTAAAGATTTGTGACATGCTTGCTGATACTGTAAAATCTGCAGTTGTGGTTGAAAAAAACCCTTTTCTTGGCCTGTCTGGAAAAAGAAGCACTATGATTTCTTGTCACTAGTCATAGGAACATTTTATTTTGTGCACAGTGTCACGTCTGTCAATGATACAGACACAGAGCTCTTAGTGGGCTCATTCTTCCCAGAATATTTCTGTTACTTCTACACAGAGTTATGCTTAGACATAAGCATCCTAAAGTCTTACCAAATTTATAGGTAATTGTGATGGATTGACATTTAAGAAACAAAGAGAAACACTTAAGGAAGTTTAGGCTGCTGGAGGCTGATGGGAGTTTTTCTCCTGGCCAACAACTGGCCATTTCTGAGAACTGACAGCAGTTTTGACCATTGAAAAGTGAGATCAACCTGTGAACACCACCTTAAGACCTAAGCCCGGGAATTTCGTTGTCTCTTTTTGTTTTCTGGCTGTGAAAGGTAACAGAGCTCCAGCTGGTTCCCCTTCCCTCCCCAGGCCATGTGGCCGGGGCTGGGCTGGGCTGGGCCTGCTGCAGTCCCCGGGCAGGAGATGGGGCCTGTGGGGCTTCCCCTGGCCCCAGGCCGGGCTCGGCTGCAGCTTCCTGGGAAACCTCTGGGGTGGCTGGAGCTTTTCCCAGGGGAGCCCCAGCTCTGAGCACTGCTGAGCTGAAACCTGGAACCATGAACACCTGCAGCTTGAGCAAGATTTTAACCCTTTTACTGCCCAGATGAGACTTGCAGATTAATCCTTTTTCCAGAGATAGGGGAAGAGAGAGGGATCAACATGTAAAGAGACAACACAAACTATCGAAGACAGTGAAGAAAGGAATTAAGCTTCAGATGGGGAGAGAAATAAGGAGATGCTTCAATAAGCTGAAATATTCTTTTGTTGAAGCTATGGAGATGGACGATAATGTTCTGAAAAAACTCCTTTAATTCATGAAAGAGTATTTTGGGGGAATGGAGTATTTCAAAGTGTGGATCTGAGCAAATAGTGAAGTAGTTGTGATCTTATGAAATGCTGGAACAGAAAAACAGAATAGTTGTTGAAGATTTGTGGCCCTTAAGAGACAAAGAGAAAACTTCTGTTTCCAGAGATGCTCACAGAGACAGATGAAGAGAACTATTGCCTTTGAATAACTCATCCTTAAAATGACATCCCTAGACTCATTGACCCATAACACACCTCAGAGTGATGTGAAATGGGAGGAGTGAACTGATGGCAGAGTTTTCTGGGCAGCTGGCATCAGAGAAATAGAAAGCCATGAGAAAATGGTTTCTTGTGAAAAATTCCATAGATTGGCAGAAGAGAATTTCTTTTTCTCTACAAAGACTGATGAAAAGACTATAGCAAAGTTGCGACTGTTTCAACCACCAGGTTTTTTTGTCTCTGTTGTCATGTGAACGAGGGAATGGTTAAGTAGTGGGGGAAAAGGGTTTCTGGAGGTTTTATTCTGGTTTCTTATTCTGGTAGTTTTGTTAATAATTTTTCTTTATTACTTTTAAGTTTTAAGCCTGCTTTGCTCTTCTTCTAATCCATATCTCACAGCAAGAAATGAGTAAGTTTTCTAGTGATTTTTTAGCTAATGCTTTAAAACCATGACAGTAATATATTGTTAGGTAACAATTAGTGCTAGGCACTTTCCTGCCAGAATTGATAGGAACCATACTCTGGTGCAACTGTAGTCTCGCTATGTCCCAAATTGGTATGTGGCCAGTCATAGCAGCACATTTTTCAGTCCCAATTAATGCACAAAATCTATAAAAATGAAGCTTCTGTTAATACATGTATTCCCCCCAGGCATGAGATATGGATGTGTTTGAGGAGTGTGGGTTGTATCTTCTGCAAACAAGTAATTTTGTTAATTTTTTATTATTTGCTTAATTACATTTTTGCCTTAATCTTCAGTTCTGAAAATCAGCCGTGAATGTGAACAGTAAGTACATCAAGGTCTTGTCATTGCGCAACTTTTAAAGTTTTGTGGTTTTTTTGGCAGAAACAGCTAGAACATAAAATATTTTATAACTTTCCAGTGTACTGCTATGATGTTGCACCTGCTACAAGCAAATGAAGATAAAAAATGTGGTTTTAATGGCAGAAGAGGTGCACAAAATTGAAGAATTAATTTTTATTGTACCTATTATTTATGGAGGTGTCCTGGTTTCAGCTGGGATAGAGTTAACTTGAGTTAACTTCTTCTCAAGAGCTGTTGCAGTGCTGTGTTTTGGATTCAGAGTGAGAATGGTATTGATGCTATGGGTTTTTGCTAAGTTGTGTTTATCCTAAGTCAAGGATTTTTTTTTTTTCCCTTGTCTCATGCTCTGCCAGTGAGGAGGTTTGCACAAGAAATTGGGAGGGAACATGTCCAGGGCAGGTGGCTCTAACTGACCACAAGGATATTCCACACCACAGAATGTCGTGCCCAGTATGTAAACTGGGGGAGTTACCTGGAAGTGTGGCTGATCTGAGATTGAGAAGGGGGATCCGTCATCAGTCAGTGGATGGTGAGAAATAGGATGCATTATCATCATTAGGTTTTTTTTCTTTGTATTATCATTATTTACCCTTATTTTTGCATTTTACTTTATTTTCAGCCATTAAACTGTTCTTACATTGACCTACAAGTTTTACAAGTCTTGATCCTCCTTCCCATTCCATAGAGTGGGGGTGAAGGAAAGGAGGGCTGAGCGAGCAGCTGTGTGGTGTTTCATCTCCAGCTGGGTTTAAAATCACTGCAGTGGGCATTCCTTGAGGAAGACAATTATTTTTAGCTGTAGTATTTGGACTGGATTGGTTTATTTGCAGGGCTTTCTGCTAAGGAAATTTAATGAGTTTAGGCCTAACATCTGCCTTAGGCTTTGGCCCTTGAGTTAATTTGCCCCTCATTCCTGGCTGTGTCCCAATACTGACACCTGGGTGAAGGCTCTGGGTCACAGAGGCCCAGGAGCAACGCTGTTGGTATGAGTTTCAATTTGCAGGGTTCCATGCTGGTACTAAACTATCCCCTATTTAAAACGATTATGTTTTTAGCAAACCATTCAGCATGCTGAAAGGTTACCCAATGTAGCTACTTATTAGTCACTTCTCAAATCATTAACAAGCTATTTATGACACCTTCATATGCAGGTACAAAGCCTTCTGGAGGATTCCTTCGATTTAATTTCTCTAGCTTAAAGCCGAATGGAGAGAACAAAGGCAGAGCTCACAGTCATTAATTAAGAGGATGAAGGAAGGCAGAGGGGATGCTGACAGGAGGTGACAGACTCATTGAAAAGAAAAAGCTACATCCTGAGAATGGGGAGATATTATAGACAATTCTTTGAGGCTTGCTGAAGTGCAAAACTAATCCGTGAGTATCTCACTACCTCTTTTTGTTAAAAACTGCTTTGTCCTTAACTATTTACTTAATACTGCACAAAAGCAGCTTATAACTTCACATCTGAAATAATACCAAGTACAAATTCTGTTTTTCTTTGCCAGAGGACTTTGGTAGGACATGTAGTCCCTTGATTATTAAATGCTTCACGAGTAGCTGTCAAAGGAACCAGGCTGGGAATAGGATTTCCCTGTTTCTACACGCATGCTGTCCGAGATTGGCATACCACACGTGTCAAAGTCCCAGCAAATCTTGCTGTCCAGGTGGCCTGAGTGTCCTGGCCAAGTCCTCTAGCAGAGGGGGATTTCACTGGAACCGTGTTGGCAAGGAGAGAGCTTTGCTTTGTGGGACAAAAATGGGCTTTTCTGTCATTGCCCAGGGGCTGTCTGGCATCAAGGGCAGCAAGACAGAGGAAATTTCTGAGGTATTAACAAAACCAGGCAATGCATTTTAAACAATCCCCAATCCCCTAAAAAAATAAAGAGTCGCTGATAATCACTTTGGCATAAACGGATTGTCAGCTTTTCTGCTGCCCTCACCTGCTCTTTGTTTTCTCTGTGGTTAGAGAAATGAAAATTGCCTTTTCATTTCCTGGTTTTCCATCCTCCTTTTTGCTTCTCCCTTACTCCCCTGTGTTTTTAAATATTAAGATGCTGGGCTTTGTGCAGCTGTGATATTCACCAAAATAATTTTCCCATCTGTAGTCAAGGGAGCAGTTCCCATCTCTGGAGTCTCATTTCTTCAGGGAATCACCAAGGACTTTGCAGTCACAGTGCAAATGCATATTCTTCAATTCCATTTCTCCCTGGTTGTCTTTGCTGCTTCATACCTGTGGCTGAGATGAGTTTGGTGTCAACACCGACAGAAATTGCTTGAAAGGACCCAGTTTCTGCTTGGGAGGCTGAAAATGCCAGCAACCCAAGCAGGGGCACTGCATCTCCATCACTGCTTTGGATGGGCTTGCAGAGACCCAGAGTGATGTGGCTGCCCCGCATCCCAGCGTGGGAGCCCCTTGGTCGGCACCAACAGGCACAGTGGACTGGCCCTGGCAGGAGTGGAGACCCTTGCTGTGCCCTGGGCAGTCCATGGCACAGCAGGCTCCCTTCCCACTGGAACTCCTCAGGTGTGACTTTATTGTGGTAATAACCATAGGATTGACTTGGTTGTCCTTGGTAAATTCTTTGGTAACGTTTTTAATTGGTTTATGATTCTGGGGAGGAAGAAGTGAATTGTTGAAGTAGTAAAGTTTAAGCACTGCTGAAGTGCTGGTTTGTGCCTCTTGTGCTGAATGGCAGCCCTAGCTGAAGAGGAAGGCTCATTTGTAAAGCTGCCTCCTTCTTTGCAAGTTTCTAAAAAATTTTATTAACAGAACAACTGTTTCATTAGCACACTGATTAGCTGTGAATTTTTCTGCCGTTAGAGATGTGCGAAGGACAAGCTCTTAACACAAAAGGAGCAATCAAGGGGAAGCAACTTGTTGCAGCATGCAGAATTGACTACTAAATGTTCTTACTCTGTCCTATTGTATTTGCTCATGTGGAGAGATTGGGGTGCTCACCATACAGGGGACAGGAGACGGCAAATTGTACAAGCAGCTGAGCAAGGACCGAGAGAACTCAGTGAAGCACACCTGCTTCTGAGACATAACTGAGCTGGTTTTTCTCTCCTGTGTTCAAGGGACGGGCACTGATGAGCAGATTGGGGTGCTGCAGGACAAGCTGCATCCTCTGAGAGCACTGGGTGTAAGGCCTGGCTGCAGCATCCCAGGGTATCCATGTGTCCATTCCCAAGCTGCAGACACTACAGGCAGCTCAGGGTCTGGCACTACTTGTAGCTACCAACCATCCTAATTTAGGTATTTGACAAACAAAATGGGAGCGTGGGTAGGAAGAAGTTGACAGTATGACCGAGATTATTTTTATCTTTTCTCATCTGTGGACTTGGGATACATGGACTATCCCAAAAGGTGTGACTTAATGCTCACTGAATTCAGTGGGATTTGTTTTGTTTTATTTTATTTCAACATAAGCATGTTTTCTTGCGGCTTTTCAGAAATCAAAAGGACATTTTCAATTATTTTTTTTTTTCTTGTAATGGCATTGGATGCCCAATTTTCATGCTATGAAACTTCCTTTTTAAAAGTGCTTTTTTTTTTTTTCCTCAGGAAAATCAACTTTGAAAAGTTATTAATTTCAAATTAGTTTAATTTTTATTTTTTTAAGACTGAAATTATACCAAAAATTTGCCCAGAGACTATATATAAAATGACATCCTCTAAAATGACATCGCTTGTTTCTGGTACAGAATGAAGGTCAGATTCTCCATCCACCCATGGCTGTGGTGCCTTGGCATCAAAGTCAACGTTCTTTCTGCTCAGTATCTGTTATTTTCATTTTCTATCCAATCTTTTCTTTAATACAATAACTGACTTTTCTGGTGTGTGATTAATGTCTTTAAACAGGTACAGATATCAGCTGACATGTATGGGCTAGAGGTATTACATGAATTATGCAGGCAGCTGGAGGAAGTTGGCATTTAAATACAATTCCCTTTATAAAATTGATCTCTCGTTTTTTTCCCCTAATCACTCATTTATACTCTACTTTTTTTTTTTCACTCTGATCCTTCTTTTCTAATTAACTCTTTCATCCTCCTCTGAGAGCTTTTGCAGCCTGAATATAAGCAGATCTGCTGAGAAAGCCTCTCTACTATCATCATTAGGAACAGCTTCAGTTTGTTTCGACTTAGAGGGAATGGTACACTTTGTAGGCCATAATTTTAGAAGAAATCATAAATATGGAAAGGTACCATTCAAGGAAATTTTAACTGCCAGTTTACAGAGTCCTCAGCTTTTGATCTGTGCAAAGTACAAGTATATACTGCACTACACTCTGTCCCACAGGGCTTGCAGTCTTTTGGGAAGAGGAGGTGGGGTGACAGGATTTCTGCTCACAGCTGAAGTAGCTGTTTGTATCCAGCACCAAGTATAAGAACCTTGTTTTCTAGCTGCTGATCCTAGTACCCTCCAAATTAATTAATCTGTGAACTGTGAGTAAAAGGGCTGTTGTTTCTGGGATAAACCCAAAGTGATCTGTACATTCGCCTTCTAATTATGTTTTAGTTACAAGGTAACCACCTAATTATTCTTTTTCATATATGTAATTAAATGATAATACAACCAAAGGTTTTCCTGCAGGATTTATAACAATTGTAGAGTAAATATACTTAGCTATTAGCAACATATCTCTTAGTTTGTCAGAAAGGTAATATATACAATGTTGTAACTACCTTCAGCATCATATATATCACATTTAATTACATGATGAAAAGGAAAACTTTACAATAGAACAAGTTTGTAGCTAGGTAAATCTAACTGGAAAATATGATTGTGTATCTATTAATACCCATAAGTAAGCTTTACTTTCAGCAGATATAAATTCTGCCATATCTCTAGTGACTGCTCTGGAGTGTGGGTGTAAAGTAATAAGCTCCTTTGCACTAAGTGATAATCACTATGAGGTCCTGCCCTAAATTGCCTCTCAGCACTAGCAGATTATGAAATGTTTAATAAATGCATATAATGGGAGGAGAACTAGACCCCGGGGTTTAAATGAGACATGCTTATAGCAAAGGAATAGTTATGTTAGATTTAAAGCAGATTAAAATACATCTTAATGATTTCATTCTTCTTGTAGCCTTCTCTGTTTAAAGTTGTTAAGTAGGGTGTGTGCACTGCAAACCTCTGGGTGTACAGAAGTAACCTGGTGGTCTTAATGCTGTGCCACCTTCTCTACAGGTGACTTTCCATTTTCCCTTTTCCTGAGTCTGTTTTTCTTCCACCTTCTATTTTTGCAGGCACAAAATAGGTGAGGATCTGCTCTGGCACTAGCATGTCAACTCTCTTATTTCTTGGCTCTAAATAGGGAATACTGACTACTGACCTCTTGGTTTTTTGGGGTTTTTTTTGTGAAAGCAAAATTATGGCCATTTATGAGGCTCTTATCTACTATGATAGTGGAGGCTGTAGTACTTAATGTAAGTGAAAGATGAGCGGACACATCTGCAGGAAAGTTTCTTGTATCATATGGAAGCTCTGATTAGAAGTTTGGGATGAAGGAATGTATTTCACCCTAATGGAATTCTGAACCTGCTAATACTAGTGGTGTATGTTATTTAATAGCCCTACGCAAGATAATTGGATATAATTACAGTGGGCAGGCTTCTCAAGTAAGTCAAGATTCTGTTTCCAAAGGGCAAATCTAGCAAATCATTGCTGTTCAGTGCTCTTAGAAACGAAAGTTTAGAAAACTCTCCTTTCTGAAGTTTGAGGGACACACTTGCACGTGTTTTCCTGAGACTCCCATTTCCCTTGCTCTGCAGACCTGCTCTGGCTAGTCCTGGCTCATTTTCATCTAGTTTACATCCTCATTGTAGTGACATTCTTCTTCCCTGCTTAACATGTGTATCACATACAAATTATGCAAATTATGGTACTTCAGCAAGGTCTGAGTTTGTAGAGAAATCAAGATATCTGTTTGTGTTTGAGGATGGGAATGTGCCAATGTATTTTACATGTATGTGCGAGAGATGGAAAAAGCATTGCAGCTTGTTAATGAAATGCTTCTTTTCAAGAGTGTTTTAACTTTTTTAAGTCCATATTTTTAAAAGTGCTCAAGGTGTTAGGTGGTTGGTTAAGTTTTAGTTACCTAATGTGTACTTTGTGCTTTGATAAGCAATTCCTTTACAAAAACCCTCTTTGGAGGGCAAAAAGGAAACAGCCAAAATCACAATTCAATCAAAACTCACAGTCCAGTGCTGAACTATCAGTCCATTTATTATGGTTAATTTTCAACAATGACACATGTTATGCCATTTGGAGAGGCAGGATACTCTAGGTTCTCATGAAAACAGTAGTGCTTAACTTTAGTTTGCTTGGGAATAATTAAGCCAGAGTTGGACATGTGTTTTCATTTCTCCCTTCAGAGGAGTGCTGGACAATTGTCAGATGTCAGTATCTGTCAGTAACCCCCTTCCTTTTGAAAACCATGCAGTAAGTTTCCAAAGGTTTCTTTCACTGACGTGGCATAAATGTGATTAAATATATTATATTTAAGTTACAGAATCCTTGAGCTCTTAATCTTGGTAAACCTGTGAAGTTAAACACTTCCTATGGCTTTCAGAGCTTTATTTCATCCAGAAGAAACCATCTGCTTTCCACAAAATATCACTCTGTTTCCTTGATCTCTTCAAATTAATCCTACTGTGATTAACTTCAATCCAATTAAAAAGAACATGTAGGCAGCTGCACAGGTCTGATTATATGTGGACATGATAGTAGGGCTCCTCGTGGGGGAACCAGATTAAGGGCCAATATGTTATGCTAGACGAGGCTGGTAGCAACACTTCAAACTCTGGTATCCTGGTATGACATGCAGTATATAATAGTACCATACTTGCAAGCTATAAAACTCCTTGCAGTCAAGGAATTTAGAGGTTTTCATGTGAGCATATATCATTACACATCCTTCTAAAGATGCTATGAGACTGAGCATTTATGTCTATAGCAAGATCTTGAAATACGGCTTTATTGAGTGCAGAGGACTAAGGCATGATGGAGGGGACAGGAATTCTACACTTCATTTCCAAGAGCTTGTGGCAAGTAGTGCCTTCCTTGTTTATTCTTATTGAAAATGCCAAAACCAGAGCTATATAGGGCCTAATGCTTGCTGAAGCTTTTTTTTGTTGTTTTCACAGAAAAGCATGCAGAGAAGGGGAAGAGAAGTGATCCTGCACCTCAGCCCCCAGACTCATGATCCTCACAAGCTGCCTCAGGGTCTTGCTGTGGGAAACAAGGCATGCAGTTTGCCACAAAAATCTGTGTGAAGCCTGCATGTTCCTCTGTGCTGCACTTAGCCAGGTCCCAGCATTGCAAAGCCTTGTTCCACATCACAGAGGAATTACCATCAGCTTGTGCGGATAATTTAATGAGAAGCACTTCAAAAACGTTTATTGTTATGAATCATATTGCCATGAATAGCCCTGCAGTTGGTGGTGGGCCAGACTTGGAAATGGCTCAGTGCCCAGTGCATCTGCTTTCAGATACCTAAGTGGGGAGTTTTGGTGGCTGGGATTTGATTGTTCCCAGGTGGAACTGCTGGAGACTATCCTGCCTTGAAAAAGAAGCAAGAACAAGCTGAATTTTGGATTTTTTTAGCGTATGTAGAAAGAAAAGGAGAGAAGCTTTCACCCTCAGCTTGATCTTTGAGTCATGTTTGAAGAACCTGGCCATGGTGTGACCAAAGCTACCCAAGAAACACAATTATAAGACAATAGGAAGAGCAGAGCACTTAGGAGTAATGAGTCCAGCATCACAAATTAAGGCTGAAAGCTTTTATGATTGAATTGGTAGCATTGGATATTGAATGTTTTACTGTGATTGGAATAGAGTTGTTGTTTTGGGGTTGTTTTTTATTAGGGCTGATTGTATATATATCCATAGCTTGTCATTAGTGCTTAGACACTGATTTGTACCAAAACAAAATAATTCCATTGAATGTCACTGCAGCTCCTGTTCCTTTTCAACATCTCCTTTCTCTCATTTCCTCTTTCTCTTTTTAACTAAAAAAAAGGAAGGCAGAGAAGACCATTACCACACTGATTTATGTAAATACAGCCCTAATTCAGGCTGGTGTTCAGGCAGTCACATAAAAATGATTCAGTCCCATGATGTTTGTATCTTTAATAGCTTTTGGGATGGACGGAATCTTTGTCCTAGTAAGGCCACCTCTGAAGGACTGGAAACACGCAGATTTTTCATCTGAGTTGCACTGAGTATGAGAATGATGAATCAGTGATTGCTGAAGCATCTAATTCAATTAAAGCTCTGCATCAAAGAATTGTGGTTGTCAACATTAGCAACCAGGTAAGGATCCTATTGACCTGAGTATTTAAGATGATCTTCAGAGATTTTGAAAATAGATGGCAAAATATCCATCTACTACTGATCCAGCCTTCTTCCAGGAAGAAAATACAGAGATAACTAGTTGTTATCTGATTAAATTTGAAGATTATCAATAAATCTAGAATTTATGAGTCTAGCATATTTTTGTCTTTTCCACTAAGCTTGTATGTAGTTCTCTTGCATGTGTCATAGTTGTTGTTCTCTGGGTTACTGTGTATACAAACAGGATATTCATAAGTGAAAAATAGAAAGCATTCCTTATAGTTTAATGCACCGAATAGAACTATTCAGTCTGAGCATTAATCCATTTACTACTCCAGTTAAACATCCAAAGTCTTTACTGGCCAAGCTGTAGGATGGGGACATCATCTTCCATTTCTCCTTGGACCAGGGTTGTTTCTTGATGTTGCAGAGTTTACATTCCCTGAGTCTTGTCTTGCCACCACCATCTTACCCTGTCAGCATTTTTCACATTCACACTCTGTACTGCTTACTCTCCCCAGCTCAAAAATTGCACTCTGTGCAATCTTTTCCATCCATCCATCCATCCATCCATCCATCCATCCATCCATCCATCCATCCATCCATCCATCCATCCATCCCTGTGTTCTTGTGGACTTTCTCACACCATAACATTTGGGCCAGTAAAACATGCCTGAAGAAAAACAAGGTCATGTACTGAAATACAGCCTTGCCATTAATATTTCCCTCATTTTTTCCAACTTTCCTCAAGCACTGACTACACTTTGAATCAAATTGTTTCTGGATACTTTTCAGAGAAAAAAAAAAAATAAAAAGGGTGGTTTGCCTTCAGTTCCCTCTTCCTCAGAGTTTGCAAGTCCTCTGCCTGGGCACTGGGCTGCCAAAGCAAAGGGAGCTCTGCCTCCCTTGGTTTCCAGTATAATTGTGCTGCCTTGTATGTACTGTTAGCCCAGAGATATCTCTGTTATCTCTCAATAAGGCATAATAATGTTTCTCTGTGGGAATCAGCCTTTCACTCCACCACCAGTGTCTTTATAGGGATATATTTCAGCATATATGAGGAAGTTCATATATAAAGGTTTAAATAGCCAGATTTCCTAAAGCACTAAGCAGTAATATCAACTGAGATCCCTTAAGTAAAAATGATAGAGACTAAAGAGAATGCAGTCTTCCTGGATTTTGGAGTTTGTGAATGGTTTTTTTGTGTTTTTTCTTTTTCTTCTTGTGTTAGGTTTTTTGGCTTTGTCTTGGTATTTTACCCTTAACTGGTTTAATTGGGAGATACTGGTTGGTCAGCATATGCAAGAGGAACTTAACTGACTTCTGGGTCTCATTTATCCTGTTTAAAATAGCCAAGTACAGACATCAGATTTTGCAGTATATGGCTTCAAAAGTCATTAGATGACTTTTGTTGGTGGATGTTGTTCAGATAGTGCACCAATATTACCTGTCTCTCCTCTTCCACACGTGAATAAAACAATCATAATGCCGCAGAGGGCTTGAAAGTTACAGTGAATTAAAACTGCTGTTGAAAACAGTTTCTATGTGGATCTTTTCTTCCCCCTGCACAGACAATAAAGTGAACAAGGACCTTTAACCTCACACAGGGACTTTGCCAAATAGGTTCAAGAGGTGTTTTGCCATTTTCCAGAACTATCTTGCAAGCATCAAGGATGAAACTCTTCCATCACTTCTCTGGCAGAACTGGTTTGAATATCTAAGTTACTCGGAGGTTACCAGCAAGTAGGTCATTCCCAGTGGTGTTCTTTTCAAGGGCTGAATGATCCCATGCAAAGGCAGATGAAATGAAGCCAAAGTGAGTGTTTGTTAGCTAAGGAAAACATTCTTTTCTGTTGCTGTCAATCACATGCACAGAAAGAGAGATTCAATCATAGTGAAGACATTGGACATTCAGCTCAGCTTGATTTTTTAATTTTATAAACAGTAGGAGGCTCAAGAAGAAACAATGAGGAAAAGCAGAGCTACAGAATCAGAAAATAGACTCAACTTTTGATTCCTATGTCATTTAAATCCAAATTACAGTTATTTACTCAGTCCTGAGAGCCTAAATTTTCACTGTTTTCCAATTTGATCAGCTGTGACAGCAGACTCCATGAAAAAGTCCTGCTTCAAATTTGAATTGATAAATTCACATGTCTTTCATTGTTTTTTTTTTCTCCCCCTTCTTATTCTGCTATGGCAATTGCAATGCCACATAGCTTTTTTTGCTAGAAACAACACAGACTGCAAAATAACCTTTGCAGTTAGCAAGGTAAAGGATGTCCCATTAGTAATCCCATAGCTCCAGATTCCCATCCTGCTCAGCCTCAAAGATCAACATTGCAGAGAAACAACCTTTTCTTGGATTTACTTGGGTTCCTGCCTGCCTCCTGCAGGAGCTGTGTGGACACCTAAGGTTCTGCCTTTCTTGCTGAAGAATAATTTTTAAAGACAATGACCATAATGACAGTAATTATTTCTAATCAGATTTTCCAATGTCAAAAGCAACAAATTTTTTTTCTCTATTTTAAAATCTCCCTAAAAAAATGTGGTATTTCCTGTACTGAAAAAGTACCAGCTTATTTATCAAATGTTGAAAACCACAGATTTATTCCAGTTAGCATCAATTTGTTCAAAATTTGAAAAAGAAAAGCGGTGAAGACTTTGCTTGACCGAAAACCTCGAGCATGTCAGTACTTTTGGGCATTAGGACATAATGTTTTTGTCCAAGCAAGTTAAGCACAAATTCCACTAATTCAGATTCCTCAAGATCTCCATGCTTCATGTTTTCTGTGGACTGACCTGAGACTTGCATAGCCTTTGCTGGCAGGACACACAGCATTTGGGTGAAATCTTAATTCTTTATGCTTAAAGTCCGGCAGGCAGAATCCCACATTTTAAAAATTTTATCCAGTGGACTTGTCTGTATTCTAAAATGTTTTTGAAAGAGCTCAATTAAACTCCCTTTGAAAACATTGAAATATGAATTAAGCAGTCCTCTGTTCTCCATGTCAGTGCCATTCAGTGCCTTTGGCTGGGCTTGATCCGTGTACAGGATCTTCTGCTTATTGTTGAGCACCCTCTCCTGGCTCTCTGCTATTTGCACAGAACTTATATCATGGATTGAGTGCTCTGGAATAAACTGCAGTGCCCAATTGAGGAGGATGTCTGCTCAAATAATATGAGTTGCTGGTCTCCTTAAAGCATACCTGGTTTTAACAACATTGCTGATTTGTAGCCAAGAAATCCTTCTAGTGGTGAAATTCCTTAGCAAGGATTTTTTTCTTGCCTCTAACGCTACTTCTAATTGATCCCAGAAAAGCACTTGCAGACAGGAGAATACAATGCATAAGGCATAATCTGATAAAGGTGTGATGCCCAGCTGGTAAAAATGTTGTTTTTTGGGTGACTAAGCCTACACATCTCTCAATGGATGTTATCTTTCTGTAACACCACAAGCAGCCTAAGGCTTAATCTAGGCATGAATTGGTGTGTCATAAAGCAAGGGGTTTTTGCTGGGATTCTGGCAATAAACAGCAGCTAGAATGAAACAGCAGCTAGGAGGTGAAGCTGCAGGGTTACCACTCAGTTAAGAGTTACAATATGAGAAACCATCACCTGATTTTTGGATCTCAAACTAAATCGAGCTGGAGCACATGAAAATGTTCTTGCAGTGTGTGACTGCTTGCCATGGCTAAGGCAGTCCAAAATTCTTTGAGTAAGTTACAGCAGAAAGGGCAGAAATCTTCACTCTTTGTTGCTCTCCTGTTATTCCACAGCCAGGCAGCATTACTGCTAAATTTAGCAGTTCCCATGCACCTCATCTGGATCCATCCAGTATCTTCAGGTCTCTAATGAAGGCACCTAGTTGTACAGGTCTTGGTCATTGTCCTCTTCATAGTTTGTAGGAGTTCAGGGACATGAAATTCTTAATTTTGGCCCTTTATGGATTTGGGGGGGGCTCTGCTGTTGTTAACAACCCACATCTCTTCTGACTTCAGAGACGTATTTGCCCTTGGGACATACTCTTCATTGAGGAAATCACCACTGCACAGAGACCAAGAACCAGGCTCCCCCTAAAGCTGCTAACAAGACATTCAAAACAGCATCATAGCCAGCTTCCTGAGTGCTGACAATTTTAAACATGAAATTTAAGTGCTTCCAGGCTGGTTTAAATTTGCAACATCATCCAAAGTCTCTGTGATATTTGCTCCAGATATTATGTTAAATAAAACACTGATTTAGCAAGGAGTTTCTGACATCAGTCCCTCTCGTCTTACCCTCAGGTGCCACACTTGCCCAGCTTGAGGAATTCTCAGTGGAAAGTGACATTTCTGAGCGCGGGGAACATTGTCACTGACCATACACCAAAGAGTAGGATGCCAATTTGCAGTAGCTGAGGATTATACTCCAATTTTATATTGCACTGCACTCTGTGGCTTTGTATTCCTATACAGCAAGTATGACCCTGGCTTTTATGGAGGAAAGCCATCATTTCTCCCAGATGCTATCGTGGGACTGTTTGGTGTAAGTAAAGATATCCTGTTCAGCTCTTTGATTTCAGCCTTCAAGTCAGCTTTCATTTTGGATTACCCTCAATTAGAGAAGGTACTTTGAATCTTTCTGCTGTTTAATTGGAAGATGGGAATACAGAAGCAGGTAGAAACAAAGAGAATACAGAAGTATTTTCAGGTAATTGGGAAATGAGAGCAGTGGTGTTACTGAATTTGAGTGGATGCAAGCAGGGGCTGTTTCAATTTGTGTGTGGCTTTGATACAAGCAAAGACACAAAAGCCTTATGGTTTTTAAGTTAAGAGGCTCAAAGAATAAATTGACTGCAGCTGAGATCTGAAGCAAAATACTTTGTTTATTTCTTTTCTATGTGTTAGAATATACCTTTTTAACTGCAAGAGAAACTCCCCAATTTGTATTAATGAGATTAACTGGAAGAGAAAGAGTAGCACAAAGACAACATATTTTGAAGTGTTCTTATTTATTTATTCCACAGTGGAAACAATCATCCCAGCTTTCTTTTGTCTGATTCCTAAATCACTCGGATAGAGTTTCACTAGGAAGGAATAAATGGAAGTAGTTCTGTTGAGTTGCAGAGGACTGTTCTGCAAACTATCCATGTTCCAGTTCGAGTAAGCAAAGAATTGATAAGATGTGGTCTCACTGTAGCCATGTCTTGGCTAGACAGTGCTTATTGTTACTGATTAACATTTTTGTCAGTAGAAGCAAGGAGAGGCCATTATAATAGGCATGGAAAAGACAGTGAGACGGAAGGCTCTGGGGTTGAAGGACAGAGTGGGAGCAGGTTGCTCACCCAGCTGCAGGGATGCTGTTTTCCCTCCGGGCCTGATGGACTGCACCCATCCCCTCCATGGGCAGAGAGCAGTTGCAGAGTGAGAAAATCCCATTTTCCCTTCCCGTACACCTGTAGAATCCCTTGCAGGATCCTGGTGCGGTGCAAGGCTTCCCCAGCTCGCTTAGCACCCGCACGCCAGCCCCTCACCGGGAGGCACTTGGCAGTCCTCCACTTGGCAGAGGCAGCAGAGCACAGCCGAACTGCGGCAGCCGAGGCGGCCCTGCATCTTCAAGTAAGTGAATTTGCTCGGCTAATTGCTCACAAGTGCTCCCTCCGAGCACCTGTAAATTGTTAAGTTTAATCGGGTGGCAGCTGTTGCCGGCTGCCTGGGTTCTTGCTGCCTTGGAAGGAGTTGGGAGATGAGAGCAGCAACTTGTGGCGTGATTATCCTTTTCTCCATTTCCTCTCAATTTCATTGTCATTTTCTTCTCTCTTAAGAGCGCTTAAAAGCATTTTTTGCTCCTTATAATACCCACAGGAGCTGTTGTGAAGTGCACTTTTTGCGTTTAAGGTTTCAAAACCTAAAATCTCTGACTTTAAGAGGTTTGGAGAGTGGTTTAGTTGGAAGACTGCTGCTGTGCAGACACCTGCAAAACATTGAACTTAAGCTGGCACAGCTGGAGGGAGGGATAGCTCAGACTGATGGGTGGTTGCACTGCTGTGCTCCAGTGCCCTCTGTCTCCTGTAGGAATGAGAGTCTCTTGCTAGTGGAAAGTAGATGCCTGAATGTTTGGATGGATCTGGACTTTGGTTTTGACAACTTGATAGCTCTAGTGGGACAGTTACTTTTCTGATTCTAACATCCTAGTAGGAGGGAAATAGTCACTAGTAATAAATGGGAGAGGTTCTTTTAGATGTGCAAGGTGTGTGAAGAATGTAACACATTTATCTATGGGATTTACAGGGCTGGGGTAACCCTCAATCTGCAGAGGGTAGAGGGAGCTGAAGCTCTCATGTAGGTACCTCCACTGATTCTCAAAGTGTTGTAGAGGAAATTATCCTTGTGGTACACTACAGATGACCAAGAAGGACTGGCTGGAGAGGGATTGCTCTGAAGTGTATCTGGGTTTATCAGAATCCCTTTGCCATTCCTGAAGTAGGTAAGGATTGCTGCCTCTGCGGTTATAATGGTTGACTGCAGGAAACTCAGGTAAGAATTGAAATCTATGGGCTTCCTAGTTCTTTAAAATAGTTCCTGTTTTTGCAGGACAGAGCCATGTGTGTGTGCCTGGAGTACTCAAGCGAGCTCTGCCTTCATATGTAGGTTTGTGCCTTCCTGTCTCTTCCATTTTAGGTTGAAAGACATGCCATCCCAGGCACATTTCCTTCTGTGGCAGCTGAATCTGGGTGCACAGCCTACACAAATAAATGAGTGTCAAGGTTTATGGGAAAATCACCTGCTATAGGAGCATTGCCTGTAGTCTTACTTTAGAAAAAACAAGAAATTTTTGTGTTAATGCACTACTGGTGAGAGAGAAACTCTTGATCCTGAGCAGTCAGACCAAGACAAGGGAGGATTTTCCCCTCCCAGGAATAACCAGACAGAGCAGGAACATACTCTGTCTGGTGTCACAGCAATGCCATGGCATAGCAAAATCCTCAGGAGACACTGAGAGGAGAGGGCAGGGGATGGCCACACACAAGGACCTGATTTTGTAATGTGGTGAGTAGGATGCTCTGCTGGCAGGGTGTGGGGGAGCCTGGGCCCCACTTCCCAGCACCATCAGCATTTTAAAGTCAGCATATGAAACAAAGAACAACAGATCTGTTCCCCTAGTCTGACCCAAAATTAGATGGCAAACAAAGCAAATATCCAGACCAGTGAGCTGTTGAAAACCTGCCTGTGGGTTTTGGAAATTCCCCCTCCTTTGTTTATTCCTATACTTGCTGAGTGGCCAGGGTCTCCTACCTCTTTTCCTGAACACAGATTGCCTTTCTTTGGCTTTGAAAGGAGAGTAACTTTGACTGGTGTGATAATAAAAGGATAAAGCCTGTCATGATTAATAGTCACATGAAATCATGTGTGAAGAACATTCAGTTATAGCTATCCTCAGGAGAAAAAGTTTCCCAAGTACCTTAACAGAAAGAAGGGAAAGGGACAATATGTCTATGATTCTGTGTGATCAGTCACTTTGCACACAGATAAAAGGTAAGGAATATTGCTGTCCACAGAAAGCATTTGGGGGGAATTGGCAGTGAAAAGGTTAAGGAAAGAAAAAAAAAAAAAAGTTTGTGAAACATTTACAAAAAGTTTGTCTTCTGCTAAAATTTGGAGCAGTGCTCCACTGGGAGCTCTTCTAGCCCAGGGGCTGCTTCTGTTTAAAATCATTAATAGCCAGCTCAGTTTCTGCCAGCGTGATTGGCTGAGCCAGTATAGTCCGATTAATTTGACTGAGCTTGAAGATAGAGAGGAAATATGAAAACCTTTTCAAGTTGCTGGTACCTTCTGGGATCTCGGGCATACAGAGGTCTTGAGAAATCTTGACAAATTCATACTTGGGGGAAAAAATTGCTAAGTGGTTCACAGGGGCTTAACTATATCTTAATGGGTAGTGATCAGGCAAAATGTTGCAGAGTGGTTTAGGCATAAACCCTGTGATGTCTGATCCTTGTTTTTAGGTGAGGGATGTTATCTCCAGGAATAACCTAGCCTTTTGTCTGGACTTGCAGAGCTTGCTGATATTCTGTCCAATTTTTACAGTGTAAATAAAATTGTTTTGGATGTTTATCACCCCGATCAGCAGTAGTTGTAAGTTATATAGCCCAGATAATACTAGTGAGATCTATTGAAATGCTGCTGGGCTATAACTCAGGAGTATCTGCCCTAGCCTGCTTCCTTCCCCTGCATTTCATTCAGTGGTTAGGAGCAGCTGTCCATCGACTAAGCTTTTTCTTCACCCTAAAAGAAAACATGTGAATTAATAGAGCAGGAAAGTGAAAAATTGCCCTTCTAGTTTTTGAATTATTGTGAGGTTTGCTACCTGGGTTTTGATGCTCCCTGGAGCAAAGTGAGGGTTTTGAATTGCTGTCTCTGGTTTTTACCTGGAATTCTGCCCTAGTCAAACTCTAGGGTGATGTTCATGTTTCCACAAAGTCTTGAATATACCAGTTGTAAAGCAATTTATATCTACCATTTATCCAGGTGCCTTTATGCTTGAGTATGAAAGAAATCCCCAAAGCATAGTTCCTGCCCAAATTGCTGCTCTCCATGCCTAAAATTCCAGGCAAGGAGTGGATTCAGTTGTGGAGCCGTAAGCTGCTGAGAGGGAGATAATGTTGGGAGGCATGTGACACAGCGACCTCAACATGGGCTACTTTCCATTACCAAGGGTGTCCTGAAATGATGTGTGTGGAAGGAAAGAGTGTGCCAGGATGGAAAACAGCTCAAGTAGAGATGACAGAGCTTTTATACTGAATGTAAAAGGAATTAGATGTAGAGGGTTCAGCTGTCAACTAAACTCCAGAGAGGACAATGCTTTGCTGGTAGAAGAGAGCGATAGAGTTTGCTCATATGTGAGTGTGTGTTAATCAGCAGTGTGTGCAACAATTTGCCTTAATGTGAAACATGTACCTTGATCAGCAAATTATCTGCTTGCACATTAAATTATGCACTGTGATCTCTGAGGTGTATTAAATATTGAAATCAGAAATTTTATCATTAATGGAAAGCTAATGAGCAACCACTATATTATGTGCCTCGGTTGACTTTTGTCAGAAGCAACCCATTGTAGTTGGAAGGTGACTTTTCTGAGTCTCTGGTGGTAATATGCCAATTATTTCAGTTATCAATGCCCCTGGAGGCTCCAAGTGCCTACCATGGATGTTTTACTTCAGCCTGTGTATGGAGCAGGGTTTCTGTATGTAGATAAAAGCCAATTTGAACAGACTGGGGGAAAGAAAGACCAGTTTTTACCATGCAGATTTATAGCTAAAGGCATTCTACCAGCTTCTGTGTTTCAGCTTCTTTCATCCAATGAGGTGGCTTTTAGGATGTGCAGTTTCTTTGGACTTTGGGTAATAAAAGCACGAGGTGATGCCTTCACCTACAGTTAACATGTAGGTGACTAAATTAGAATAAATACATATGCAATGTGTAAAGTGCCTGAGGATGACTCTAGGTAATTCGGTCTCTGAAATGTTTATTATTGGGATTATTGAGCCATCAGAAAGCCCAATCAAGATCAAGGTCCCATTACAGCAGACTGCCTTTCCTGTCCCTGCTTTGCAGTTTAAATAGGTCTAGGAAAGTTGTGTGACTTTTTCAAGGACACTTAGCTTGTCAGTGACAGACCAGTAGCTAAACTGAGATCTTCTGCTGTTTGGTTTATGTTGAGGTAGAGGTGTTGGATTGCATATCATATATATCTATGCCTAAGTTAGTTTTTACCTAGCAGTATGGGCTTCATTTATGGTAAAGAGTGTCTGGGTGGGCCTGTTGGAGACCATGTCATTGCTGTGCCTACCCATACTGTCCTTTCAAAGCATCTCAGCACATCCACATCGTCCCTGTTTGCACCAAGTCTTGCACAAATGAAGCTGAAGCCTTTACAAAATGCTTTCTCCAATGAACTAACCTGCTTTTTTCAGCACAAGTGGACAAGCTGAAGCCAGATTTGTACACAACTCTAATTACCCACGACATGGCAGATGTCACGGGCTCACTGCTTGACGGACAGCAAGTCCCAGTTCCCGGTCTCTGTTCCTCAGCTGCTCTGCTGGCTATGCTGCCATGTCTTTTCCCCCTCCACTGCTTGGATCCATGCAGCAGGAGTGGGGCCAGGAAGGTGGTGGCACTGCTCATCCCACTGTGGCACACAGTACCAGGAGCCTGCCTGGCAGGTGTGTGCCTCGTGGTGAAGTTGGATATTGGCTTGCCTGGCAGGCTGACCCTGCTTACAAGCACAGGGCTGGATGAGGCTATTTGTACGGCTTAGAGATGTTTTGCTTTTACATCCCTCTCCATTGCAGCACATTATTAGACTCCCTTGACTTTTATGAAGGTCCTAAATTGCTACAGAAAACAGTGCTGTTTTCTGCTGGCTTAACTATTGCATTCCTTAAGGCTTGTTTTTCACTGCTACACTTTACTGCCTGTTAACTGGATTTTTATCTCCTCTGCCTCTGAATGTCTTCTGTAAAAGTCCAAAGTAAGCCACAGCTTGCCCAGAGGAATATTTCGGGAGAGAAAAGGAAGAATTCAGGAACAAAAATAATGTAACTCTGGCAATCCTGTTGCAAAATAATACTACAAAAACATTTAGGCATGAAAGAGTGATTCCCCCCCAAAGACATCTACTTAGAGTACAAAAGAAAAAGCTCCCCAGGGACTTGCTCTCTTAGAAGAGATTGCAAGTCTAGTTTATCCTCTTTAGATGCAAGTGTAGCTTACAGATAACTTTGAGGTGTGCATTAATAGGGATGGTATTTTCTCTCATTCATTGTTCCTTATTCTTTTGCCCCCAAATATTGGAGAAAAATGGATTATGTGTCGTTATACTCCTTTGGGTGTGATAATTGCTCTTAACTGTGTTGAAGCAGCAGTCTTCCTCTCAGTCCCCAAACAACACCTGTTTGATGTAGGGACAGAGAAGAGATGCACAAAAGTGGTTGCTGTGGTGGCGCCAGGCAGCATGGGTTAGCGGTGGGCAAGGGTTATTCTCCACACCCTCTCTTGTGGAGGATGGGGTTGAAATGCAAAATGGGAATTTGATGTCCTTGCCTAGTGGTTTACCCCTCAAAGTTCAAAGATACTGGGCTGTGTTCCTCCCTTGCTGGCGATAGTTTGCCTGAAGGCTTTGCTAACTTTACCCTGAAATATGTTCCCACAGACTGTTTATGCTATTCTAAGCCAATTAAATAAAAGCACTGCTAAGATGTTTGTGTTTCCTTGTTTAGCAGCCTCTGGGCTCTTTATGCTACAGCACAAGCAAGGGCTGCTTTGGAGGGGTTTTACTGTGACCACACAGAGCTGATCCCAGCAGAGCCCAAGGCACAGAAGAGACTCAGGGTACCCTTTACAAGGCTTGCTGAACTAGAGACAGGGGTTTTGAGACATCTCTATAGATTGTGGGGGGGTCTTCTGACAATTTGAATAGTTTGGGGAAGTGAGTGTTGAATGAAGGTTTCCCAACACTGCTTTATTAGCCAAAGTTTACTGTGGTGAAACAGAGGCTAATGGAGAGTGTTTGCCACACTTTTAGGGCTAAACGTGGCAGTAGGCTTAGATTTTCTTTTACCAGAAGTTACTTGTGAGCTAACATTGAGGGCTGATCCAGGCTGCATGCAGGGAAATGGTACGTATCTCCTGTTTGCTCTTCAGTGTGTGTTCAGACATCAGCTGGGTGATTTATGTGAAGAGGAATAAAAGATGGGTTCTGGTAGTGAAATTTAGGGAGCAGCCTGAGGTACTACTGAAGCTCTTGTTTTATTTTACAGGAGCGTGAAAGATTCATTACTTGACAGAGCAAATAATATATTTTTTTCACCGAACAAGTAATAAATGAATCGGAGGAAGAAAGATTTTTAAATATCAATGGACTCTGTTCATGGTCATATTGCATCACAAGGAAGAAAAGACAAAAATCAGTGAAGGAGTTTCAAGAACATTCAGGTAAACAAGAACTTAATGCAGGGATACAACCAAGGATAGTCCTTAACCAAGGCCAGACCTCAAATTAATGTTCCTGGAGATATAGAGAGGCTGTCATGATAGTTTATTCCTTTCTGCCTCTGATAGAAGAACAAGAATTCTTCTTGAAGGACAGGGCAATTTCTGTTGCAAAACACACTATCCTGAGTAGCAGGAGTGAGACCTAAATCCTAAGATTTCTTCTTTGGTTTCATATGTTTGATAGCTTCTAATCCCTTAACAGTGCTTGCTTTGTGTGATTCAGTTTTTAATTGCATTTCTCTGAATTAGTTACTAAAATGATTAAAAAAGATAACTGAAGGTATCTGTTAGTCATTAATATTAGGGTTCATAGAACAGGTATTTTGAGTCTTTCAAAGAAACTGCAATACTTTTTGGCTAAGAGGGTATGATTTCAGTTCAAATAGTTAGAGAGGAGGAGGAGGACACTGGCTGAGTGAAGACACAGTTGTAATCTTGTGCATAGATGGCTTTCATGAGCTCAGTATACAGGGCTAGGAAAGTGCCCTTCCCCTGTGTAAAGAGACTACAATTGCATTTAAGAAAGCTAAAATATTTATTCAGCAGATGTGTGCCTTAAGATACCAAACTACTTTTTTGAAAGGGGAATTCAATAGCTGATAAAATGAGAAATGGTTATTTTCAAATATTCAAGAGCTATTCAAGAGCCAGATGTGCATTAGTTTAGCAATACCCTGGCAGATCAGGTTGACTTTTTAACTCCAAATTTGGATGGTAACAGATGGTGTCCAGTTAAGCTGAGTTGCCCATTCCCATCCTGCTGTCTCCAACTTGTTAATTGTGATATTAGACACCTTCTAACTTGAAATATCCTCAGACTTACCTCATCATGTATTTTCTGCCATTCAGCCCACTCCTGGATGGAGTATTCTGCAGCTTAAATGCTGAAGAAATGTTACTCCTATCACATCTTGAAACTGTTAATAAAAAATATTATTGTGAGACTTTTCTACTTGTTCCAGAAGTTTCATTGTAAGGACATCATTTTTCTTCAGTGAAACAAAGAGCAGTGATTGGTGGCAGGCAAAGCATTCAGGTGACTGACCTGTGTTTAAACCACTGTTGTCACTTTTGTGCAAAGCTCTGTGATTGTATGAATTGATGGGATTATGGGAATGGAATGAAAGCCCAGGATACCTCAGGAATTAAACGTTATTTTCTGTCTGTGGAGCAATTAATTCACCAGCTACCTGGGAGAGGACGCTCTGCCCTTGCACTTCCTGCCATATGGAGGACATCAAACTGGCCAGACTCCAGTTAGGACAAAAGTTGTTACTTTGAGAGCTGTTTTCTGAAGCACCCTGTAAGATGCCCCTGATACTGAGGCTTGCAAGTCAATTTGGTGCCTTGAAAATTGTGCTGATCGGTCATAATGTGTGTGTAGCAACTATCTGAGGATCAGGGATGCCCCTGTCTTGTTTCTTCATTGACCTTAGAGGGAGCCTAAGCAGATACCTGAGGTTCAGCATCTGAGTTTTAGATAAGATAACACAGATAATTTTGAAAATTCAATTGCGTGTTCAGTTGCACCACTGAGAACTAGACTGTGGGTGCACTGCTTCCTGCAGCTCAAGAAGGCTGTGAAGACCTGAACACACTCTCCCCAGGTGTCAGCTCAATCTCTTCACCTCCTGGAATTGAGTAAGACCCTTCCCAGATGTTTTTTGTACTAAAAATTTCAAATCTTCTGAATTGCTGAGGAGAGAAAAGTCGCCACCTGTCAACCTGAGTCCTATCCCAAGAACACAGGTGGCATTTTACATGTTATAGTATTGTGCTTTAACTTTTTCTAGCTTCTCCATACCCTGGAGACAGTCTGTTGCCATGTGCCCTTTGCAGAGCAGGCCCACCCTGGTACTGTGCCAGGCTCCAAGAGTGCAGCTCAGCCTTCCTGTCAGAGTCCTTTGTCATTCAATGACAAACTGGTGCTGCCGTGCCCCGTGAGGTAGAACAGAAAATTCTTCTTCCTTACACTGGCAAGAAGCACAACACATGTGTTTTGTACCATTTGCAGCTGCGCAGGGGGAGTTGAAATGACTGATGGAGCTTCTGATGGTGCAACTGATGATTTCCATGTCCTTGAAGTTTAGGACTTCTTCCTTGAAGCTTTTCAATAAGAGCTGCTGCAGACTTGACACGTTGGCATTACTTCAGTCTTCATGAAGGAACACAGAGGACGATTTACAGATGTGCAAAAAGCGCTAGCTGGAGCTGCCTCTGCTTTAAGTCTCTAATAATTCTACCTTGGGAGAGAAGAAAACTATTAAAAACTTGTGCTCCTGAATCCTTTCCCTGCCTCTGTCCTATGATGTGAAAATATTACTGAAATCCACTGAGCTGGTGAGTTGCAAATTCCCTGACCAGGGCACTCAGTTTGGATGGCTCTGCTTTCCCCTGAGCTGTCCATGCAGCTGCCACTGGCAAGGATATGTGGAGTGAGCAGCCCATAGTGCAGCCTTTCTGGGATGTGCTGCAGCCAATTATAAGACCAATGGAAGCAATGACTTGATTATTTTTTTTTTCCTCGACTACAGAATACAGGGAAATAAATATTCAGGCTCTGTAGCTGCAAGTAGAGCCCAAGGGCAAGGTCAAATGTAAACATTTTGGGAACTTTTTGGTTGACCTGTAATGGCCTTTTCAGCCTTCTAGAGTATAAGAGTCATCAGGTTTCTGGTCAGAGTATTGGGTTGTGCTTAGAGCTCACGTTATTTCTTCCCTTAGGCGAGATACTGTGCTTTGTTGTTATTCTACTGTAAAGGTCAAGCTACTGAGGCATTAAATGCATCCCTCCTTTTCCTGTATTAGCTGTTTTCTCTTTTAGGTCTGCTTCCACGTTTGGGGTTTGTGCCTTCCCTGGGTAGTTACAATGAGACTACTTCATAAGCAAGTTAAACACATAAAGTACTCTCATTCTGTCTATTTTCTTCCTCTGGTTTCACCAACTGTTTCCAATCTTGCATATCGATATCCCCAGGAAGGCAGTCTTTGTAGGCAAGTAAATTAAATTGATTGGCAAAGCTTGACACCAAGTTTATGGACAATTGTCAATTTAGTTACCTCTGAGAAGCATTTGGCTCCCAAAGAGAGGCACAATATATTGAAAATATGCTCTAGTCTTCTTCAAGGATTTTTCATGTAGGGGGAAAGTTACAGGATCATAAGTAATGCCTTATGATTAGCTAGAAGTTTGTCATTCAAAGAACAGGATCTCAGCAGAAGGATAATATGGCTGGAGGTAAAATTATTGTGCTATTTTGGGGGCTTTGGGGTGGTGGTGGTTCGTTCAGGATTTTTTTCCCCTTGTTTTTTTTGTTTGGTTAGGGACATGATGGATGGAAAACTTCATTTAATATCCTATGTGGGAGATGGTGCTGTTGGGATCTTGGAGTAAATTTGGGACCATCCAGCACAGCCAAGATGTAGTGAGGAGCTGACAGTCAGGATATGGACATTAACCATGTATGGCCAGCAAGTCTCTCTGTGAGGCTGTCCTCATTTTCTGCAACATTCAAAATTAATCAGGAAATAAGGATTTTATTAGGTGGTTTATATGTTTTCCTCCATTCTCTGGGAGAATCATCCTTGAGGTCAGGGATGGTCATCCTCATCTTTTCCTGCAGTCTGGCCCAAGTAAAAGGAAAATTATTAGGCTACTTTCAGTCTACCTTTTCTGACTTTTCAAAGCATAATCACGTGTATGGTGCTGAGCTTCCAACCTGTAATCTTACGATTAGATGTAGCAGGATTTCTTGTAGTTCTAGTTGCTATTCAAAAGTTTACAGTTTTAAGACTGAATAGCTGAATTTCTTTGTCCTTGAGTCCTGATTCTGCAAACAGGTCTTATCAAAAAGGGATTTTGTGCAGGTCAGGAGCTTGATTTGCTTTTTTGTCTTTTAGTATAACCCTGAAAGATACTTTGTTGATTATGGCCTTGTGATATAGCAAAGTGCAGCAAGTGAACTTTTCTTTTTTATGTTGTTTGTTGCTTTGGATTTTAGTTTGGTTCATTTCTAAGGAGCTAGTAGCTCAAATTGGTTTGGGAATTGCTAAAAGACTGCCTTAGTGCTCTAAGCACCAAAATCTCAGTCCAGTAAAACTCTTAGATGTAGGTTTAACTTTAGATATGGTTTTTAGATTCCATCATGCAAAATGGACTTCTGGGAACACCTGTGGATTTTATTCAACTCCTGCCACATTTAAGGGCCAGTAGTACCCTTGGAAATGGTGTATTTAGTGACCCATGTCAGTGCTTCTTTCCCTGAAGATGAGGAGTGGGACACAATTTTGGCTAGGAGGTGTGTTATGCTAATAGGATATCTCCAGTAGTTCAGAGTGAAGCATGCTTTTGTCCCTAAGTGTGCTGTTTGTTGGCAGTGTGGCTGGTGCAGCTCTCTCTAGCTCGCCAGTGTATGAATGAGAGAAGCTTGGAAGTGGTTTATGCTCACTCGGACAGCAGCTCTGAGACAAGAGAAACAGAAAGAAATGAAACATGCTGTTGCTTTGCGCACAGATTAAAAAGCTGCTGCGGACTGTTCTGCCCAGGACAGGACATGGCAGTCTGAAAAAGAAGAAATAGAAGTAATCTGGGACTTGGTTTCATTTCAGCTGGTGCCAAAATCAGTATTTGTAACTGAGTAAGTCTTGTATTCCTGCAGAATTCATTGGGATGAGAGATTTGGAAACGTGCTCCTTTTGCTATCCTTAATAAAACTCAGGTCACAGCATCTCTCAGGGCCTCAGTTTCTCACAAAATTAAGGGGAGACAATATTATTTATTCCATTAATGTGGTCTTTTGGGTTGGGCTTACCCCCCATCATAGGAGTTAATCATATGGCAGTCTCTCTGTAGGTAAAGGAGGCAGAAGAACCTCCAGAGAGCCAATGAGCCCAGCTGAGATCTGAATTGCTTTCTGGAGTTTTATCTCTGTCAAGTGGCTAAAGGAGGCATTTAAGCAAAGGCATGTCCCTTTTAGGTGGCTTGATTAAATGCCTTCAGGACAGGGGAGTGAAACGAGATCTCCTGAGCTACAGATGGTACTGAATTTACATGGCCTGAAGTATTTTCACTGGCTATGCTGGAATTTTTCAAGTGTAATACAGCAAAGTACCTTTTCTTGAAGGCACAAAGAGAGAGCACCATCCACATGATTAATCTCACCTAGTAGCCTGTGGTTTCTGGAAACTTATGCTAAAATTGTCATAAGGAAGAGAATTTTTTTTCTATTAACATGCAAGCAGCATTGCATTTCCAAGTACTAGGTGCCATTTGGGATCATTAAACTGCTCTTCTGCTGCAAATTTGGGGGAAATTAGTGACTGACCTCATGCAAAACCGGAACTGGGATATTAGAAATCATAATTTGTAATCAAACAGTGCCTTGAGAACTGTAGCTAATTAAAAGGTGTTTTTATTGGAGGGGGTTTGTTATTGTTGTTTAGGCTTTTTGTTTAAAGAGTCTAAAGTCTATTTCTTTCGGGAAGGCTTGCATAAGCACTTTCTAACCATTATAATGTCATTATATATGGGATTCATTACATTAGAAACATTAGGGGAGATTAAAAAGGATCTATTGGAGGCATTGGCTGAAAAAGAAAGGATAAAGACTAGTTGCAGTTTGAGCTTTTATTACGTGACTTGAAACAAATGTCGAAATATTGTATTTAAGCTAAATGTGTTTGTTGGAGGTAGCATTAGGAGGGAAAGCAAAGCAGCAAATACCACTCTCACCACTAAAAAAAAAAATTCACAATGGCTGGGAATAGTGTGTTAATTAGCAAACTAATTTCCTTGTACTCTAAGTGCATAACAAGTTTGAAATGCTTTTCGAATGGATGGTATCAATTGCATTTTGCTCCTTGAATGTAATTGTTTCCATGGCAATGCTGAGTTCTGCTGTACATGGATTATGTCTGTAAATCCTTCCAGTCATTTATGGGAAGTCTGTATTAGTTTGGCAGCTGACCTGTATTCAGGTTATATTTTACTTTTGTTGCAGTTGTTTTACAAGCAAATGAACAAAAAGAAAAGTCCCTGGGAAAGGGCCAGATCCTTAGTCCATCCCATTTGGCTTCATTTCACTGATTTTAGTGGATCTGTGCTGCATTACACCAGTCCCTGCCCTGTTCTTATTAATATCTTCTTTATATATGCAGGAAAAAGGGCCACAAATGTCATCTCCCTGATAATAGGCCATTGTTCAGGTCACTTTTTATTTGCTGCTTGTGAGATGCTATCAAGGAACCTCTTATTCCTCAGGGAGAGCAGGTAATGCCAGGGCACTGCTGTAGAGCTCCTGGTCAGTTCTGGGCACCTGGAAAGGATCAAGAGGGGCCCATTGCCTTCACAGGGCAGTAGACACTGCTTGCAGGGTGACCTGAGCATCCTGTTAGTGTGAGAAAAGTCATACAGGACAAGGACTAACACACCAACAACTTCTGGTCTCTTTTGGGTTAAAGCAGCAGCACATCTTTTCTCTGCCAGCTGTGCCTTTCCTCCTTGACTTTTACACAAGCTGCTGTGAATACACCTTGCTTAGAATCCCTTCACCTTTTCCCGTGTAAATTAGAAACTTTGTTTTTTTTTCTTCTAGTATAAGAAAGAATAGTCTGTGTTCAAAACTTCTCTCAAAGCTTAGTTAACAGTACGTAGTGTAAAGACAAATGAGAGGCAGCATTGTTCAAGGCCATATTACTCTGGTCCCTCTGATTCAACTCTAGCCAGGTTTTTTAGCTCTTGTAATACCTGGGAAGTGTTAATGGACTGACAGGCAGAGAAAACAGTTGGGAAAATGGAATTTTGGTTCAGCAGTCAACAGGGTTGTTTAGTTCTTTCAGAAGAATTCAGAGAAAACAGCTGTAAGCACAGGCAGGTGCTGGCACCATTTTGGAGTATTTACATATAGGAAAAGTGTGGAGAAATCAGTTCCTACATTTTCCTCCTCATTGCACAGATATTTTCTTCCACTCCTTCATCCCCTGCAGTACTGGACTCACTGGACTTCCGACTACTGGCTCTCTGGACTTTGATTCCTGTGCACAGCCCTGCCACGTACAGCCATCCTCCTGTGTTGTGTACATACACACACACACCTGCACACACATTCTGTACACACCTGGCAGGAATTTCGTGTTGAGGCTGTGTTTCTGGACTTTGGGAGTTATTCAGAGATTTATCTCTAGGTGTGACTTGGAGCCTGTTGAGGTACTGAAGAAGTAACACATTTTCTTCACTGAAAAGGATGTTAACTATATCATCCTAAACTTCACCTATGCTCTCACGAGGCTATAGGAACCAAATACCTTACTCACTCCCTCACTAATGATCTGCTTGACGAATCCCACTCTCTAAGGACCTGGTTTCTTTCAAAAAACTTTGGGAGTTCTGTTCCCAGACAGAAGGTTTCAGGCTTTGTGTCTGAGAAATTTGAGATTTATGAGAAACAGAGACAATATATTTAGAATTTCAGGAAGAGAAGATTTTGAGAGAGTGAAGTTAAACTTGTACACGTAACATGGAACATTTCAAGCTCCTGATAGAGATGACCTGAGGTGTTAATGTATGAGGGACTGTGATGATGAGCTGGAAGCATCTATTCTAAATCCCTTTCAGTTTTAATCTGGGGCAGATGAGAATGTGGGAGAAAAAAGAAGAAGATTTAAAAATAGCTGTGTGCCTTTTGCAGTCAATTCACTCTGTAGGAAATCTGAACAATATTCAGGAAATAGTATAACTCCCAGAAAAGCCTGTTGTTTCTAAGCAAAGCCAGTTTGGTCTTATCCACTCTGAGGAGCAAATGGGATTGACAAGCATGGTAAAGAATTGAGACAGAAAGTGTGAAACTGTGTTTGGAAGCAGAGAGAAGCTTAGAGACAATGTTGGTTTCGGTGTGATTGAAAAAAGAGAAGGGGGGAGAAAGTGGAGAAGGGTGTTGCTTGAAGGGCTTGGGTCAGCATTTGGCAAAGGCAGTGAGCATCTGAGAAAGACTAAAGAATCCCAGGCTAAAAACTTTTGTAATAACAAACAAACAAAAACAAATAGCAAAAAAAGTTGCTGCATATCATTAAACAGAGGATGCCTCACTCGGGGGCATGAGGACAGGGAGCCTGAGCAGAAGAGTGGGAGCAAAGTCCCACAGGCACAACCCTTATTAAACAACTCTGTGGCTGAATAGTTGAATTCCTCACTGACTTGAGACAGGATACAACTCAATTGAGAGCTAAAGGTTTAATTTCCAAAACTGCCTTGCATGGCAGTGGTAGCTTGTCCACACACAAGCTGTTCATTGCAAAAGCACTAATGCTTATGAATCTGTTTTTTTCCTCCTGAGTTTGGATGGGTTTTTATTTTTGTTTGTTTCTTTTTAAAAGCCAGAACAAAATTTGCATGTTTGTTTTGTCCTGTACGGTGGAATTTTTGTCAGTCTGACAAAAACAGTGCATACTTTTTAGGAGATCTTTGTGATTTCTAGGAAAGGAAAAGCAATGCTGTATGGAGCTCTCCCCTATTCCCTCATCAAAGGGGAAGGGCTTTGCTGTTCAGGTAAATTTCAGACCCCTAAATACCACTCAAGAAAAAATTCATACACAGAAATGGAAAAAGGTGGGGTTTTTTTTTTGTGAGAAGCAAGTAATGTTATGCCTTTCAAAGAGCTCTGCTGTGCTGAAGAGTATGAGTGGTAACACAAATCTGTGTTATCTGCAGAGCTGGTCATGCCTGAGCTACAGCCAGAGCTGCAGCAGCTGCTCAGGCCCAAACAACCACCTGGGAGGTTTGGTTTCTAGGGCTGAAAGCTTAATCTTCAAGGGTATGACCAGCTTATTTGTTCCTTCTGTCATCCTCAAGGCTCAAAGAACCCACCTGTTGCTTTGTACACTTCCCTGGCTCCCTCTGAGAAATGACACCCCCAAAAGTTGCTCTTTGAATCCTGCTGGGCATTTCTTTCTGTTCGGGATCCACAGGTAGCATTGGGAAATAGGAAAAAACCTTGGCACAGCAGAAGGGATTTGCATGCAGAGCAGCTGCTTTTGTGAAGAGGACGAGCTCATCTGTCTTGTGAGCACGTAACTTACTGCTCACAAATATTTAAATGGTGGTGATTTTAAGCATTTCATCACTCTTTCTTTGGCTAGAAGAAAAAGAAGAAAGGTTTTGTTATTTTTCAGTTTGGTTATTCTCTTGATTTGACTATGCTCAGCCATCTGTTGAGGGCACAAAAAGACAGAAACAAGTAATTAAGCAGATCAGTTGCACTCAAATAACAAATAATTGAGATTAAGTGTTTAGTGACAGTTAATAGTCTGAAAGTAATTTCTCACAGGTAGTGAGTGCTTGTGGAAAAATTATGCACTTGTGGGGGAAATGGTGGCTCCTGAATAAAAGGCAAATGAGAAATAAGGTATCAAATCTGGAAAGCAAATTTTTGGGACTTTTCTCATCTTCCTGTGATGGTCTGAAAGTTTCACTAGACCTGTAGGCACTCTTGATTATTTATCAGAAATCTGTACACTTATTGAATGAGTTTCTCTTGCTTTTTAGGTGTTGTCCTTTCCCGGTACTCCTGGAAGGAGCACACACCCCAGGGTTATTCAAAACATAATACTTTAAAAAGTAAAGTCAGGGGAAAAGTGCTGCTCACAGAGTGAATTCCCAGCTCTGTTAAAATCCAAGGCAATTGTGCTTTTGTTCAGTATTTTCTGAAAAAGACTCCATTTAGGAAGCTACATCCCCCAGAAACTTACTTGAAATGTACAAATCATACGCTAGGTTGAGTTCTAAACCTTAAGTTTAGAAACAAGCAGAAAGGGCAGCAGATAGTACTTCCATGCCTTCCCAAAAGCCTTTTTTCCCAATAGTATGTGTTTTATTGAAACTGGCATAAACCACATCCTTGAATGGGCTTTTTACATCAAGTAGTTGAAATAAAAGGATATCCAAGGTTTGTTTGGTTGTTGGTTTTTTTTGTTGCTGTTTTTTGTTGGTTTTTTTTTTTTTGAATAGTCCTTTTTGGTAAAGTAAACCATTGTGTCATCCAGATTTTCCAGAGTGGATATTAAATATTATTGTATTTGAGGTGGGTCTCTGCATAGCAGCACCATTGTGACTTTGTCCAGAATGTCCCAGCAGCACTGGCTGTGACTTCTTAAATGCTTTGTAGCAAATTTGCCCATCCTTAGATTCAGAGCTACTGGTAGGGAAGGGAAGGGAACCATCAAGTGATTTAATCACCTTTACTAGTGATGTATTCACATAACACTTTGGGAGATGCTGGTGGGAGAAAGGCACTCCTCAATCCTGCTGTTGCCAAATTCCCCAAGAGGGAACTCCCCCTACCCTTTTGGGTAGTTTGGAGTAAACTGGTCCAGCTGTTCTTTTGAAGCTATGTGTGGTTTTGCAGTCTATCAGACATTATCAGCTGATGGGAAAAATTACTTACCAACGTTACAGTGGCTGTATTTTGACAGGTATTCAAACTGAAAGATCAATTTACATTTTCTGAAAGGAAGGAACATGCAGTAGATTAGTTTTCAAATGGTTTTTAGTGCAAGAAATGAACCTACTTACATCAGTGATTTCTAAGGTTACATTTGTTTTTTCCATGGGGTTTTTTTTCCCCTTCTGGATGCAATTCATATTTGCTAAGGACTCTGGGCATTACATTAGAATAAGGAAGACTTGGAGGGCAATTTAAAAAAAATGGATATCCAAATCACTATCATAATCCTTCTGGCTCTTTGAAAATGAATAGTAGAGTGTTTCGGAGAGATGTTTATTGGAAATATTAGTTTTATCATGAAATTGTTACTTCAGCACATGGTTTGAGATTGGTCATTACCTTAGAAAATTCACAGATGAAAACACAAGGAGAGTTGCCAGTGAAAAAGTCCTAATGGCTGAGAGAGCCCTTTCCTTATACACTTTTTCCCTCCCTATAGTTATATATTGGCTTCATCTGGGAAAAGTAAACTGTTAAAATCAAGGATGGAAAAAAATAAGCTCATGCTCTACTTTAAATTTTGTATATCATATCTTTTTGTGAAGGAAAGTAATTTTACTTATTTATTAATACTGCTAGGTAAATGTTGAAAAAACTCTAAATGTTTATGAAAGAATGATTTTAAAAAGCAAACTCTCTTTAAACCTAGCTATAAGTGTTTACATGGGAGTCTGGAAGAGAACTCTTAGCTATTGAATGAGTATATGAACAGTATGCAATGATCCAGTTACAGGGAAGGCTTTACATGCAGAAGGCAAAGACAACTGCTGTGAAGATTGTTAATGCACTGACAGGTAACCCCTTGGGAAAGAGCTCATCAACATCACCTAAAACCAGAATCTGCCAATTGAATGCTCTAAATAGATCACCCACTTTGCTTTCTTTCAGTATCCCTTCATCACCTGCCTAGTTTAGAAGGATGCCAGCATGAACCTGTCTTTCTTTCCCTAATGGAGACTTGGTTCCTTTTACTGAAGTTCTGAACTTGTAGTCCTTCCACATATATGGAAAACTGATGCCCATAGGGATGGACCTCAATAAAAATACATGAATGGGTATGTACTCATTTCCATTCCTGATATGGACACACATATTTTGGAATTAGCCTTCTAATGCTTTGGCCTTTCATTGTATTTGCTCATTTACTCTTCTTCCATTTCAGTTTGATTTTGGACAATATAGGGATTTTTTTTGAGTAAAAGATTAAAGAGTTTTTCTTCCTCTCTCAGGAATATTTTCCTGTGTTAAAAAAAAAAAAAATAAGAAAAAAAAGGAAGTTGAAGGAAAGTGGGTTTTGAAGTTCAGAGTCATTTAGTTAATTTCCATATTCCCATGTCAGCATAGTGGGTTTTGTGATGGAAGGGTATTACTGAAATTTCAGCAGAGAGGGATGAAAAGAGTGAAAAGAGAATGTCAGTGTCCCTTTAAATGTCTCACACAGGTTGCATGAAAGGAGGATTATATCAGTCTCAGGATGCCAAGGTTTTATTTATAAAAATAAATTCTTCCAGAAAATATCCCAAGCTGGTGTCATGTTGTTGAGTGCAAATGGCTCCATTAGCAGTTAGTGGCGGTTGTACATATGTCCATCCATCTGCCTTATGACTTTGTATCTGAGGAAAGGGCTGTGAATTAGTTACTTATGTAAAAGCCTGCTTTTAATGTGTGTAAAGAAAAGGATTGCAGGCAGTGATGATACACTTGGCTAAAAGCACTCATTGCTGTAGACACACTCGTCCCTGGGCAGGATGAATCAGAGTTAAGACCAGGCCATAAAATGGATTTAGCAGAATTATGGATGTGTTCTGTTTCAATTTTTTTCTTCAGTCAATCCTACAATTTTCATATATAACCAGAGCACCTTTCAAATTGGCAAAGGAACTCTTTTCTTTGAGTGGGTTGGTCTGTTTGTCTTGCACAAGGCACTGATGTATTCTCACTGGAGTGGGTGATGCAAAATGGCATTTGCATATTCTCACTGCAGTTCTGTTGCAGCTCCTTTTGCCTGAACCTGAGGCTGCTTTGTATTTGCCACAGGTAAAAATTTTGCTTTTGGCAGTGAGTCAAATGTGAGATGATCCAGATTCAAATCTCAGTGGTACTTTGTGCCAAGTCTCTGCAAGAGCCTAGAATTTATAATAGTAAACTACCATCACAACTGTAGGAATAGAAGTGCTTTCCTTGATATGGAGGGGTTACTGTCATGGGAACATGTTGTTTATTCATTTCTTACAATTTCTCTGTGGAGAAAATTTCAGTCTTCCAGTCAGAGAGGAGAGATACATATATGTAAGACAGATGCAACTTCAATGTAACACATTGTGAGTAGCAAATGACTACTTTGAAAATGTCTCAAATTTTACATTGTGTGAAAAATCTTCCTTATAGCCATCTGACAAGCATGCATGGAATTGGGCTTGAAAATATATTCTGATTTCCAATGGTAACTGAGAGAAAGGAGATAAATTTACAGCTAATGTTGTTTTCTGTTCATAATGCTGACTAGTGCCTGTTCCAGCAGCCTGAGAGGGCACAGACATGAGCCAGTTTGCTGCAGGTGGTGGTTTATTTCCACAAAGTTTTTGTGCCTACGTCTCTGATTCAGCTTTGACTCTGCAGTCCTCTTCAGGACAATATCTGAACTGGAGCAAAAAAAATTAGCTATTGGACAGTCATTAATCAAGATGAGCTAGGTATTCTTCCAAATAAAACCTCATGCCCCTTGCTTTTTGGAAACATGAAGCTTCTGAGGAAATACCTTGCCTACTCGTTTTCAGCAATTTCTATTGATTTGGTTATAAACTGATTTTGCAGCAGTGGAGAAGACAAACAGATCTTTGGAAAGTGTTCTTTTCAGCACTTATCTTGCCTACATCCTTCCCTATCTGGCATGCCTGTGTCTTCATTTCCCTAAACCAAGTGGAGTTTGACCTCATCTCTTATGCCCAGCATTGCCAGATGGCAAACTTCTTTCGTTGTTTATAAAATCTGCTTCTTCTCTGGTCATATCTCTCCAGCTGGCTGGCTAACCCAGCCATTTGTAAGCATCTCCATAAAGTGGAATTTATCTTGCTTTAGGAAACAAAAGGGATAAATTCTTTCTTTTTGCAGTAATGCAGGTTGCTAACCTGTATTCACAGCAGCTTCATGTAACTCTGTCCAACCAGGAAGATGGTTCCCTGCTGTTAATCATCTTTCATGTGGTGTGTGGTCTTCCTTTTGAAAAAATCAACAAAACATAAAATCCCAAAAGTTAACCCAATGATCTGATGTTTACCCCTCTTATTCTTTCTTAATTGCTTCTCCTAATCTGTTGCATCTCTCTTATAAAAAAGGAAGAAAATTTAATGTGATGGAATGGACTTTGCTAGACACAGGGTTAAATTTAGTAGAGGTACTAAATATAGCAATGTCTTCCAGTGAAAGCCTGTAGATCTCTTGATTTTTTCCTGAATCTGCCCACAAATAAGGTGTCTACCACTTGTAGCACCACAGAACTCCCCTCCATCAGATCAATTCAAAATCAAATATATGAATACAAGCCAAATAGGATGTAACAGGCAAGATGCAGATAAAATGTAGAATGAACAGGCAGGATTGCCAGCTGTGGCACTTAAATATCACAAATATATTCACCTCTCCACTTGCTCTATCCCCATGATGAAATATTTGCTTGGAATACTTTGAAAAAAGATGCTCTCCTCCCAGTCCTAAATGTATTGTTTTTTTCATTTCACTTACCAGCAGTTTGAACTAGTTAAGGCTCTTCTAATTGCAGCTGTAATGCTTCATATTGTCTTTGATTTCTGTAAAAGAAGGTGCTTTGGCTGGTCTGTGCTTCCCATGACGGACCACAGCATCTCCTGGCCATCGAGGAAAGCCTTGACAGGAAGGAGAGGGAGCTGGCCTGGGGCCACAGCTTTGCCAGCTGACAGTGTTAAAGGATCCATGGTGACCCCACAGGCCACCTAAATTGTAAACTTTGTGCAGATTGGCCTTGCCCTGCCTGGCTAGCTGCGAACCAGAAGCCCCAGAGCATGTCTCCAGCTGAGCCCAGGGCAGTAATGGGTTTCAATGAACTGCAAAGCAAGAACTAAACTTGGGTGCTTTCCTTCCTGAGAAGAACTTCCCAGTTCCCAGCTATTTTTGAGTTGATTTCTGCTCTTCTTGGTGATTTTCCAAGCAGCAGCTTTGAAAGCTTCTCTCCCGTTTTTCAGAGGACCTTTTTAAAAAGCAGTGTACAGATCAGGAATGAAACAAAGCACAAAAATAGTCCAAAGCCAAGATGATTGTATTCTGCTCAGCACTAGTTTACAATAATAATGATAAGGATAATAATAACAGTGGTAATTTCAAGTGAATTTATGTACATACTCATCCATAAAAGTTGGAATCTATTTTGTGGCAACACTTCTGGTAATATTTCAGAACTTGCATCTTTAGAAAAAAAACCCAAATTAATTTATTTAAATGTTCAGAAGTACAATTGTAACAGCCTTTCTGCACTATTTGTCCCTAATGAGAACAAACTGTCATTGTCATCGTTTCCAGGCAACTACCAAGGAATACTTAACCTTACACAGGGATCTCGAAAACCACACATTATGCCAGGTAAAGCATGTCTTTGAAAAGAAACTAACTCAAGAGATCACATAGGAACATTTTATTTAATCTCATTTTTAATTAGTTCTTTTTTCTTACTTTCAGGGCAATTATTTTTCTGTCAAAGACTTGCTTTCCTTAACTAGGAAAATCAAATTAAACATGATTTTCACATTCTATTTTTAATATTTAACAAGCCAAGAAGTACTCGGGGCTACAGTGGTTACTACGGGGTCATTTGGAAAGATTTTGACAGCTTGAGAGCATTCTCTCTTGATGAAAATGGGAAGAGCCAGTAAGAGAAGTATGATGGGTAGTTTTAGAGGCTTCCACTGAGACTGGAACCTCATTATGAATCATGCATACTACAAATGCCCATCTCTTATAGCAGACTACAGCCTGAATAAATAAGAAATTGATGGAGAAATGAGGGTACAGTAACAAGTGGCACAATGTGCAACAGGGGACTCTTCACCCAAGTCCCAAACAGCACCTCATGAACTGAGGGAGGTGGCAAAAATTAATCCAGTCTGGCAATGACCAAAATTGCTTTTCACTTATTAAGTAAAAAACCATATATATAGCATTGAACTTTACTGTGTTTCACATCTGGCAGCATTTTAAAACAATTTTTGTGGTTAAATTAAAATTTGATCATCACCATGTTTTTTATCAATGCATCTAAACATCCAGCAAATAACTGGAATCTTTCTTCATCAATTCACTAAAGTTTACATTTTCTCATCACAGCACTGTTCACTTTGAAAGGTATTATTATGTGGTGTAAAGAGCAGATTAAGCTATAAAGTAGAATACAATGAACAAATCCTACCTGCTTTTTACAACCATAGTCCAAGGAATCCAAGGTCCAGTGTGTTTTCTTACCCTGTTCCTTCAGCCTCCAGGGCATGCAGAGGAAAAGTAGATAAAGATTCTTGAGAAAATATCCTTATTGATAGTCATGGATAAGTTATCATAATTGATATGCTTTTCTAGCAAGAGAAAAATTTCTAATGGAATCAAGTTTACCACATCTAAAGCCAAAGCAGCTCTGCTGTCTTGACCTGTGCAGAGATGGGCTTTATTGTCTTATATTTGCCAATACACAGATGAAATTATTTTTTGTTCTAGCAAAAGAAAGTCATGTAAGGCCTGCATGATATAACCTAAATTGAGAAAGAGATTTGTCACTTTTTTGACGATAATTCACATAGGCTCCAAGACAAATGTAGTTCTGAGCAGTGACTCTGTGAGCAATAAAGCAAACACTCTTGACTACCTACCAGCCCATCCATCTTTTTAAATCATGTCAGCAAGGTTCATATTGTTCATTAAGCTTTATTGTTTCATGGAGAAGGAAATAATTTGTGGTGAAATACACTGAGCCATTGAACTTTGCAATTGTTTATTACTTGGTCTTGATTTCTTGCAGCTTTCTGCTTCATCGTTTACCTATCATTTGTTTTGGATGGTGTGGTTTGTTCTCTCTTCCAAACTGTCTGTATTGCGTAGGTAAATTTGTAAACTGAGCTGCTTAGGCCTCCTGCTTGTAAAAGCATCCACCTACTGTTTGTGAAATCTGCAATAGTGCTGTGTGTGTGATTTTGTTGTAGGCAAGGTGTGAGTTCTTTTCTTCTATGAAGAAAAAACAGGTTTATGCAGCCTGATGTGAAGCTTGCTGGCTTTTGTTTGAACTGGAAGACTGATGAACAGACTTTCTGGAAAGTGAGAAGTACAGGCAGCATAGCAGATGGATACAAAGTGGTTGAAGTGGCAAGTAAAGTAGGCTTTGTGCCATAAATGACATCTTATGGTATAAGAACTCTTCAGATAGGGGTCATTTCTGTGTCATGAGGGACAGAGAGGTGACTGCATCTGTGCTAAGTCGGCTGTAATTTTTGTTGTTATTGCTGTTATAAATGGGTGTCCTAATTAGAACTGAGGGAATTTATGGGCAGATATGAAAATGTGGTTACTATAGTTACCAGGTGCTCCAGCTCAGTCAAGAAATGTGGCTAATATAATGATAGCTCAAGGGTAAACACATGCGGTAAATGATGAACAAGCCCCCCTGCTTCAGGAGAAAATATTTTTCTTCTCACTTTTTTTGGTGGCTTATTTGCCAAACTAACATCTACCACTACAGCTCTTTTTCTGTCCTTCCCTTTCTTGCAATGGACTGGTTTAGGTTAGACTACGAGGAGTTTTGGGGAAAAGAAAGTAGCAGAGTGAAGTAACATTTAGAGGAAGGATAAAAATCTACTTGCCTGTCTGTCAAAGCTCTCTGCTAAAATCCCTCCTCATTCCTCTGTACATATGCTAGACAGCAAGGTAAAATATGTGTATTTTCACAAGTTCAGGAAGAAAACTTTTTTTGCTTGTACTTTTTTTTTGTTTATGAGCCTAATTGCAGTAGAGACCCTTGATGTCATGACAGCCTGTGGACAGGGAAGGAGGAGAAAGGCAGGGAGACATTGGCAGGGAGAATCCCTTGAGAAAAATGGCATCTCAGAGGGATCAAACCCCACAGGAGTGATTGGAGTGGGATCTTGCTTTTGCTGCCTACAGTCAGGGTCTATGTAGGTTGTTCCATTTGTTACAAGGAAAGGAAGAATAGTGAAGTCAGACTAATTTCTGCAGCAATTTCTCTGGAGTCAACAAGATGTCACTACTGATTGTTTTGACATAGATTTTTCAGTCCTGAGTAATTACCTGTCCTTTTAGAAATAGAAAACACATGAGGAGACAGAAAATCAGAACAGCTGTTGCTAAGGGAGCTGATCCCCACCACCTTAAACAGTGCTGATCATGAGTTGTTCTCTGGTTTTGGAGGGGGCATGCCAGAGGAGCAAAAGTCTGAAGGATCTATATCCTGCTCAACCAGAGATAAACTGCAACTACACTTATCACTATCCAGCATGTTGCCTGACGTTACTGGTTGATGGAGACTAAAAAAAATTATTGCTCCATGGCTCATTAGCTCTCTGTGGCAGAAGGGCTGGACTCCAGTGGCCTACACAAAAGCAGAGCCACAGCTGCAGCAGTGAGGTCAGTGTAAGGACTGTCATTGGCCATACAAGTTCCAGATCCTTTCTAGGGATTACTGCAGGCTGATGAACGTACATTTGGAGTTGGAGAATATTGCCTATCCAGTTTAGTATCAGATACCTTTGCTGAAGTACCGTAATCAGACACCAGGACCTCAGTCTTGAGCCTTAGAGAGAGAGACAGGAGCTCCAGAGCAGCTGGTTTCCAGCATCCTGGCATTCTGCCTCTCCCTCAGCAAAAAATGCAAAAAAGGCTAGGAGTGTGATTGCCTCAGATAGGGTCTTAGTCACAGTCATTGCTGTCTTGATGAACTTGACCATCCTGAATGGTTTAAATTACTTTGGATGATGGATTTTATCCATTAGCAAGAAGGTGATATACCAGCTCTGTCACTAGCCTTCCCACAAGAGGATTTAAATGTGCTGACATGAAGTGTCTGGGCTTCAACATTAAAGGGGCTTTATAAAATGAAGCACAGTGTACATGAAGACACACCCAGTTAGGCAGTGTCTCCTTTCTGCCCAGAGCTTTTTGGAGTGCTGTGCCAGTGCCAAATGCAATTGAATTAGGTTCTCAGTGGGAGTAACCAGGCAGAAATTAAACATGGACCTGAGCAGGCACATGAGATTGTGCTTTGCTTCAGGCTGCAGGAATTGCTGTGGCTGCACAAGGCTCATCTGCTATAAACTCCTGTGCAGAGAAGGATACTCAGCACTTCCTCTTGGAAGATGGTCCTTCACTGAGTGTCCTTCAAAATGAGTGGCCTTTTGTTACAATCTAGCTGCTGTTCCCTCTTGTCTGCTGCTTGCAGTGGGGCATTAGTTGCTCATAGCAGTTTGTCCTTCCTTCAGTAGGCTTACAGCTTTGTCCAAATAAAAGAAAAAGAAAATACCTAGGAAAAAAAAGACTTTCCAAATGGCTAGGAAAGGAGGGAGAGAGCAGTTTAAGCACCAGTATTGGGAATGAGTTTGCTTATACTTTCCTTGGGATTAAAAAGATACCAGTGAAATTAAAAAGCCTGTAAAGATGTCTGCTGTTTTAGTATTTCTTAGACTACCACTCTGCTCTAGCATAGCATATTTCCCTCTCTTTGACTTTCAAAGCTGAAGAAAGCTTCAGTGCCTGGGACTTTGGGTTAGTCAGCATGGCATTTCTGGGCTGTGTAGTCATAGCCTGGATGGGACACCAAGGACAGACACCACTATTCAGAGTGTTTCACTGCTCATTGGAAGTGTTCCAAGCAGAGCTTCAGGATTTGTCTTCTCTGGGCCTGTCTTTTGTTTGACCTCTGTATGGCTTAAGAGAATGAGAATCCCATCCTACCCACTCTTCTGTCTCTTCTGAGTACCTCCTATACTCTGTATTAGTCAAGAGCTTCATTAGCTTATATGTGCATTTGAATTTTTGGTCAGGTTTAAAAATGTTCTGTCTTCCCCCACATCCAAACTAGAGGAAATTTGAGTCTACTTGTTTACACTGGGTTTCAATTTTGCAAAATGTTAACATTGACTCTTGTGAACTCCTTAGGATCTTGAATGTAAATGAATTCAGCAGCAGCACTGATATGTTCATTTTGCAGGATGAATAGTGAGGGGACAGAATTCTTTAAAAATGCTCAAATAGAGAAATTGTACTTGGCCATAGGAATTCTCAGTGATCCGTGCCCTTGTGACAGCACTGGAGAAATCCCATCTTCCTCACCTCATTAAGACCAAGGGCAACTGCTATGTGCTGAATCTCAGAAAAAATGTGAAACTCGGTGCTTCAGACCTGCCTTTCTTTATGAAGGTGATTACATAGACTTCCTCCCTCCACAAATTAATAGTGTTAGAGATACTCTACTCACAAAGCTGGTTTTCTTTTTTGCAAGAATACAGCACACAGCCTTTGCCTGGTGATAAGCCTCTCCCTAATTGCCTAGGCTGGTTCCACTGTTTGAATTTTGGATTGGGCAGGTGGCTTGAGCCAATTTTTTTATGCTCTAATGTTTTAGCAAGGCCCAGCTGCCAGGCTGGGTGAGCTGTGAAAACAGTCTTCCATAGGGCTTGGCTATTTATCTTAGCCACATCTTTAATGCCAAAACAGTCCAGGAACATCTAGCCCTCCTGTGGTCTATTAGCCTTGAAATAGAGCCATGGCTCAGACTGAAAGAGCCAACAGAAGCCATTTTCTTTGGTACAGTTTCTATACATTTTCTCTTGCAGAATTTTTTTGGAAGTGCAGTTTACATATCAGTCTGAACAGCAATCTTCTACCTGTCTGTTTTTCCCTTTGGAAGACAAAATCTAAGAACCCTTCAGTTTTCCAGGACAAAAAAATTGTGCTTTTTCTTTGATAGCTGAACTGGCAAAGTTTACTATTAGAAGTCAGTAAGACAGATTTGCTGCCTGACAAGTTTTCTGGGTTGGTCTGGAGTACACCCTAACAAGCCTGATCACTGAGATTGGATAAGTACATACCTCATTTTCACATCTCATGTTAGCAGGATAAACAAAACTAATTTTTAAAAGCAGTAAAGCTAGCTGGAAAACAAACTCACAGCTCTAAAAGTGCTCCAATCTCAACAACTTTTGTCATTTGATTTCAGCCAGAGATAAAGACACTGCAAAGTTCTCTTCACATCTCCTAACATCTGCTTTTCCTCATGTTTTTTGGGCCACATGGATTCTTCAGCTGGAAGGTAGAATTCCTATTGAGTGTTGTTTTCAAAATCTAGCCAGTTCATTGTGCAGAGGTACTTAAAGACCAGTGATGTTGAAAAGCACTGTAAGTCTGGGATCTGGTTGTTTGGATGCACAGAATGACACTGACAGAGCCAAGAGCTGTGCAGGGCTCCTGCAGTCGTGGTAAGGACTTTGTGCAACGTATAAGTTGTTAGGGGATTGAAAAGTGACATTCTTCCTTGCCTTCTGAAAAATTATTGAAGAAATAAGTTTATGCACACTCAGATATCCTTTTCTGCTGTCTCTCTCCTTTGATACATAATTTTAGAATTCTTTCACCAGTTTTAGCCAAGTTTAACACAAGAGTGCACAGGAACAATTAAGCTCCTATGAGAAAGGCAGTCAGAGAGAGTGAGACTCCATATAGGTCACACCAAAATAACATCCTGATTGCAGTGAAACAACATGGTACAACAGCATTGTGACAGTAAGAAAACTTTCATTTCATTAGACCTCAGTGAAGCCAGCCAACAAGGTAGAACTATGCAGAAATACAATTTCTTAGTAATGTTACTTCTCATTGAATAATGAGTTGTTTTCAGAAGAGATTATAAAAAACAAGATAAAACATCTTAAAATAATAGTGTAAATATCACCTGGGACAGTACAATAACTATGAGGTAATTCATTTGCATGAACTATGAAATCAGTGGGTTTTTATTTCACTTTTGGGTGCATCATAAAATTTCTCCTGAAACATACCAAAACACTTTCTGTTAGATAAGATTAATGACTGCTTAGAGCTCTCTGTAAGCAATAGCCAGAGGTGTGTAACTCTATATTGGGTTGTGCAGTTACTCCTCTGAGCCACAAACCAACTAACCTTCCCCTATGTGTGCTAATCAGATGAAAATTCAGCAATATAGAGACACCTAGAGCATAATGGCAGAAAAAGAAGCTGGAAAACATTAGCCGCCTCACTTGGAAATGGGGGAACTGGGAAGGGATTGGTAACTACCACCTGTAGAGATTACTTTTTCATATGGAGTTGTGTTTTGGGGTAGTTTCATGTATGTGATAAAAGGCTAGAAGAGGATGGGATGGTGATCCTTAAAGAATGGGACAACTTTTCAATGTTTCAAGTTGTAGAAAGGAAATGGTGGATGGCATGTGAGCGCTGTCAGGGCTCCCATCAGCTGTGGGCAACATCTGCGCTCGTAGATTAAACAGTAGCAGAGAGCAGGTTTTGGTTCTCAGGCCAGCTGGCAGGACTTGACCTTGTCCACACTGTTAAACTATTACAGCTGAGCTGCATGCCCACACGGAAGCTGCCTGTTGGACATAGTTCCTGGGCTGTGCTAATGGCAGAATTTGGGAAGTGCTTTGTTGGCACAGGCAGCAGCATGCTGGAGCTGATCAGCAGCTGTAGCGTAGCCGACTGTCAGGTGCCTGTGCACACAAGTGGTGTCTGGCATGGTGGATTTGACTGGTGCAGCTTCAGCCCTGCTGTCTGTGCCTGGATTCTTGTATTTACAGTCTGTTGTTTCAGAGGTCAGAATTATCATACATGCAGAAATTTGGTGAGGTGCAAGAAGCACTTAATGTCTGAAAGTGCCTTAAACTCTTCCCTGACTTTCTGAACCTCACTCAGGCAAATCCTCATTAGCCCTATTAATGACATGAGATGCCAGTGGAGCCATGAATTTGGTTTGCAGCAGTGACAACTCCTGTTCTGTGAGTCAGATAGTGTCACTAAGCTGTGACCCTTTGGAGCTGGCAGCCCCTCTGCCACTGGGAAAGGGCAAGTGCTTCAGGAAAGCATACAGGTAATATGGAATAGCATCATCAAGCAGACGGGTTCTGGATGCCCCAGTCAAACAGTAGCCTTTCAAGACATGTCCTCGATTTTAACCTATTGAACAAAAACACAACAAATCAAATGGAAAATGCATGGTTCATTGCTCTCAGTTTTGATAGCATCAGGAAGGTCAATCAGAGATTAATGTGTGTAACTTTTCTCTAAGCCCATCTTTAACGCTTTTAGCTTGGTTTCCAAAGGAAATAGGGTGTATGTAATAATCCTCTTCTGGATCTTTTTCCTTCACAGTCATTCTTAATCTGAACAAATCTGACAAGCATGTCAATTCTTACAGGTTTTTTCTGTCCCAGCATAGGAGAGAGTCTCTGTCAGTGAAGAAAGATGGCACTTAAGCTCAGGGGAAGATGAGCAGGGATTGCACAAGAAAGCAGTTCTGTAAACACCCCAGCTGAAGGAAGAGCTGCTGCCTGAGCTTTCTCCATCAGTGGAGATATGTAATAAAAAGGGCTTCAAAATTGCCTTTTGGTTACTCTCCATCACATCTCAGTCTTTTTTTTCAGAGTAAGCTTTGCAAATGGGACAAGGTTAATAAAAGCTGCTTTGGAAGGTGGGCTTGGTGTTTGCAACTCTGCCTTGGTAGATAAAAGCAGTAATTTGAAAATCTGGCTTTGCTACCTAGAAGGAGCACTGCTGCACAAGCTGTAAAGAGATCCAGCTGCCTGGCCCTGAAAAATGCCATGTGCTCAGAAAACTGTGCACACTGCAACTTGTTCTTAGTGGTAACAGACAAGAATAAAGATGTGCTTTGCCTGGAATTAGATATTTCCCTGCAGATTATTTTGAATGTGCCTTGTCATTTCTGTGATTTTTTTGTGCTATTTTAAAATAACAGCCTAAATCCAAGGCTGGGGTAACAGAGCTGCAAGCAAAATCCCAGACAGCTTTCAGGGAGTGAGAAAGCAGTAGTCAAAGGTATGGTTTATTATCCAATTTTTTCTAAATTTTTTCTTCCTTTGTTTCTTTCCATGTATGTCTCAGTTTTTTCAGTACCTCCAAACCACCTTCTATTTCTGTCTTTTTTTTGTGAACCCCGTTGCAGCTTACTTTATATTTTTTCTCCCTTCTCTTCCTCCCCATTAATTTATTATTCCAGATAAATCTCATTTATCTGTTTTCAGCCTTCTTTCTCCATTTAACTCTTTCCTGAGACTGGTCCTTTTCTTACCCCAACCTGATCTGTATTTTGTCACCTTTGTCCCTGCTGATTGTGCCAGAATTCAAACACCATCACTCAGGTGGACAGCAGATGCCCCCGGGCACTGAAGAGACCCTTCATTTGATGGCAAAGAAAAAGCTTGAGTATCTGTATTCTGATTAAAAGAGTGTTGCATCTTTCCCCATCATGGCCTGACTTTTCTGCAGCCCTAAGGAGGGTGGAGAATTGGGTGTCATTAGGGTGAGTTGTCTCAAACTGGAAACAGCAGAGCTGAACTCTGTTGGAGCAGCAGTGTCGCTACCCAGTGTCACTTGACACAAGCCATGTGTGTTTGCAGCAGGCTGAACCCAGGGATGCTAATGGTGTTCCCATCCACCAGAGGCAGTGGCAATGAGCACTTGCTCTCAGCTCTTTCAGCTTGCTATTATTTTGGACCATTGACTGTGAATGAAGTTCAAGCCAAATTGAACACAAATCACCTAGAGCTGCTGTTGTGAAAGGCCTCAGATAAATTAGCAGTAGAGCTTCTAGCCTCACACAGCTAAAGTGAGCCATCATTGCGTATCTGCCCCCACCTGCCAGCACTGCTCCTCCTGCCTCCCTGTTGCTGCACCTTTGAGAGCACATAGCCTTGGCAAGGCTGGATTGACACCCTACACTCAAGTGCTGCCTGTATGGATTGCCTTCCTCCGTGGCACTTTGTGAGCAAGCCCAGCAACTGCTGAAAATGAATAGGAGTTGTGGCAGTGGGGACTGATATTTGTACTGTCTCCAGCAGGACGCAGGTAGCGATGGGGAGTCCCTTCTGCATCATCCTCCATGTGACCTTTCTCTTTCACACACAAGGAAGGCTCATTCTTCAGCTGCAGAAAGACTTTGAAATTACAGGATCAGCCATAAGGATTCCATTTCAACACTTTTCTGGGCGGGAAGCTTGTGGGGGGCACAGTAAAAAGAGATGCAGGAGCTTGCATGGGAAATGTTAGAGGACTACCTGGCTTCTCTCCCAGACCCTGGAGCTGTGTGGCTTCGTTTGCCTGTCAGTGATCAGGAGCAGGAAAGAGACTCTTCTCTCTAATTGTGTCTCTAATTTTCTTTAAGTGAAGAAATGGCTCTTTTTGTGGCCATTTCTCTCCATTGGGCAGGTTAGAGGGCTGCTTTTGGGCATCTCGTGCTGTCCTTGAATGAATGGGAGGAAAAGTGCCTCTGGCTGCATAGCATTCATTCATTGCCTCCTCCTTGAGAGGGAGGTTAGTGTATCACAGCATGATTAAGAGCAAGAGAATCTTACTCTAAATCAGAGAAAGATTGGGAAGAAATTAAAATTTACTTCCTCAGGCCACATATATATATTTTTTTTTTCTCACTGCTGTCTTTCCTCCCTCATAGAGCTCTGGCATTGTTGGCATGTACAATCTAATGGGTACGCCAGGGCCAGCAACGTGATGGATCTCAGTGTCACAGAGAGAATACTGAGTGAAGCACATAGAGAGGGGAAAAAAAAGAGAAAAGAAAAGATCCTTGGATTTCATTGCACAAATAAATGTCAGAATGAAACAGATCTGGCATGACTTCAGCCCCCTGCTACCCAAAGTCAATCACACTGAAATGCTCATATAAGCAAGAAATACTGTACTGCTCTGGCACAGGTGAAATACTGGGTCTAGAACAAACCTTTTGACCATTTCAATGCTGCTTAAAACGTAAGGATAGACTTAACAGCACTTCAGTGGAGGCTGGAACTCTTCCCCCAACGTTATAGCAAGGGTAATTACTACTGCAGTTTGTCAAGCCTGGGTTGGAGGGGAGATGCTGAGCTGTGGGACCTCAACTGAAGCTTTCCTCACCCCCTTTAAGTGCTGTGTATTGAACACAAGAGGTGTGTGTCTTACACCGTGCCATCACCAATCCTCAGCCTATTTTTTTTTTGGTGCAGCACAGGTCCATATTTCCCATGGTGAGCCAAGGTGTCACCAGCTGTTACAGCTAGGACCTTGGAGAAAAAGAGCAGGAGCACATCTCTCAAAGGAAAGGCAAAGGTGACTTGGCACCTCCGTGAGCTGCTGGCTGAAATGGAGGTAAGCACATGGTTGTAGAATCTAGCAATGTGTAGCAAATTCAGGTCATAAACATGTCCACCTCCAGATGTGCTGTTTGCTGTGTGGCAGCAGCTCAGGTCAGCTCTTCTCAGTAAAGATTTAGCCTGGACTTATTTGACTCAGGAGACCAGCTATTGCTGTTTAATGGCTTTTACTGGAAATCCAGTAAGTAGGAAAAGTCTGGGTTTGCTTTGCTTCATCCTTTTTACTCACCACTTGCCACAGGCAGGCTCTCATGTCATTAGGAGCGAAACACTGGCTCTTCAAGGTAAATAAAAAAAAAAATCAAAATTTAGAAGTAAAAAGTCTTTCTTTGTGGAATAAATACCCTTTAAGACCCACTAAAAATATTTTTGATATTTTAATCACAGAATCATAAAATATTTGACTTGAAAGGGACTCACTAGGATAATCAAATTCCAAACCCCAGCCCTGCACAGGACAACCCAAAAAACACACCATGCCCCTGAGAGCATTGTGCAAACGCTTCTTGGGCTCTCTGTCATGTTTGGTGTTGTGACCATTGCCCTGGGGAGCAGTGCACAGTGTTCCAGTGCTAAACCACCTTCTGGGTGAATAATCTTTTCCTAATATCCAACCTAAACCTCTCCTGACACCACTTCAGGCCATTCCCTCAGGGCCTGTTACTGCTCACCACAGAGAAGAGATCAGTGCCTGCCCCATCTCTTCCCCCATGATGTTGTAACTGCGCTGACTTCTCCCCTCAGTCTCCTCTCCTCCAGGATGAACAAACCAATGACTTCAGCCAGTCCTTGTATGACTTTCCCTTCAGGCTTTCACCATCTTTGTTGCCCTCCTTTGGACACTCTCTGATAGTTTAGTACCTTTCTGACATTGTGGCACCCAAAACTACCCCCAGAACTCTAGGTGAGGCTGCCTCAGTGCAGAGCATAGCGGGACAACCCTCTCCCTTGCCCGGCTGATGCTGTGCCAGGTGCCCCCCCAGGGCACATCAAGGCTGTAAGAGACCTTTAAGACCTTTAAGATCACCAAGTCTAACTGTGCCCTCAGCATTGCCACTGTAGCACTTAAACCACATCACTCAGTGCCAGATCCAGACACCTCTTAAACACCTTTCTGCAGAGCCTCTCTGTCTTTTAGTGATAATACTGCTTGTTACAGCACAATCTCTTGTGCTTATAGAGTCTTTCCAGAATCTGCAAAAAGCACAAAGCAGCAAAATATCCACTAAGTAGCCCAGCAAAGGGTGATCAGGTCTAGATAGCAAAGACATTTTCTTCCTTCATTAGTTCCTCCATTTCTGCAGGCACTACAAGGTGGCTTAGCACTTCCACTGTTGTCTGGAAATAGTCTAATCTTTATTTGCCAAAATGATAGCTTAAAACTAGAAGCTAGCCTAAGAGGCATCATGTCAATTGAACAAATAATCCTAGTTGGTTCTATGGCTCCTGCAAGGTTTTTCTTATTTAAAATAATAATAATACTAATAAAGCTGAAAGCAAGCACTGAATCTCTGTGTAATCCAGTGAGGGCACAGAAAATAAAATTGCTTTATATGTGTCCCTCTCTTACCCTTATCTTTTTTCAAAGTATCAAAAAAACAAGAGGAAAGCAATAAAACCAAATACTTTATAGAGCATATAAAGCAACAAGACATCATGATGCTGTTTCTCTCACTGATGTCAGGCTGCAGTATAAGGTGAGGGCTGTGTCCTGTATGCAGCTTTTGAGCTGCTGCTTGAAACTTTGATTTTGTTAATGTGGTGCAGATGTCTGGAGTTACTTGTACAGTAATGCCTTTAGGAGCTGTTTCATATAGAATACTACAGTATAAAATCAAGTCATTAACCATTTGGGATGGAAATCCCAGCTCTTAAGTATCATTAGTATGAAACCCTAATGTAGAACAAAACTGAATGAATAACATGGTTTGGTTGTTATTTTTTTTTTCCTTCTGCTTTACAGGACAAAAAAATGGGAAACAAGGTAATCAAAACCTCTAGTTCCTATTGAAAGAAAAGACAACCCCAGGGTGTTGAAAGAACTTTATTTGACCTAAATAATGGAATTTTTTAAGTTTTAAACATATTATTTATATCAAAATTGAAATTCTACTTGCAGTGATAGAAGCATTGAGTGGAAAACAAGCTCATGACTCATTAAATGGGCCTTAAAAAATGGGCAGTTGAAGAACTCATTCCTTTCTTTCTACCCCTGTCTCTAGTTTCAGTAAGCATGATCATGAATTTCCCATGTAGGCTGTATGGGATGCCTGAGAGAGCCTGGCATTTTTAGGAAAAGTGCAGCATATCACAGCAGGCATCCTTTCAAAAGGGCTTGTGATCACCTGGTTATACTTTTAAAGTAATAACCTTCTCTTTTCTTTGACTGTGCATTTATTCTTGTTCTTTCCTTTCAAACATAAATATCCATTAATAACATGTACACACTATATGGGGACAGAGAAATAGCTTCCCATAAGGTCTCAAAATCCTTCATAAAGTGTTTGTCCTCAAGCTGTCTGGTGTGTTTTGCTGGGATTGTTCTTTGCTGTCTGTAACATCATTGCTGCTGAATCCCTGGATGCCACAAACGTGCCACTCTGGGACATGAGGGGTGAGGGGATATTTCATGCTTTACTGGAAGGTGTTTTGGCATGAAAAGAGATGGGCCAGATTTACCTATTTCTAGTATTTTATGATCCTGTGTAGAGGAAAGAAGTTGTTGACAGTACAGCTCAAGAGAAAAATATGTTCCTTAGGAGTTCATCCCTTCAACACTGGCCATGGGCTTGTTAACAAATTAACTGCAGAGGACAGACATGCCTATGCTTCTTTTCTTCATCAGTGGAGAAACTTTAAGGATAGTTTGGTTATTTTCTAATAAAATCTGAATTTGGACAGAAAGTACATAAACATCAAGCTGGGAGGAGTTTTTAGGGTGTTACGTTTCTTCTATTTCCTACACAATATTTTAGCAGTCCTACTGCTTCTGTGGTAAAAAGCACAAAGTTAGAACATGACAGTGCTTAATTTTCAGATGATCTTAAGTGTCTCCTTCATTTCTGATAATGGAAGTAAGTCAGTTTTCCCACGTCTTTGGTTTCATTAGGTGATTTTCAGATCCCTGGGAGGCAGGTTTCCAACCAGTAACCCTCTAGAAATAGTGAGGTTCAATTTGTCACCTACATGCAGCTCTAGCAGTAGCTTCTTTGCATATTATTCTTGATGACAAGGTGGCATCTTCACCTGTGGGGAAAAAAGCAAACTGAAAATTTTCTGGAATGGCAGTGCAAAAAGGAATCAAACTTGCAGTTGGTACTTACAGACAAGTGTCAGTACAGCAACCTCTGTTTCACTGATGGCAAATGAAAGGTAAATATTGTAAGTGGTGGGGTTTGTTTGAATGGCTGAAATGAAGCTTTGCTCTGACTCTCCAATGTGCTTTAATTTCCAGGCAGAGAAACCTTGGCCCACCCTGAGGGGTGCACCAAAAGCATCTTAGGAGACTGCAAGGAAATCCAGCCTCAAAAGTGTGGTCACTCTTAGGTCCATTCCACAAAGAGGAACAGCAATCAGAAGGTGCTGCTAGTGTTTAAAGGGATGGACTGTCTGTGAGCATCCTATTACTGCCTTTGTTGGGTCCAGTGTTGATCTGTAGCTGTTATGACCTTATAAAATTCCTCCAGCAACCCTAGAGGAGTTTGAGTGGCTTTTAAAGGAGGTGTGGTAGAGCACTAGTGTCTTTGTTTGGCATGCATCTGTGGAACAGCTTGCATCCACAACCAAATCATTTCATTTACTTGCTTTCAGTCCATGTTCTCATCTCTTTAAAATGGGCACTATAATGCTGTCTCATTATGCACAGACTTTATGGGAGAGGTTCAGTAATCATTATGAAAAGGTCAGATGCTTCTGTGAAGGGCACCTATAAATGAGTCTATAAATAAATAGTCTGGAAGCCTTTAGGAGAGGCTAACAACTTATTTATCTTTTATCCTGCTGGTTGCAGGGGATGTATAAAAGCAAGAGCATACTGCTAATTAGTTTAATGGTGGAATTTTTGTGAGTGGGCACTGAGAGACTGCTGGGTGTAGCAGTTGGCTTGATATGACACCTGACCAGCACTTGGCTCATACCAATGCACAATGTGGCTCCACGAGATGTGTGCTGAGCCTCACTGGGGACTGTGTTTCTTAATTGGGAAAGGATTGTGTTTATTGAGATGATACTCGCTGCTAAATATATCATCAGCAACTCTGTGGCACCGTTTTTTTCCACTTGGCTTAGAGGAGAAAAGCAACTCTTAGTAAATTTATTGACTAGTCTGAGTGCTGCTGGTTGTTTGGTTAGAGTTCAAAAATGTCGGCTCTGGACTTGAAGCCATCTAGCAAAAAGCTGGTTTCATTCCACACTCCAGTGGTGTTTAAGGCAGGTGGTAAGAAACACCTCGTTTACTTTAAGTTCATTACATTTTTATGGGAGAGGAGCCATAAATATACATTGGTATACGTGCCTGTATACCAATGGGATGGATACTTTTGTTTGCCACCTGCCTGTGCAACAGGCTTTGGCTGCAACAGAGAGGGGCAGGGTGGAACACAAAGACAATTCTGTGGGGTGGCAAGAGATGGGGGAAGTCCTGGGGTGAGTGAGGGGATGCCTCTTTGAAAGGCTTGTCCCTCGGGCAGCTTCAGTATTGTTTAGCTTTTTGTCACATGAGGTTCAGCACTTCCAGCTGCAGGGAAGCTGACAGTGTCAGTGTGGAGGTTTTCAGAGCCTGTGGCACATGATCCTTAAAACACAGGTCCTTAGTGTGTTTGACTCCTTGATCTCTGGCTCCAGACTGAAGCACAGAAAAAACACTTGAACTTAATTGTAGGACATAGAGTGCCCCCTTCCTTTTCTCTCTGACTAAGGAGACTGGACATATAAAGGGTGTTCAGTCCCAAATCATTTTGGTGCTTCTGAATCCAATCTGCTCCAGGTTGCAAATCTGCTTAGTCCTCTGTCTGTTCCCTGTGTCACATGGTTCAATGGCAGGTAAAGAGAGAAGTCAGTGATTCTTTGCCCTACACTTATCTCTCTTCTGAAAGAATTGAGGCAGGCTGCATGTTTATTTTAAATCTGGTTTAAATATCCAAGTTAAAAGACTGGCCTTTTCCCTTGACAGCCTGATCCCAGCTGGGTTTGCTTTTATAAGCAGTCTGAATGGAATAGGGCTTAAACACTCCGTGGCTTCATGACAGACAGTCTCATTTCTACCTGCTGGGCATGCATAGGATAGTACTGGGTGTTGCACTCTTTGCAGGTGGGATTTTAACGATTGCAACCTTTCTTCTGTCACAGCCTGTTGGAATCTGAAATAAAAGCCTCTCTGAGTCCCTCAGAGAGAGAAAAGAATTAAAATATATTAAACCACATAGACATGAAGTAAGCATTTTACTTTTAAGTAGGTAAAAATTTATCTTAAGTGCCTTAAGAGTCTCTGTTAGCTAGTGAAAGGCCCTAATACCTAGTTTAAAGTTCAGTGATGATACCCTTCACAGAGTCAATTTAGCTCTAGACATAATGAAAACATAGCTTGCATTCTCAGATAGAACTATACACATAAAGAGATAATGCTCCACATGTAGGATTTAGGTAAAACTAACATTGCTTTTGTGAATTAGGAATTAAGTTTAGGTTGGTGTAGAAAGTTTGTTTTAGAATTGTGTTTTTTAGCTGATTAGATGATTTACTAATTTAATCCCCTGTACTGGGATTCACACCCACACACCCACCCACACACACCCAAAGAAGCAGCACCATCATCATCATCATCATCAAGAAGAAGAACTACTGCAACTTCCCAGATCAAAAAAACTCTATGCTGGAAAGCTGCTGCCCAAAGCATTAGGACTTTTTACCAGAGAGCTGCTGCTCAGAATTCAGGACTTTATGCCAAAATCTTTTAGCACATACTTTAACTTGCTAAACTCTTTGCCTTCAAGACTGATGCATTCATATAGTAAAGATCTTCACAGCAACCAACAACTGCTCTTGTCTCCTTGAGACCTGGTAATCCCCATGAAAGCTCAGTAGCAGCCCTTCCTTTCCGAGAGGTAGGAAACACATGCATCTGTCCAAGAGAAAGAGCAGAGACTACTTAAAAAGGGAAATGCCCTGATGCACTAGGGGAAAAAAAAAAGTGAAGCTGCAAACTTTGTTCCTTAGTGCAAGGTGACCCATCTCAGGAGGGCAGATTGGGTAAGTAGTTCTTTCTGTCTTCAGACCATGTCCCTTTTGAGTATCTCAGCCTGCAAAATGTTCTCCTACTCTGACATTTGCACTAGTTTGATTAGGCTGAAGAGAACAGCAGGATAGCCCCTTTCTCTGATGGCATGTTGAGACACTTCAGCCCAATAAACAGGAGTACACCCTCTCCAAAAATATGGAGGCAATGGGAGCTACAGCAAAAGATGCAGCTGAAGAGCACCTGCATTTAGGAACATTCCCAGCTGGTGCTAGTGGAAAGAATTAAACAATGTGCTAGCACACTACAGACTGGTCCTAGTGTCTGTCTGGCCCTCCTAAGCACCCAAGGCAAGGCATGGTTGGGGTTCAATTTCTACAGAGCAGCATTGCCTGAATTGAGGTAGCTGTATGTATTAATTGAGCCACATGGGAGCTGTTCATTTGGCAAACCCAACAGAACAGTTTTATTCAGTCAGACACAGCAATATCTGCTGGACTCCTCATTTTGCTAGAAAAACATAGGGGTGGAAAGAGCCTAAGCCTGGGTGCTAGAAAGCTGGGCAGTGCCCACTGTGTGTTGCCTTTCAGGGAGATAAAGGACTGCATCTTCAGATTACATCTCCATCTTGAGAATCATTTGGTCATTCAACCTCCTTCTTTTTCCCTGGAGGTCTTCTCTTCCAATCCCCCTGTCCCAAACTAAGTCCTTTTCTCACAAGTGACTTCTTTTTACTTCATGCCAGCCTTCTGAAGATTGTTGAGCTATTTGTGAGGTGGGACAAGCTGAAGTAGAGCACAGATGGAGACTTTCCAGATAAATACATCACCAGGTTCCTTAGAATCTTAGAGCAGTTCACTCCTCTCTTTCTCACAGGGGTGTTGTCTGTTTCTCCTGCAGCTCATTCTTAGTCCAGAGCAAGAAGATAACTTTTCTATATGACTTTAATCATCGCTGGGGAGCGTTGGATTTTTCCTGGAGGGAAGCAACACATTTTTGCAAGCAAAGAAAAAACAGTGCTCTGATGACCACTAGAATAGACTTTCCTTTCAAGCAGAACAAAACATTTTTGTCAACCTGAGGCTGCTTTACTTTAGGAATCTCTAACAACTGGGTTTATAGTCTTTGCTAGCTAAAATATTGTCAGTTCTTCAGGCTCCATTTCAGGCATTAGTGTGTGTGTAAATGAGAGTTTTCCAGACCAAACTTCACACCATATTAAAGTATATGGTGGCAGGGTTAGACAGGACATAGAATTACCTAGACTTTCATTTACAGGGTGTTATAGTTGTAAGGATCATTCATTCAAGCCCAAATTTTTGCTATTTTCATTACTGCCCAGGTGCTCTCCTGGAATGTTTTCACATAAGAACTTCACCTAAAAAGCTACTGAGTTAATATATGTGTATCTCATTTTTCCCCCTAGTAAGCTAGTGAAATAAGAGTTTCCTCAACATCTTTCCTGTGTGAAGTTGTTTTTTTCTGCAATACCAGCAAGACACTTCATCACTCTTGATTTATGTTTCCCCCTTTTGAAACAAGCATTAAAGGGTTGGCTCACTATGCAGATTTGTAGCAATGATAAATTCAGCTGTACACATGAAGATGCCAGATATTGAACAAGGAAATGCCATCCCAGATCAGTATCTCACTGTCCAAGCTGTGGCCTGGCTATGGGAGTTGCCAGGCAGCTCCCATAAGCCAAAATATTCTTAAATAAATGATAATATTTTTTTGTCTCAAGTTAGACGATGATCAGTTTGGTGCTGGCTGGCATTTATATTTGCAGTCCTTTCAATTTTTAAGAAGGAGAATTTTTTTTTACATTTGCTAATGGAGGAGAAGTGGGGATATTTGTTCTCCAAGTGCCTGCTTTAGACAGAATATTTCATCTCTATTTATATTTCTTCTTTCTACAATGAGCACAGATATTTTTGTCTCATTATTCACAGACTTCAGAGGATTAAATAAGCAATAATGGTGAACAGGCCAGATTTCTTATTTAGAGGTTCCAGATCAACAAGGCAATGAACACATAGGACGAAGAGATTTAGCCAAGGCTTACAGTGTATTAACTTCATCTCATTTCTCATTAGTTTGGTATCGAGCTTGTCTTATAGTCTGCTGCAGTTGTACTGTATATAAAAACCTGCTCTCAAAAGCTAGTTGGTAGTTTCTGGGATTTATAAATATTGATGGCTGAATGAGGCTCCCGAGTGTGTCATGACATTTCACACTGGAGAAGAAGAAAGTTGCAGCAGCTGTGCAGCATCCCAAGATCCCTTGCCACCAGCCTTTCTTCCTCTGCTGTTCAGCCTTTCTTTTCCACCCTCCTGAGGACAAAAATGTCTTTTTTTTTTTCTTTTTTTTTTTTTTTTTATGGGTTTGAACCTGCTTGGGAAATAAACATTCTGTATACATAAAGGCTAATAGCTATCTATTAATTTTAGGCTACTCTTGTTAAAAAACCCCCACCTCTTACATGTGCTTTTATGCTGTGCCCTCAGGCATGGTCAGGGGTTATGCTCTTCCATGTCTTGGATGGAAGTGTCAGAGCTGTAATGGCTCAGTTCTGTGAATTAACTGCTCAAATTCTTTCTCAGTCCTGGAAATAAACAATAGGTAGGTCTTGTGTCTCTAAAAAGTGAAGCACACACCCTTCTGTCTCTGCAAGGATCATCAGATTTAAGAGAACAAAGCAGAAGGTATTTGCATGTATCTTGCATACTTATTGAAATGGAAGTGATACTGTTCTTAAAAGCAGAGGTGTAGAGAGCAATCCAGGCTATTGATTTTTGAACCAAGCCCTTTTGTTCTAAGGGAGAAAGTAATTCGTTCTTACATTAGACTGTGGTTACGTTAGATATTGGAAATTTGTATAGCAAGGCAAAAAGAAATTGCTGCCCTAAAACTTATATAAGTCTGCATCTTCTCTGGAAAAATCCCTGGGTAGCTGCAGAATTGGTGACATCAGCTCTGAGCAGGAGTTGTCCCAAAAGAGGGTTCTTGAGTGCTTTTCATGCAAGTTTGCAGTTTGGGCAAGAGCAGCTGAACACTGGTCACTGTCTGACAACTGCCTGTGCTGCAGATTTCTCCTGTAATGAGCAAGTCAGAGTGTTTTGTATTTTTGTGTTTATATGTGTGTCTGTCTCAACAGCTCTTGTAACATTGTCATTCTGTGGAAATTTGCTGTTACAACAAATGCTATTCTAAATGGTGTTGAGATGTTTTAGGAAGTAGCTCTGCATGTACTATGATAAATGAACAGAAGGGCTATTTCACAGTGCTTTTTGGGGAGAAAAAATAAGTCCTGTTTCCCCTCATTGTGTCTGTTTTTGAAAAGGGTTATCTTTATTTCCTCTTTGTTATTTTGGGGTTTTGGTTTTTTTGTTTTGTTTTGTTTTTTTCTGATTACTAGACAACCAGAGTAGCCCAATATTTGGGAAATTTTCCCAGAATATGTTGACACAATCAGCTTGTTGTCTGTCAGTGTCCACAGCTGCTCTGCTGGGAAGGGAAAGAGACCTGTTTATTATTCACTGATGGTTTGTTGAATGCTTAGAGGCAAGGATTCACAATTTTCTCTTCACCTAACTCCTTCATTTATTCTTCTAAGGTAAAAGGCAATCCTGTTTGGGAGATAGGGATATAATGGGATAGAGTTGGGATAGTTCTTCTCTTAAGGTAATTCCACCTATTGTAAGAGATACATTTTCACATCGATGAATGGGGAAGAGATTTCTTGCCCAAATAGTGCTTAGCAGTGTGGGGTGCACAAGCATAATATCTGTGACTGGCTGACAAAATAGTGATCTGGTTTTGTCTCCTCCTATAGAAAATACAGTCTGGGTCCAGAGGGAGAGTGGCATTTGTTGTCCCCTCTTGTCACACATCTGTGTGTATATATGTTTATGTCTGTCCCCGCTTAATTACAGTTAAACCCAGTGCCAAAAGTCTCTGGCGTGCTCCTGTGAATTTCATGAAAATAGGTGCCCAGATGGAAAACAAATGCCCTGCTGAGGGAAGGCCTTCCAAATTCATGCTGTGTTAGGCTTTGGGGAAACCACACAGTGGAGCTTCTCGGGTCATAGGATACATTAGCTCAGTTGAACTCAAAAACCTACCTGTTGGGAGTGTTTGGTTTTCAGACCGCCAACAAACCTCTAAAATCAATTAGTCGTGCAGCTTTACTTCCAGTACATATTTTCCTGCTGTTCACAGGTAGAAGCTATTTTACATTATTCCTAATTAGTTTTACATTCAGCTTTCCCTGCTGGCTAAGGCAGACATTGCTTTGTGTACAGGAATTAGATCCCAGGTACCGTCTGAGTTTTTCAAATCTGCTGTAAACCTCTCTGAATATCTGCAATGGTATTTGTGTCTAGCACGCTTGATGGGGAAGGAGAAAGTCTGACAACTGCTTAGTCTCCCCCAGAAACTCTGGCATTACACTTTGGGGCAAGTATAAATCCAGAGCTCGTATTTCTTAGATTCAAATGGATCTTCACCATTCAGTTTAGAAAGCAGGAAAATGTGATTGTTTGGTTACACTGATTTAACTACATTGTATTTGTACCTGTTGGTGTATGCACATGCATTGCAATCTGTTGTAAGATTGATCCAGGACTTCACATTTCTCAATGTCAAGCATTTTCCTTTGTTGTCAAACATTTTCCTTTCCTGTCTTCTGTGGTGTGTGGGGACTGGCTGTTTTACAATGGGGAAGCGATGCACGGCTGGGGGCTAATTTTCCTGCAGTTATCATGGCACTAAAGTTTGGATAACCCAAGTAAAATTCGCCAACTTGCTGTGTCTTTTGCAGACAATTGTTCTGCTAAGAAAAATGGTGTAGAGAATGTTCCCACTTAATTTGATGTTTCCCCCAAAACCTTGCCCATTGGTTTCTTTATTTGGCTCTTAAGGTTTCTCAGTGCTAAGGCGGATCCTCACCATCACATCTCTCCTCCTTCCACTTGCTCCACTTGTTCCTCATCTCCCTATGTCTTTTTCACCCTGTTTTCAGTTTTCTCTCCTGTCGTGGTTATAAAGCATTAGCTGAAAAATCACTAGAAAATTTACTCATTTCTTGCTGTGACATATGGATTAGAAGGGCAAGACAGGCTTAAAATTTAAAAGGAATAAAGAAAGTTTATTACCAAAACTACAAAATTAAAAACTAGAATAAAACTTCCAGAAACCCGTTTTCCCCACCACCCTACCATTTCCTTGTTTAATTTACAACATAGAGACAAAACCTGGTGGTTAAAAGAGTCCCAACTTTGCTATAATCTTTTCATCAGTCTTTGTAGAGAAACCTAAGTTCTCTTTTGTCGTTTTATGGAGAGTTTTTCACAAGAAAACCATTTTTCTCATGGCTTTCTATTTCTCTGATGCCAGCTGCCCAGAAAACTCCGCCATCAGTCCTTTCTTCCCACTTCACACCACTCTGAGGTATGTTCATGGGCCATGGTTCAAGGGGTGTCACTTTAAGGATGAGTTATTCAAAGGCAAAAGTTCTCTTCATCTGTCTCTGTGAGCATCTCTGGAAACAGAAGTTTTCTCTTGTCTCTTCAGGGCCACAAATCTTCAACAACTCTCACTTCTCTGTTTCTGTTCCAGCATCTCACAAGATCACAACTACTTCACCATTTACTCAGCTTTATCAATGAATTACTTTTGCTCGGTTCCACACTTTGAAATACTCCATTCCCCCCAAAATACTCTTTCATAAATTAAAGGAGTTTTTCAGAACATTATTGTCCATCTCCATAGCTTCAACAAAAGAATATTTCAGCTTATTAAGGCATCTCCTTATTCTCTCCCCATCTGAGGCTTAATTCCTTTCTTCACTCTCTTCGATAGTTTGTGTTGTCTTTTTACATGTTGATCCCCCTCTCTTCCCCTATCTCTGGAAAAAGGATTAATCTGCAAGTCTCATCTGGGCGGTAAAAGGGTTAAAATCTTGCTCAAGCTGCAGGTGTTCATGGTTCCAGGTTTCAGCTCAGCAGTGCTCAGAGCTGGGGCTCCCCTGGGAAAAGCTCCAACCACCCCAGAGGTTTCCCAGGAAGCTGCAGCCGAGCCCGGCCTGGGGCCAGGGGAAGCCCCACAGGCCCCATCTCCTGCCCGGGGACTGCAGCAGGCCCAGCCCAGCCCAGCCCCGGCCACATGGCCTGGGGAGGGAAGGGGAACCAGCTGGAGCTCTGTTACCTTTCACAGCCAGAAAACAAAAAGAGACAACGGAATTCCCAGGCTTAGGTCTTAAGGTGGTGTTCACAGGTTGATCTCACTTTTCAATGATCAGAACTACTGTCCATTCTCAGAAATGGCCAGCTGTTGGCCAGGAGAAAAACTCCCATCAGCCTCCAGCAGCCTTAAGTTCCGTAGATGTTTCCTATTTTTTTCTTAAATGCCAGTCTGTCACGTCTCCCTAACTCCATCTCTCTGCAATTGCTTTCCTGGGAAGGAGATGGCACATTTTGAGGCTTGGGCTAAGCTGCCCAGTGGCTGCCCAGTTGCTTGGCAGGGCCCAGGGCATGGAGAATTGCTGAACTCATCTACTCAGCCTCAATTTTCACAGTTTGCTCCAATTCATCTGAGAGATTTCTACCCTCCCTTCCAACTCAGCTGAAACCAGGCAAACAACTCAAATGCTGTTAAGAGGAACCTTTCAGACAGGCACAGTGCAACCATGCAAACACACACACTTAGAAAACCTGGGCCAGAAACATGCTGTTCCACCTAAAGAGTGAGAACATAATAGGATGTTCTCACCCCAGCAGAGTGAACACATTCAGGGTGATGTGTGAGAGCGAAATTGGAAGCTTTGCCTCTCTCTCTACCCTGTCCAGTAGCTATCCTAGAAGCAGATAATTTGGTAATTTCATTCTTACAACTTCAGCTCCCCTAAATGACCTTTAAAATTTATTTGCTTCATTTACTTAGGTTTTAAGAGATTATGCTTAAGTAATGCTTTGCCGCATTTAATGTTTTGTTGTATTTAAATTTAGTGTGTAATGATTGTCTATATTAAATAATAGCAGCAATATCTGAAATTATTAATCAACAAAAGATGACAGATAATGTGTGTTAAGTTCTCTCTGTATTTTGAATCATTTATCTCCCAGGTAACATAAGAAGAATGTTAAATCCTACTGGAACACATTCCTCAGCTGATGTAAATCTGCAAATGTACAGCAGCTGAATTTCTGGCCCATTATGTTTTCTATGAAAGATGTCTTTGCCTTCTGAGTATTAATTATCCATGATTCTTTTACTTTTCTTGTTTTCTGCCTTTGCAGGTGCTGCTAATTCTCTCAATTTCTTCCAGAAATGGGAAAATTTATCTATATTAGGAAATGCGTTCTTCCTTTCTTCAGTAAGCTGCATTTTCATTTTTGGCATCCATATTTAAATCCTAATGCACATAGAGATATGAATGATGTGGGTTTTACTGCTGACAGTTTTAAATCCTACCATGCATCAGCTGCACAGACAGCTTAACTCCTTCTTGTTCTAGCAGAAGGCCATGTATTATTTTGCAAAAGATGACCATGTCATACACTGCACTGATGTCTCTGTCAACAAACTCTGTTGTCAACAACTCTCTGTCAAAAAGATGCCCCCATCTTCAAGTCCCAAAATTAAATCAGGTAATAAATGATGTAGCAAGGCTGGATACTAGGAAGAGGATGAAGGGCAGGCCCAGAGTCCCTTACCCCCCAGCCTTCTGGCACTGGCAGATGCTCCAAAAGCTCCCACCCAAAGGGATGCAGTTGAAAGGATTCCTTTCCCCATCCCTGATTACCCCTTCAGAAAAGCTCAGGATGAAGCCCACAATTTCTGAGCTCTGGAATAACTTCCCATGTCCTGCTGCTGTATGTGAGGGGCATTTCAAACACAAGTGGAGTGGGTTGTATGCCAGGGCAAGGAATATCCCATGCTGCTCCAGAGGAATTCATCACTAGTGACCTGCATCCAGCAGGCATGATTTGAGCCATGATTCCCCCTCCCCATGAGCCTGTGTGTGCTATTTGCCACCTCTCAGTGCTTCCCTCAGGAGCTGCAGCCTTCATATAACAGGGGAGAGGGTTAATCCTTCTGTCTCTACAAGAGTTTAATTGGAAGGGAATTGTCTTTGACATAATTTCCTCTCTTGTCTCCGCTCAAGCCTAGTGGATCAAAAGAAATGCAAATTGAAAGATAATATTTTGGATGTGCCCGATTTTAAAGTTAAACATGAATAATCTTTCATGCCTCTGACTTAATGTCGGTATCATTTTTGTCACAAAAGTCTTGAAACAATGAGAATTTCCTTGTGTGACAAAAATAATTTACTTTTCATCAAGAGAGGAAACCTGAATGATGCTCTCACAGTACTAGAACACAGCTACTAATTACCTCATGTTATCAAACCTGAAATTATCCTTTAGATTAAAATACCATACATTTTATTTTATAATGAGAGGGCAAAGACCCAGTTACTACAAAGTATTAAACTACTGCATGTTGGGTGCCACTACGTAGCAGGGTTTATTCACACAGAAATTCAATTGGCTGATTATTAGATTATTGGTTAATGCAATTTAATATAAAACCCTTCTTCTCTTTTTTCTTTCCTCTTCCTTTCTTTGATTGTTATTTTGAATTAGAGTGCTAGGTAAGTATCTTTCAAGTGGTTAACTTAAGTTCCCTTTCCAACATCTCTTTATTTGTGAAGAGATGAATTCAAAGGTTCTGTTTTCTTTTTAGTGCTTGTGAAAATGAAGGATAGTTGTGCCTGCACTACAAGAAGGGTGATTTAGGTAAATGTCTCTGAGGCAGCTTGAGTCAATTTAGCTTAGACTTGCCCTGAAATTCTCTATTGCTTTGCTACAAACCTTCCCAAGAGAAAAGATTTACTCTTGCTGAGCTGTATTGGAGTAGAAAGTAGTTTGGTTGGTGTCCTACATTATGGCTGACAAAAAAGGTAGAGAAAAATGCTACATTGAACCATATCAATGAGGAGGAGAAAAGATTTACTCACTTTTTCTCCACATGTTCAGTCTGGGGGTGATGAATGTCAGCTGTCATCTCTAAAATTCACATCAGGCTTACCCAAGAAATCTATAGGGATTTTTTTTTTATTGATGTTTTTCCAAGAATTCCTCATTTTCAAAATACACACAAGAGATTTTTCCACAGCTACTTGAGTGCAGGTACTACAGCCCAACATTTTGGTACATTGGTACAGTGGTAGAATAAATATCCAGGTTCAGCCCTATCTTGGAAAGGCCTAAATATGAATTTATAGATGAAAAAAAAACCCCACCAGAAAACTCCACCTACTTCTCTGCCGTTCAGACCATACTGTCCTGAGAATGTGCTCCAGATCTGGACCATGGAACATATGAAAAGGCAAAGTTCTGACACAAAACAAAGGGAGAAGATGAAAGGGTAAATGCTATTTTTCCATTACCATGGCACTTATTCATAGACTGGGAGAAATAAGTTGTGCCTGCTCTTGGAACAGAGCCATTCCTTTGCTCATGCAGAGACATCTCTCAACCCAGCTGTGCTGCTTCTGAGTTCCTTGTTATCAGCTCTTACAACTGTGTGGGGGAAAGCAACAAAATCATGACAATGATAAATGCTGCTTCTTTAGAAACTCACACAGTGCCAGCCCCGTTTGTGGTCCAAAAGCCCTGCTGTGGTCTGGCTCTGAGCAAACAGAGTTATTAGCAGTCATGGGAGGCTGAGAGGTTGGAGGTTCGAGCTGACCAGTTGTTACAGAAAAACAACAGATTCCTCCTCTTCTTCTTTTTCTTTTTTTCCTGGGCTCCTTTTATTGCTGAATCTTTCATGCTCTGTAGAAGAGCACCGCTGTTGTCTGGTGGCTAAAAGCAAAACCACATAAAGAGGGAAGAGAAAGGAGAGTAAAACAAAGCTTTCTCTCGCCCCCAGCTCGTTAACAAATGCAGCGAGCGATCCCGTAGGCGCACCAGGTAGTGCCCCTGGGCTGGCACGGTGCCCATCTGTGCCATCTGCTGAGGATCAAACCTTCCTCTGCTTCCCATCACGTAGAACCTGCTGCAGCCGGGCGCTGCTTTCCTGCTGAAATCGCTGCAGCATACAGCCAGCCCAGGTTAGCAGTTCGATAGCTTCTGCTACAAAGAAAGGGGAATAGGGGGAGGTGGGTGCATTGCATCTTTGTATTTCCACAGTTATTATCTCTGTTATAGTATTTGTGAGTGTAATAGGACATTTCTCTAGCTATTTACAACAGGTCAGGGCAAGTGTCCTGCTTCCCATATGCCGTCTCACTGAAATAGCTCTTTTTGTTTGCTCCGTACAACTTTAGGTTCAGGTTAGTGGAACAACCAGAGTGGAATCATTGATGTGATAACTGGGTTGAAGGAGAACAATAAATAAAAATATGTTGTGCATATTATGAGATGCAGGACTCAAAATTACAGACTGTCATATAAAAGTGGGAACAAAATAGAAAATTGGGACCCAAAAAAAAAGGCAGTAGTAAAAAGCTCAGTATTTTATTCCATGTCAGATGGTTTCTCTTCTATCTGAACTGGCATGTTTCCTAGAACAATATTGTTTAAGGAACTAGCTGGCCCATCATTTCCCTTCTGCTGTGTATCATCTGCCTGGCATTTTGCTCTGATGTGAAAGGTAGAGTATGAGAACAGAGGGAAGCCTGAAGTAAGAAAAATTCCATGCCTCTAAACAACAATGCAGCAGCTCTAAGCAAATTCATAGAAGTGTAAGAGAAATTCACTAATAAGTTAAGCATTGACATCTTCAGCAAGAGAAAATACATCCCAACTATCATAATTTCTTTCAGGTTTTACAAGGCCACATCATCAGTACTTCAAATCAATAAGAATGTTAAGACTCATGCCTGAGATTACAGTAAAGCCATCAAACTTCCACAGCGCAAGAAATTTCCAACAAATTTTGTAAAATCCATAAGTCTAGAAGTCTTGCATGTGAACAGAATCATGTTGTTCTAGTCTTAAAAATTGAAAATATAAGATGGTACGAAGTGTTTTGAAACATCACATGACTGTCCACTTGGATCAGATGCTGCTAAAAAAACCTGTTAGGGTTAGAAAATTAGGTTTTAATTCAAGTCCTGCTGGTCTGTGTTAAAGAAGAGTTTGATTTAAAAGCACCTCTGTCTAAAAGACCCAACTACTGAAGAATTTAATCTGCAGTCTCATAAGCCTGGATTCTTTGGAGAACTCTCACCTCAGGAATTTTACCTTTTGGGGGTTTTTTTTCCTGCTTGCAAAGTTGGGAATCTTGGAGACACATCAAAATTAAAAGCAGGATGGGAAAAAGAGGTGGTTTGCCAGGAATAGTGCAAGTTTTACATGATGTTACTTTTAGACTGCTTTTATTTCAACTTGAATGGGCTCACTATACTTCAGAGAACTTGCAAGAATAGCTCACGCTATGATATATGTGATGTTGAGTTTGATGTGTTAGGCAGACACCCTAATAAATAGTGTGATATTTAAAGAGGATGAACACCGAGTGACACCTAGTGAGTTATTAACTTTTATTTTGTTCATTTTGCCATCTGTCTTTCTTGCTAGGCTCCTCACATTCTCAAATGCAGATCCAGTAGTTCAGCTGATTTGGTACTGAAGCAGCTCTGATGGACCAAAACCAAACTTTTCAAGGCAGACTTGCCAAATTTGCGAATGCTGATCTGGAAGTCAAATACCCAGGTGTTTTGAAGAGTGAAAATACTGGGATCTGAGTATCTCACTGAGAGTTTTGAGTCCTTTTCAAAACCTAACATTCATATTGCCACCTCTCCCTGAGATCCTTTGGAAAATACAATTTCAAAATTTTATATACAATTTCACTAAATGTGTATGTTGAGCATTTAAAAACTAGTCTTTGGGCTCTTTTTGGAAACAATCCTGCAGCTCTTTTGTACAGAGTTAAAGTAATTACTTTATCCCCTGACCTCTACTGACATGGTGCATATAGGAAAAAAGCCATCAATGCCTTGCATCAACTCTTGATTGTGTTTGACTAAAGCACACATTTGCTGGAAGCATGTATTCCAAAAACAATGCAGATGCAATTTTAAAAATGTTGAAATGAATTGGCTTGAGCTTTTAACTTTTGCTAAAATACAAGTCAGTGCTTTTACATTTAAAAAACCTCATTTCTGTTTCAAGATATTTTTTTGAGACTGTAACCAAAGCCAAAGATCATCTGTTCCACACAAGCACAGGAAACTCTTGTCTTTTCCTCCAAAATACATGGAAAACCCATAGTGTCTCTTCTTGATAGAGCTGATTTATTACAGTTTTAACTTGGCAATCTAAAGTCATGTCAGAGATTCATGTTGCTTTACTTTTACCAAAACTCTTTCTCTTATGTACCTTGGTATCAGCTAAAGTTGGGTTCACTGTTTTTTCCAGAGCAGGATGACAGGATCAGAATCCCCTTGACTCTGGTGTGGCAGCAACTGCTTGGGCTGGACACCCAACTGAGGATGCAGCTCCAGGAAAGGGTTCTCAGAGTAATTCCTGCAGCTGAAGAAAGAGCCTACACCAACCGCAGGACTTGCCTGTGGGTCACCACACTGCTTTTGGAGGAGATTTTTGAGGAGTTGTGGGACTTCAGACTCGAAGGATTGCATCATGATGAAATCAGGTACCAAGAGCTGTGGAGAGACACAGCATTTGGTCTGGGCTAACTGGAAATAGTTCTCTTCTTTCCTGAGGAAAATGTCTCTTCAGCCTGACTTAAAGCATTCAGTTCAATGTCCACCGAGTGTTCCAGGTTGTTCATTTGGGGGTTGCTGTGGGAGATCAGACAAATGCAATACTTTATAGATCCTTTAGATTTTGCCCTTTTCATGTGCCACATCCAGACCTTTCTTTTTGAACCCACTGACATGCAGTGCTCCATCACGTCTGATATTTTCCTTTCTCTTTCCTCGGCAAAACTGCTCATCAGACAGACAGAATTTGCAGTTTCCATCTGCCCCAAGCTGGACTTAGGGCTGGAGGAGTAGCTACAGGCTGCTGATCTCCTAAGAAGCACAGGACTTGGGACTACCTATCTGTGCCACAGTAGCAGGAGTTCATTTCTCTCTTTCTGCTAAGTACATGCAATGTGGACACACATGTAGCTTTTATGTAACCCTCCTTTAGGGGAGCATCTAAGGTTCTTCTCCAAATGCTCCCTCAAGGCTGTGTGTTGGCTGAGTACATCCCATAACAATCCTGGTCTGTGCTGGGAATGTTCATACACCAAAATCTACTCAGGGTTTCTACTAGTTTTGCTGGATAAGACAGATGGTGTTGTGTGGAGAGCATGAGCAGAGCTGTGTGGGGACACTTGGGCTGACCTGTTTGAACTTCAGAGCTGTGCATGGAATTAAATACAGCAGGGAGAACTGCAGGGCTCCTTTTCCTGAATGATAGAAGTCCCTCTTGATAGAGGAAGCTGGAATTGCTGTATAGCCCCCTGTACTGATACAGCACCATTTCTAACATTTAAACAACAGTTTAATTTTTCTGGGGAGAAAATATCTCTAAAATTTCTGGGGAAAAAGCAAAGTAAACCTTCAGAAAACTGCAGATGGAAAGCTTGTATTTATGTAAAATGGAAACATGCTGTGAATCATTGGAGAAAACCTATATTTTCTTGCCAATTATAACAATATTAGGTAGCAGTGAAGGTTTCCAAGGCAACCTGGCCACGGGTGCATTCATGTGGAGCGTGTGTGACTACCTGCTTTGTCAAGCCAATGGATGCATGTCAGAAGGTGGTGTGGGGGGGGAGTACAGATCATTTCATCAATCTACACTACAAAAAATATTTAAAAGCAGAGGATTTGTGGCTTTTATTTTTTTTTTTTGTTTGAAGGGGGGGGGTGGTGTATGTCTGATTGTGCCAAGCTTTTCACTGCTTCTCTAGAATAGGTAAGATGTAGGAATAGGCAAATATGTGGGATCCAGGCTGAAGATACTTGGCTGGTGGGGTGTCCAAAGGGGAGTTAGAGGAGGTCTTCTGGGAAAGTTAGTGTGAAGTCTGTTCATACATTCTCTGTGGATGTAAACAAATGTACAGCATCTTCCCCAAATAAACTTTCTTCTTCCTTTTGCCTGAACTGACACCAGCCTGTATTTCCCAAGGTGTTAAACCAAAGGAGTTCTTCCAGCACCTCAGGTTTCTTGCCTTCAGTTGCAGCACTTGGTGCCATCTTCTTTTTGTCTGCCTCTCATTCCTCTCCAGGACATCTTTATCTGGTGTATTGAAGCTTTCCTGGCCTCTCCAGCTGTCCTGTGAGGCACAGACAGCAAAACACAGAGTGTGGTCCTCCCATATGTTTCCTTTGGGCCGTCACTCTTGTCTCCTCTGAAGAGCCACTGCAGTTAAATATTGTGTGAGGACCCTGCTGTCAGTCTCCAAGGAATTCACTGCCTTGTCTTTGACCTTTTAAAAACTTCCAAGAACTGCAGATTAGGTTTATTTAGAAAAGAAAAACTATCAGGGCTGCCCAATAGCTGATACAGCTGTCAGGAAAATAAAAAGCAGCCCCGTAGCCACCCAAGGGAGCTGAGAAAGGAATGTGGATCATGTTCATCAGCCTTGACTGCTTTCCAGATTGCTAAGGCAGCTGTGACACAGCCATGATGTAGAGCTCATCCTTCACTTTAGCTGGTCAGGTAAACTGAGCCTGCAGGTCTGAGCTGACATCACTGGGAGCTGGGAAGATCACCAGGGGATGTAGCTGCAGCCTGAGATTTGGCTGAAAATTTCCTCTGTTCTTCAGTACCAGTCCTCTTTCCAAATTCGTTTTGCTTCAGGAAAAGGCTGAGAGGATTCCCAACTATCTTTCTCTAAACCAAAACTGTTGCAGAGTTGAGTTATCTTTGCAGCTTCCCTGGGAAGTAAAAGCTGTCACAGGAGGTGTTCAGTGAGCAGTTACTCACTGAAAAATGCCTGTGTGATGCCTGCTGGCTCTGGTGTGAGGGCTCCAACCACACTGCAGCTCTGGTAATGTGCACAGCCACGTTCCTTACTCAGCACTGCTTTCAGAGTGCCCACGGCAGCTGCTGTGTGCAGTGGATGTCAGTCAGGCCCTGAGCACCCAGAAGTGAGCTTGAGTGAGCAATTAAGATGCTGGGAATTTGTGCTTGAATTATTTCACCCAACCGTTGCCTTTTACTGTAGATTACGAAATGTCCTCTGTGCATAGAGATGTGTATGCTCACACACATCTAACTCAGCTCAAGAGCTCACACTTGTGCAGTGAGAGCCCACCCAGCTAACCAAGCTAGGAAAATGTACCCATCTACCTTCCCAGAGATTTTCCTCTGTACTGGCTGTCCTGAAATTGTAGGCATAAGCCTGTTTTTAACTTGCTCGTGGGCAAGGGAGGATAAAACTTGGAAAGAGACAGCCCAGATTGTGTCCTTTCAGTACCTAAAAGGGGCCTGCAAGAAAGCTGGAGAGGGACTTTCTACCATGGCATGTATTGGTAAGACAAGGAGCAATGGCTTTAAGCTGACAGAGAGTAGGTTTAGACCAGATATTAGAAATAAATTTGTTGCTGTGGGGGTGGTGAGGTACTAGAACTAGTGTCTCAGAGAAGCAGTGGGTGCCCCATCCCTGGATATTGATGGAAGGCATCTAAAGGTGGCAGTAGCTCTTAAATGTGTTATTGAATAGTTTGGCCCAAGTGATTCAGGTGCTCCTAACACTTAAGTCTTGTGTTTGAGCCTCTCATCCCCCTTACGGTTCCACATTATTTTGTATTTTGGGTTCCGGAGAAAGGTGCATCAAGCTCTTGCCTCTGGAGGCAAAATCAAATGCAGGATTGAATTGCCTTTCCTTTTTACAATATGGGACACTTGACAGAGCTACAGAAATCCCATTTGAAAAACGATAGCTGTTGATTTTCTGCTTGCTGAGAATTATTAGTATTTTTTCTATCCTGCAAAACCAGCCATTAAATCAGCAAAATACTTTGGCATTAGAACCATTTGGAATGTAAGAAATACTGCTTCTTCTTGTTGAGCTGCAAATGTTCAGTTGCAAAGTTAAGGGTCTTAATTTGAAAGACATTTTACAGGTAAACATACTACGATTGTAGCTACAAATCAGATAATTGCTGAACATTTTAAAACCCAGGAGTATAAAATTAAAAAACAATAAAATCAAATTTAAGTCCAAACAAATAACAGGAATTCTAAGTAGAAGGTTCATATTATTGATTTTTTTTTTCATGGACCATTTCTTTATCTCTAAAACTTCAACTATCACATATCAGTCTCTCATCATCTGTGTTATAATATTTAAATAAGCATATACTTTAACATAAAGTGGTTTACAGTCAGTTTTTCTATTACTGTACAGGAAATGTATCCATGAAACATAAAAAGGTCAACTACTTCAATGAAATAACTTTTAAAAATAATACAGTTTTACAGCCATACATAAATATATGTATTTTATTATGTCAAAGAATATGAAAGAATATAGCTCAGTGTTAAACTGCAAGTCTTTCAAGAAGAATACATTAGCTTTAAACTGGGATATATGATCACTGAAATGCATTATTTCTGCTGTAGATTTTACATTTCCAAGAGAAAGGTTTTTCTTCTCCCTACTTCCCATCTTTTTTCCTTACTTATAAGAGTTTGTCTTGTCTTATATTTTAGTAATGACTAATTAGAAACTGGGGGTTGTGCTCATCCCCTGCATTGTGTCCAACTCAGTGGCCCAGCTCTGCCACACCAGGACAACCCAGCTGTTCTGACCCACACTTTGGGAGGGTGTTGGCAACTGGGATGGGGAGAAAAGCTGAAGTGCAGACAAAATACAGGTGACAGAGAGGGTCTGGAAATATCCCCAGCTGAAATGGGACTTTGAGGGGAGCCTGCAAAGAGACAGTGCTTACTTAAGTTGATGGTCATGGAACATTCATCAGAACTCCATGGGAATGTAGAAGGAAAGGAAGAAGAGACCACAAAATAAACTTTGTATGTATATATATATTTGCGTATATATATATTTACGTATATATATATTTGTATATGTATATATGTATATTTGTATATATAGATATATATATATATTTGGCCCTCCTGTCTGCCTGTAACAAAGTATGGCTTGGTCTGAGCTGACCCTTAGAGAAGATCCAAATCCCTGGATGGTTTTTGTAACATCTGACAAGTCTATAGCAGCCCAGATATCTCTGCTGAGCTGCCAGCTAGTTCTTTCTGTACAGGCTGCCAGCAAGTCCCCCTGGACTGTGGGATCCCAGGAATACAGGTTCCCAAAGCATCCACTGTTCCACAGTTAACTGATATTTACAGGCTATACCCAACCTAAGTTTTATGCAATTAAAAGGGTAAGCTTATTTCTGAGGAGCAGCTGTTTGCAGGGTTGGGAGGCAGAAGTAAGGTGAAAAGCATTCCCATTCCCTACACATCCTTCCTCTGAAGCAATCAATAAGTTTAATTAGAGTGGTTAGGAATGAACTATGAAAGCAGCAAAGTTAGTATCAGATAAATCAGGGAAGTATTGGGACAGGAGATATATTTGGGACATTTTTAACAGAAATCTGATGTAGGTAATTGCCAGTGCTGCTTGTTATGAAGGGGAAGAGTGTGTGCATCAGGGTCTGGCAGCAGTGGAAGGAAAAGCTATTGTAATCCATCCATTTCACACACTGTAACTGCAGTCTTCATAAATAATTGGAGTTACAGTGTGGTATAACATCCACACCACCCTGCTTGAAAATACTGGTGTCCTCTTGCTGATCAGCCCTGAAGTCAATGGGTAACATACAGGTTTGGCATAATGCAGTATGATGTAATCCTCCCTTGTGCAAGTCATTGCACTTTGCACATACATTCCGCTTCTTTCTAGTACAGAAAGAAATCAGTTCAAAACAAGCCACATCTCTTCCATTCCCTCTTGCAACTGTGCTGGGCCATGCATCTTAAAAGTGCTTAAATACATATTTTTAAGGAGATAGTCTCTCAAATGATGGGCACGTCATTTTTAAGATGTGGAGGTTTTACAGTAGGGATCATTTATATCTGCATTCATTGCCTTCCTAGAGAAAGAATTTTAAGAAAACAATTTATTTCTAAGTCAGATTTTGTTTGTGGTGAGGCTGTCCATACTTTTGAAGTTAAGCATGTTCTTAAGAGACTTTGCTCAGTTTGGGTCAAAGTGATGGAGACAGAGCTGAGAGAAGCATTCATAGCAAATATCTTTGTGAAAAATGCTATAGATCTGTTGATACCATATTGTTTTGTGGGCACATCTTTTTAGTTCTCCTGGTATAGTAAAAATACCTGGAATTTTGTGTAAGGCACTGAACTTAAAAAAATTATTAGCTGAAACATCTGTACTTCCAGTTTAAAATTGCTCCTTGCATCAATGTTTTTGTATTCAGTTGAGACACTTCAGAACAAAACACCTTGCATTTTGGTGGGGTCTTTCTGAAAGGAAAGGGTTCATTTAGTGTGGAGGAAAGGATTGGATTATTTAGTCCAAAGGAGAGAACATGATAGAGGACATCATTCCAAATAGATAAAAGGCTGCTGCAGTAAGGAAGGCAATAAATCTGCTCTCCATGTTCAGGGTGGATACAAGAAGAAATAATGGGACTCTAATAGCAGAGAAAAAAACCCCACAAAACATCAAGCTAAACATTAGGAAAATATTCTACTGGTAAGGCTATAGCTCTTGGGGAATTCTGCCTGACTGGAGATCTCCACCAAACTGTCTTAAACCTGGTTTTGAGGTAAAGCACCCTCAGGATAACAGAAAGGACTTGTTCTGCCTGAGGGCTGGATAATATCTGAAGTGTCTCCAAGGTTTGGGATTCTCTGATGCTGAGGGCTGTTTTGTTGGGTTTTTTTTAATAAAGCACTACTAATATGGAAACAGTCTGGTAAGAGACTGTAGGTGCAGCAAGCAGACTCTCATAGAGAGGTTCCTTTGGACAGCAGTGGCTTTGGCAGGCTGGTGGGGATGTCCTCAGGCTTTGCATGTGCCTTGCCTGTATGTGATCTGCATGTGCACAGGCACAGATGGGGCTGGCAGAGGCAAAATATTTTTTTAATCCTTCTAAGAAATGACAAATTAAGGTGTGATTATAGAACTGTTAAAAAGGAATTACCACAGAGGAATTTCCAGATGGTCATGCAGAATTACTATTGAAGAGTGAACATCAAGGTTGAGTTATTTATCCAAGTACAGTTCATTCTTCTCTCTTTGGGTTGGAGAGTCCCATTCTGTCCTCCAGTCCATGTAACAATTTCTTATTCAGTCCAGTTACAGCTACCTTTCTGCCTGCTAGTTCCATTTTCTTGTCCAGTGCTGATAATATTCTTTTAAACTTAATTCCTCAAGAATATGAAATGATGGGCTCAGTTTCTTTCCTGCTGGGGAAAAGAACCTTGAGATTTTTGGCTGGTGCTAAGCTTATTTGACTGAGTGTAAGGGATGTGTTGGTACTGTTGTGTGGAGCAGCATGCAATTCTGCATGATAGGGTATCAGAGCAAATCACTGCTGATAACCTTCTGGGTTAATTGCTGTGCAAAGAGTGCCTTGAATCAACACATTGTGTTTAATCTCAGAACACACTCTGGCTATCTCTTTACTGTGACTCTATGGGGCTTCCTATTGTTATTTAGGCATGATAGGTGACAAATTTCAAAGCCACCTAAGTGATTTAGACTCAACAGTTTCACTAGTTTGCAGGAGCTCATCCCTGTAGATGATTCTGGCATAATATACATTGCAAATAGTTCTACGTATTCCATCAAATTGATAGATAATTCCCTACTCATTTTTCTTATCAAAGCTTCTAAATAATTATTTGTTCTAGATACATTTTTTATAACTCTTTTAAGTGTTGAGCACTGCACATGAGTCTCAGAGGTCACCATGAGATCCTGACAGAAATTCTCATCAGACTGGAGGTTTCTGTATTTGGTGGAGTGTCCAAATGCTGTGTTTATTCCAGGTGGATCCCTGGGAGATGATCCCAGGGATGGAAAAAGATTTCAGTCAAATCAGTGGAAAGATTCTTGTTGTCACTCCTTTGGCTCAGGCCCATAGAAACTCCAGAAATCAAAAACCTTGCAGAGCACAGGACTTGTGGCTGCTGAGGAGGATTAGGCTGTATTGCAGTTTTACTAAGGAAAATTTCTCAAGCTCTTCCACAAGAACTGGATTCACATTCTTATTGTATTTTGTGACAAATTAGATTTTGCTACTTCTGAAAAAACATACCTTTATGGTCTAACTGGATCAATGCTATTGTGGTCCTGAAAGGCACACTGCTAACACAGCATTGAGTTTCCCTAGGTTAAAATAACACAGTGTGACAAAATAATGTACTAAAAATTAGGGCTGAGCAGGCTCTTGTTCACAAATTCACTGACCAGTCATTTGACAAGAGGAACTCTGATAGCTTGCTCAATACTTCTTCACTCTCCATACTGTTTGTGTTCAGTCTCCTTTTTCATTAGGTCTTGCACTTGCGAATCACAACGCTGTTCACAACCAACTATTTAAGTTTTCTTGCCATGGGAGATTGCAAGGGAAGGCGGCTTCTGTTGCTCTTTTAATCTCTTGCCCAAGAAATTGTGCATCTGCAATGCTCTTTCATTTATTACTTATCACTCACAGCTTCATTTTTTGTTGTCTCACACCTCCTTGTCATAGTAATCAAGGGTGTGACTGAATTTACATCACCTTGCAGTGTGGGGAGCAAGGAAGAAAGGAAGGGAGACAATGATGCACACACCCTGTTCATCTCAGAAAAATGGTCTGTATACACAACATGCAGTTAGTTCAGCTGTAGGAAAAACCAAAGAAAATGCTGTTTCCTTACATTGCAGTCAGCTAGAAGCTATTATATAAACTTCCATTATTGGCATCAAAATAAATCTTGGCTTCCAAATAAAGCAGTATAAGTTTTCTTTGCAGGTTCATAGAGTAGCTCCCAATTTACATCTTATATACAGAATCTGTGGCAGGAATGTGTATTAACTTTTTCATCAAAGTGTTGATCTTTGCTTTGTAGCCTGTGAGGCTTTCCATCACTTCTTTATTGCTTTCGAGGCTGGTAGTGTGCTCACAGTGAGGACTGCTAAAAGTTATTTTTCCTTAATCCTTCTCCATCACATGCTTGGACCTAGAGTCTAAGCCTAGCTTATAGACTTTAAAGTTAACCTTAAGTATTCATGAAAGAAACTTACTGCAAATATAACAGTGGCCTCTGTAGCTTCTTTGTTTATAATTTAAAATTTTATGGTTTTTTGAAGGGGATTTAAAATAAAATATCATTTGAAGTCATAAAATGCACATCCAATAAAGAAGTCTTGTGGCTGAAAATACAATGTAGGCACAGGAGTAAACAGCTCTGGAAATGAAGTACTCTCAAATACCCTTGCCTTGTAGAATGACTAACCTGCTAAAATCATACTTATCAGCTCATACAAATGAACAGATAGGTTTCAGTAAAATGCAGGACTTTTCTGATAAATCACAACTATTTCCATGGAAATTATAAGGGTTTTACTACTTGGGCTATTTCTGTGGATCTGTTGTGTCACTGCTATATACTGTTCTCAAGTTGCACTTGTGTGAAAGATTTTACTGGCTGGAAATCATGATTTCTAGTTTGAGGAAAGTTTTTGTAGAGAAACTTTGCTGATCCTGATCATATCTTGGTATAATAGAGCTCTTTTACTAAATTTAGATCTTAGACTCGCTTGCACTTTAGGCCAGGGTTAAGGATTATCCCATAAAGGATAGGTTTGCATTCTAAGTTAATGAGAAGAAGGAAAAGATTAGAGGGTGGCATTCATTGGTAAATTAGGAATGTGCTACATTTGTGGTGAGTTAACATTATATGGAAATGTATACTGTATTACCAGTTGTCTTCTTGTACCCTGTGTATTTCTCCATACTTTCTACTGTTCCTCAATTTTTGTAGAACAGTCCATCAAGAATTTTTCTGGTGATTGACAGTCTGAGACTGGGCATTTAAACTTTTGGAATGGTATAGTGTGTTAGGTATGCTGAGATTTTTATTTGGATGTATGCTTTCAAAGCAAACTTTCATCTGTAGTAAAAGGTTTTGGGCAAGTTATGAGTCAGAAAACAATTCTTAACAGGTAAACAAGAGAAGCCACTCTTTTCGCCAGAATCTGACACAAGTGAGGGGACTGCATAAGAATTTTGTGAACTTGACAAAGCATGGAAGAAGTAATCAATGTTATGTGGTGGAAATGACAGGTGCAGAGCAACAATCAGCCACCTCAACAGAGTCAGATATGGCTGGAAAGGTTCCAGAATACTTTTTTGCTGAACTGTGGGTAGAAATGCTGCTGTGCCCAGTCCCTCCTCAGTTACTGAAATGATGGCTGTGCCTTTGCCTACCTCAGTGTCAAGTGCTTCTTCTTTAAGTTTTGGGACAGCAGGCTAAAAGGAACAGGCAACCATTCCTTTAGACCCACACAGCTCACATCTACTCCAGTCCTATTGCAGGCTGTTGTGGCTGAAATACTGAGGCTACGCTGCTGATCTGTCTCAGCTCTGACACGTGGCCCTGCATAGCAGCACCTGAATTATCTCCCTCAGGCTCCTTGTGCTGCAGGTACTGCAGGCTGCCAGTCGGGCTGCTTTGGCTGCTGATAAACCACAGGACTTTGCTGTCCACATTCTGGTTTAGAACAGTTTTGTGACTACTCTGACCTGCCTGTGATGAGACTTAATACACATTAACCTTCTTGGGAGGGAAAAGACCACGCTCAGGTATCTGGGCTCCTTGATACATAATGCCTCTAAACTCAGCTTTACAGAGGCAGGAATGAGCATGAATTAGTGCTAAATGAAACAAGGAAGAGAGGAAAGACAAGTGGTTTTTGTGTATGGATATGTCTTGCAGGGAATGACCTACAGAGAAACTGTGCAAGTGAAAGGATTTTGGTAATGGCTAACACTCAGTGAGCAGTCAAATCCAATGAAGATATGCCTTATAAATCAGCTGTGCTACATGAAAGAGAGGTGCAGAAAATTACCAATGCATTCCTCAATATAATAAGTGCTTTTTAACAGAATAGGCAGAAGATGATGCTGCACAAGGGTCTATCTTATATAGCTTTAGTTTTATAATGAGACCACAGCAACTACCTTTCTTCATTAGCAAAAAAAAATGCTTTCTTTAAACATAAATGCTAGTAGTTGCATAATATGAAACTTACTGATGCATATAATGGTAGCATTGGGCTGTCTGAGCACAATGTACGCTTTAAAATTAATCTCTGCACAGATCAGCAAGCACATGCAGATTCTCCCATGTTGACAAGAGCAGTGCACTTCTTTAGGAGAAGCCAAACTTTCAAAGCCCAGCAGCTGGAGTTTGCAAGCTTGTTGTTCCGTTATTAACTCTGTAAGCCTTAGGGAAGGGGTAATGGATGAGATGATCTCAAGAGGTCTGTCCCAGACCTACTTTGTTTGGTTTCATGGTTCCTAACCAAGCAAGCAATAAGCACAAGTGTTCTCTGAAATGAGCAGAGGGAAAGAGATGTGCATTAGTTATGCAAGGTACTCTGTTCAGTTCAAAGCTATGTGCTCCATTGCAGAGTTCAGCAAAGAACAGGTGCAAGGAGCCACAGCCACAAGGATGTGCTGCTTAGCAGGACCCTATGTCCCCTGGTGATGCTGAGTGTACTTTGAGGAAAACCCTGAGGCTGTAAAGAATTGATTTCACGGGACTGGGTTTTGGCAGGACAAGACTGTTACAGAGAACCTCTCCCAAAAGACCTGAAATGAGCAGACCTTGCCAACACTGCTCATCAAAATTCATTTTCAGCAAGAAAAAGTGGCACTTTACAGTGATACCAAAATCACTCAACCTATATTGTAAATACCAGGGATTTGAATCCAAATGGCAGAAACACACTGGGTTTCCCTGTTGCTGACTTCTGTGCTGTGATCCTTTAGGAAGTGTGGGTCTGGGGGCAGAGACACCCACTCAGGGCAAGGCCAGCACTGCATCCAACCACATTTGCTTGGGGCTTTGTCCCCTTGGGACTTGAAAGCCCCCGTGGTCTGATATTCTCGTGGTAACCTGTCCTCCAAGTGGGTAAAATTCAATCCATTATGTGCTCCCAGGACTGTGGTTGACAGATTAACCAAGTCTGGCTACAGACTGTAGCTGTATCTCACCTCTTTGCAGACCTTCTGGTGCTTCATCCACCCCTTGCAGCTTGCCTCAAAGAGACTTTTCTTGCATATTTGGTGGTTTTAAGTAAGAGCTCCACTTTTTTCCTCCCTCTTTTTATGGAAAAGGAAGAACACATTTCTTTAGAATAAAATCTGACTCAGTCTTTTTACAGTACTTTGACTACAACAATGTATTTCTGTGTTTCTTCCTTTGCCTTCTTTCAAAAAAATCAAGCAAGCCTTCAGTTCAAATTTTAAATGTAACCCAGATGAGTTGTAGGATTTTGTTATGCATTATAGAATACTTGTACATTTATGAGCTCAGGTCAGAATTTTCCTTGTGTCTAGAAGAAAGAGCTATCTTTCCCCATCAGCTTTCAGGGGCTTTCAGGCGTACATGAAAATACTTTGAGTGATTTAGGTACCTGCTGAAAGTCATTCAGACAGAGGACCTATTGCACTTTTAAAAATATGACTTTCTTCAATGTGTTAAAAATCCCAGCTGTGACAGCTGTGGTGATAAGGCGTTATGTTGAACTCTGCCTTTTTGTAAAGCAGGATAGTTTTTCTCTGTCTTCTGGCAGATATACAATCCAGAAAAACAAGTCATTAAAAGATTCATTTGTAAGGATAAACAGAATTGACAAATAAAGCTGTTTTTTGAAACTAGGCTGAAAAAGTATTTTTTTCTTGAGAGGTGATGATAGATTTCAAAGCTCAGTCCGTGCTACCTAATGCCTACACCACAATTCTTCCCCCAATTAGCTGTTTGTAAGGCAGTGCCATCTTCCACTTGTCACATTATAGACTTTATTCAAATGAAATACCTGAAAGAAAAACCTCCAACCTGTCCAGTACTACCAAGCAGAATTCCATTATGTAAATCTGCTTCCATATTTTGAGAACAAATGATAGGCAGGACATGAAATGGAAAAACAAATTATACTTGCACAAGTAAAAGATCAGTCAGGCAATGTACTGAGGTATCATTAGGGCTGATGAATCACTATTATCATTATAAAAATAACATATAATGCTTCAAATCCTGCATCGTGGTTGACTTCTTTGCTGATGAATATTTATGCAGTTTCTTTTGTTTCTTTGTGTGTCTAACAGATGCCAAGCTAAGTTCAATAGACAAATTGCATCTCTGTGAACTGTCACAGCCTTGTCCTTGTTTTTTCTAGCAAACTGAAGTTAAACAGCAAAGTAGAATAAATAAACAGAGGTCAGAACCTCCATCTCCCTACAAGATTCAATCAACTGATAAATAATCTGTGGAATAATTCAGTTCAGATCAAAGAAGGAATGAAATTTAAATCTTCTTTATTTGAAGCGAACCCTTGTGTATCTGCACTCCGAGGATCATAAGTTACCTAACCAATGTGTGTGGCATAACGTAATTAGCACTTACTTCTACTAAATTTCTCAATATTCTTTGTGTCTGTGTTCCTTACCTTCAGTGCAGGATGGGAGAATTTTAAGTGTATGTGTTTATTAGCAAATAAGGCTTATAAACAAAAAATTACAAGGAGGAAAACAAAGATGGCTAGATAATGATGTCTGGAGACACAAAATCTGAGGCCAACATAATTTACAACCTTTTTCAATTGGCAATAAATCAGTTCAATTAACTCAGTGCCTTAGCATAATCTTGTTCCCAAACAAACTTTAATTTTAGCACAGTAGTTTTTATGGTAGGTGGGCTTTTTTGGGGTTTTTTTGGGGTTTTTTTTGTTTTTTTTGGTGCCTCCAGATGTACAGTCCTATTGATCTGCTTTGCAAGCTTTCTGTAGAAGGTGGAATCAATGGAGCACTCTCACCCGAACAACTCTGAAGTAGAATTTATAGATTTGGGGAAATGACTTAATTGCTAGAATGATGCTTGCAGCTAAGCCTGCCTGCTTATACTTGTGCAACTACTGTGCATTATCCAAGTCCCAGGCATCGAATATATAACAGTATATACAAGTAATTGGAAAATAATATAAATACTTCTAGAATGTCATCACTTTTTTTGCACAGAATTAACCTTGGTGTTCACACAGGCTCATACCATCTCTGAATTTTGTCCTTAATTTTTCCCAGAACATCTCTGATCCCTCTTGACATTTCCTAAGATGCACAAGGCTTCCCACGGCTAACTGTGACTATACAAAAGCAGAGTTTGCCAGGTAAAAACCACACCAGGCAGAATTGGGTAAAGGATTTTCTCCTCTCTCAGTGCCAACCACTTTTTTCTGTCTTCATGTGGAAAGTCTCTCCTTGCAAAAGCAGCACATAGGATTTGCAATGATTCAAAGGGCTAAGGAGATACATGCCTTCCAAGAAGCAAATAGCTTGGCATCACTAAGTGATAGATTTGCAAAGATCATGGGTGTAGCTTGATAAGTAGAAGCTCACACAATAGTTGATTCTCTCTCATCAGCTTGACTGTTGCAGTGTCCATCAGCACAGTCCCACCAGTCACTGTGATTACTTACAGCCCAACCTCTTCTCCAAGACCTTGTAGTCCCTCTGTTCCAACTTCTTCAGAAGGTGAACTTGCTGATATTTAAAAATTACAAGACTGTAGCCAAGCAGTGAGCATGTTTTGGGGGGGACAGGGGTTTCTTTTTTTTTGTTAGGGGTGTTTTTATTTGGTTTTTTTTTTTTTTGCCTGGTAATGCAACACTCTACATCTTTTGGGCAGCTTTGTTCAGGAAATTTTTTGTGTCTTCACAGAAGCCATCACCTGCGTACCCAGATATACAGAAAGTACTGAGCCTTACTCTGAATACTTCCTACTTCTGTGGTTGTCTGCTGCCAGGATGTTTTCCAGTGATGCCTTTGCCAAGGAATCCAACAATGTCTAACACCACACCATTTGCTAGCACTTCTGCCTCCTGAAGAAAACATTAGGTCTGGAATCAGAGGTGTGATTTTACAAGGGAATCTTTTACGTACCTGCACAATACTGTCTTTAGCCAGTAGCTCTTCAAGTGGCACCGTAAAGTCATTTGGTTCACCTGCTTGACCAGTTTCTAATTGGATAAAATGAAGCAGTGCAAGATCGCTCCAGCACCACTCTCACATCTCATCACAGAGATGTAAGCTCCTTATATCTCTGTGATGAGGTCAGCAGGACAATCTCTTACGTGCCGCGCTCTCCATGCAGCTGACAGTCCCACCCAGCTAATGAGGCTTTACTGCTATTCCAGTGCCATTTTTATTCACTTGTCCTTAGATTTACACTTCTCCTCTGCAAGTACCACGTGGGCATATCAGCTTCCTAATGCAAAACAAAGACACGATCTGGTGGTGTGCATTACACATGTAGGCCTTCTGCTAAAAATCAGCTGCGCATTAAATGGATGGTATTTCTGTTTAAAACAGCCAGCATGGTCTAAACAGATACACTGTGAGCTGGTTGCCTAGGCAACAAAATTCCTCAAACTGGAGGGGTCTGTAACAGAAGATGTTTATTTAGCTTTAATTTTGGGGCCTGGTTTCTAAAAATCTTAATTGACTCCTTTCAAATGTATTTTATATAGTGATAATGCTACATTTCAAGCAACAACTAGGACAGATTCATCTACTGTATCTCTGGTGCAAATTATAGCTATAAAGCACAGAAAATAGAGACAAAGGTTAAAGGGCAACTTGTTTCACAGTTTGGCAATTGTTTAGATGATTGAGCCTTGCCTCTTGGCTGCTAGGTTCACTGTATATTTGTTTATTGACTTCATTCATAAAAAGCCTAAAAAATTATTTTTATCAATTTGACTGCAACTGGGCTATCAGATACCAAAATTCTTGACCCTGTTTTTTATCAAGTTCTGTGTTTTCTATAATGTTTTCTGTAAGTCTCCCCTGCAGCATGCTTCTCCCTCCACGTAACTCAGCACCATGGATAGCGGCTCTTCCTAATCCTGGAAATGCTGCTGGGCTTGTTATGCAGTATTGTAGATGTTTCTGTTTTGCTTCACTCTTGCGTTTTTTTGGCTAAATGGGACAGGCTTTTTCTCTCAGTAGAGTATGACTGCAGTCTCCCTTAATAACCCCTGTCTTCCAGATGCATGCAGAAGTAGGGTTGCACATTAGCATGGCTTTTGCAGCAAGGTTTTTAGGTCTCAGTGCTCCTGCTCTGGGAGGTGAGCATCCATGGCAGGGCACCTGTGCCACTCCCAGGGCTTGAATCAGTGTCTTAGGGGCTAGATCAGACTGCTGTGAAGGGGAACACTGCAGGGCACAGCCGTTCCAGCAGTGCAAAGGTGGGGGTGGCTGTACATCTGAGGGGATGCTGCAACACCATGTTGGGGAGAACCATTTCTGGTATTCCAGCATCACTTTTCCAGGAGTTCAGAGCCCATAGCTGGAGGGAAAATCCCAAAACATTTATCTCCCACTAGTGTCATTATTTAACTGAGGAGATTGCCTAAAATATTCAGTGTTAGGTAGCTTCTGTTGTTCTTACAGCATCTGAGGCCTCTGAAAAGCCAAGCAGATCATGGCAGCATGGGCATAATCCTGCAGGTCTGTGGCAGCTGGCAAATTGCTTTCAGAGGAGACTGTGTGTGCAAAGTTGTCCCCACTCCGGATCTCTTGGGAACCAAGTTTTCTGGCTTTCCAGGGACTTTGAAAGGAATTAAAATTAATAGGAAGTGAGCATTCAGATTTCTTTAGAAGTTTCAAAAGCGAAGGCTTAATGTTTCTGTGGGTGGTTTATTCCAAAGTGCTTGAAAGATTTGAGAGCACAAAGCTCCCTGAAAGTAGCAGGACTCCTCAATCCCTTTAGGGAGAGGATTGTGGGCTGCTTACCCAAAGACAGGTAGAAAATATCTCCCTGAACAAAAAGTTGAGAATTCTCCACCTTGTGTTTCCTTTCTGCTCACCTGGATTATACTGATCTGCACTGAAAGCAAATGTAGGACTGGGAATAAATCACACATAAGTTAGTTCTGCTGTCTGACTTTAGGTGTTTCTTAGTCCTTGTCTGGAGCTGTGGTTTAGGGGGAGGCATGTGCAGTTTTGTGAATTTTAACTGTGGGAGGAAAGAATTTGGCGTGCATATGGTCTGGACAGCAGAAACCTTGCACAGGTTATGGTGATATTACTTTTGTTTTGCCTTCTCCTCCAAAATTAAATCTCAAATTAATTAAATTAATTAAATCCCAAATTAATACTGATTTCTCCACTGTAGATTGAAATTTATCAGCACTGTTTTCCACAGATGTTTTTAAAAACCTTTGGTAAGTGTGTCTTGGATGCAACGCATGGAAACAGTCATGTGCACTTGTGCTTGTGTATTCATGAAATAGAAATTAAACTGATTTGAGGAAATCTGGTAAAAACAACCTGTCAAATGTACTAAAGTTTCAGTGCAAAATGCAGGCAGAAAAATGTTTTCTGCTCAGCTGAGTTTGCCTCATTCTCTTCTTGCTGACCCATTTGCTCCCTCTCCTGAGGATGAGATCTTTCTTACTTTCATTAGGCTTCTCTGAAAGTTCAGACAGCATGGTTTGCTGTTCTCTGCAGATAGATTTTGGCTTTAAAAGCTGATTCTTGCTGTATGATTATGAAAGTACTACTGAATTTTATGATTCTGTTTTTTATTCTTAATTGTCCATCAGCTTTTAGTACCTGAAAATCTCAGTGGTTTAGATAGAGATGTCAGATTCAGCTCAAAGGAGCTGGCACGATAGCAGCCTGTCACTAGGACCTCTCAGTGACTCAAAATAAGATGCTTTGTTCCTAAGCCTTCTTTTGCATGTAGCTCTGGACATTTATTGTGGTGAGTTCATCTTGGACAGATGTGTTCACATGTCTTGTTCTTACAGTAAAAAGAAGGGATGGAAAAATGTACAAGTAATTGTCAGTGGGGTAATGAATTCCCTAATACTCTGACAGAGCCTGTTAATTAAGTTTTAAGGATTGTTTAACTAATTCTGCTTGGAAAAGGGTAGCTACACACCAGAAGGGTAGAGATCTGTACCATGCTAGTCAGGATTAAAAACTCTGTTTTAGGTTGATACAAAATAAACACCAAATATATTTTAGTCACCTAAAATATTTTAAAGCAATTTTTCTCTTTTCTAAAAATTATTATTACTATTATTATTTCTTTAGTGTTTGATTGAGGTTTTGAGATGTTTTAAGGGTAAGAATGAACATTTGGAAAGGAACAGTCATTTGGAATTGAATGACAGAAGTACTTGTTTAAAGAACACAAAACAGAACAAAACAACAAAAACTTAAAAAGAAACCAAAAAAAAACCCCAAAAAAATCCCAATCCAACATACCAACCTGACATGTCTTGACTGTTACCATCGTGTACCTTGTTCTTTCCCTAGACCTTCACTGACATGAGGAGTAAAAGCAAACTGAAAGGTTCTTTCTCCAGAAAAATACTGTAGTATGACCAGATGACCATTTTTTTTTACTCCCAAACATTCTTTGATAGAACAACAAAAAAAATCCTTTGTGCTTATCTAAGAGCATGTGACATTCATCTGAATTGCAGGTGAGCTCACAGAGAACTACAGATCTTCTGCTATCAGCAAAAAACAGCTTTTGAGTTAGCTCTGCACTGGAATAGCTGAAATCCTCTTCAACTGAAAGCAGTGACAGCACAGTCCTTTACGAGAAAAACAAACAAACTGAAACCAATCTGTGGGGCATTTATTAAATCACATAGCCAGAATCCATGTATAGAGTGTTTTAAGTCAGTAAAATCTGCTCATGGGAAATACACTTGGGAGCAAAAGTACTTAGGATTTCTCAGTGTCATTTTACTTTGCTTTAATTTTCAAGTTAAATTTGGAATAACTTAATACTTTTTCTGAAATGTGGTAGGGCACAGAATCTAATAACTGGAGAATGGCAAAAAACCTAGGATTGGAGTCAAGAAACACAGACTGGTGACTTCTGAACCCTTGCTGCTTCCATGGCTTTTCTAACCCAGTATGATATATGCTTACTTGTTCTTAATAGCAGTGGAAAGTGCTAATGTGCTCCTTTCTTATTTTTTTGTCTCTGGTGAGAGGAAATTTATGTCAGTCCATCATTGGGCAGTACTGGATGGTTCTGTTGAAATCAGAGCTGGCTGGTGTTTTCCTGCAGTATCAGATAGACCAGTCCAGCTATCACAATACTGTTCTGTGTGTCCTGCTGGTTTTCCCTGTCTCAGGACCCACATCATCCACTGTGCATCCATCTCATCTCCATGCTGAAGTGCAGACCCAGACATTTCTGAACACAAAAGGCCCAAACCAGGTCCCGTCTTCCAACTTCATTTCTAGTGTCTGCTGCCGTTGGTTTGACAGAGAGCCCCTTTTTTTGAGCCTGACACTGAAGACATGCCCTTACAAAGTCCCAGTGGTGTGCTCAGCACCCTCCACAGCTGTTGAGGAAGTGCAGTGATGGAAGTCAGAGCTTCTATATACAGAAACCCCCCTTCTTTTGCAGTCAGCTTTTCCCACTCCTTTTTCCACAACCCAAATCATCCAGCAGGCTGATGACCTTCCAACAGGTCATATTGAATCCCTTTCAGAAAACACCTTCATTCCCTTCATATCTCTAGAAGACTAAAACATTTCTTGAGAGTTTTAAGAAAGATACGTACAAGCTGGTGGCCTGCAGTGGTCTCAGCACAGCAAAAAAAGGAAACAAGGAGTTTGTCCTGCAGATTTGGTGACTCGAAGGAATATGAAGGGCCCAGTGTAAAGAAATTTTGTAAATCAATGCAGGAATCACTCCAATCATCTGCAAAGACACCTGAGAACAGCTTAGAAATAATTTCTTATGTTAAATATTTATCCTGTAGTGATTGCCTGAGGAGGAACCACTTCACAAACATTATGGTCGACGTAATGGCTGATTAGAGAAGGGTCTTTTCAACTTCCACGTGTAGCCAGCTCAGAGAAATTTTGTCTGTTCACCTGAATGGGAAAAATACCCTTGAAGCCCATTTATACAAAGGGAAATAGCTGTATTTCAGGCAGGTAAATCACAGTTAATGTTCTTCAGGGGGTTCTGCACTGGGAAGCCTGAAGGCAGCTGGATCTAGGAATATTTGCAGTGTTGATCTGTCTTCAGAAGCAGCAAACCTACTTCTTGCATTTCAGGGATTTTCAGATGTTCTGTATTTCTTTAAGTTGCCTGAGTCCTGTGAGGGCTAAGGTCACTCCATCCTGCTCACCAGGATAGGGCACAGGGGTTTATGACCTCACATGCCCCAGTGGCATCTGTTATCTTTCTTTTTTATATTTTTTTTGCTTTCTTTCCGCATTTCTATGGCAACTTTTAACAATGTCCCCTCTATTATGCAGTTCAGCATAACTTTAAAAAAAAAACCCTGTTAAATTTTCAACAGGGTCAGATGTCAGGCTTTTTAGAATGAGATTGAACATTTGGCTGGCAAAGCTCATCTTGGCAAAGTAGAGAAAAATTCCTTTGTGGGGAAGTTTTTTCCGAAATGTACAGTACGTCCTGTGATTGTGGGTGATGATATCTCTGCACTGTATCCCCAGCATGAAGTAAAGGCAGGGTGACAACAGCAGAAAAAGATCAGCCAGAAGTCTGGACTATGAGTACCTTTTTAGGCAATTGCATGCACTTGTCTCATTGTGCTGCTCTGTGGGTTTCTCTGCAAGAACAAGGCACTCTAGTGGAATTGTCCTCCTGGCGCCACAGCAAAGGGACAGTTTAGAAGGAGGCTTTGCTTCTCATCTTGCTTTATCTAATTAGAAGAATCCAGAGCTACCAAGCTGCCCTCATCCTTGCTTACTAATAACACCTGAATCTTGCATAGAAAAATGCAGTGATAAAAGACAGTATCCACAGGTCCCATGTCATGCCCATTTGTTCCTCAGAAATTATGATAGGTGTGATGAGCCACCCAGTCAGTCACTGCACAGCTGTGAATGACAATATTTTAGCAAAAGCCTTGTAAAAATTGCTGCTGTGGTAGTCAGTTCTTCTCCACCACCCTAAGAGAAGCTGAAGTTGACAGACATTATATTCTGGACTCCTCAGTGTAGGACTAAAATATTCATGGGGGGGTCTTCCAAAAGTCTGGTCTGACTAGTTTTGCCTCTGGAAATGAGAAGGGGCTCTGACCTTGTATTTGCACTTGGGGAAGAATGACAGAAGCCCTTCCTGTACACCAAACCTGCAAATGAGATCAAAGGAGGTCTAGAGATCAGATCCTAACAGGAGTTTGGGAAGAGCAAATAGCAGGTTTATAAAAAATTCTGATATGTAGAATGAAGATCAGCAGTTTCAGAAATACCATGTTTATCACTGATACACTCAATTAATTTTTGTTTTCAGCTCTAGGAATAGAATGGAGGGAACTCATGTGCATTGTTTACACCTGATAGTACTGAGAGGTGAGTGATGGTCAAGATCTAAACCGTGCCTCCCCAGGGCTGAGGTCTGTGTCTGGGGCATTCCTGCCAAGACACAGAAACACAGCTGGCCCCTGTGAGCTGGGAGAAGCAGAGAGGTTGCACTGGGGTAGGTGTTGCCTCTGCACCTGTGATGGAATTTGTAGGGAGACAGAAACGCAGGAGGCGTTATTTCAAAGCAGTCCCTCTCTCTCTTGCTTTGAGGGAAGCAGAGCAGCTGTCAGGAGGAATATCCCTATTCCATATGGCTGTTCCATGTAAATATAGCTCTGTAAACAAAGACCTGCCTGGGAATTAATCCCAGGGTGACTAAAAATACATGGGCACAGTTTTGCTGGCTCTTATACCCCTCAAAGAAGTAATAGAGGCTGGATTATCTATTTTAAAGAGATTCTTTATATTTTGCATTTAAGTATTCATATTTATGTAAAAAATAAACCTCATTCACCCTCCTCTTTTTAAATCACAGCCATATTCTGTTGCTTCTAGAGGAAGTTTGTGTTTGTTTCAGTGCTTTGAAATTAATTTTATATTCAAATAATGCCCTTCCTCACTTGAATTTTTGAAAACTTCAGGGAACTAAAGGGTGTTGGCAAGTCCATTTCTTTAAAAGGAAGATTTGAAAGCATTTAGGAGCTGTTTTGATAATCCCTCTACTGAGCTACTTTATAACTTCAGACTCTAAAATACTTCCCTGACTCTGGCCTGAATCACTTCAAAAACAGAATTTAAACACTTAAGTCGTTAGGAAAAAATTCTACCGGTAACATGTAAGTCCTTCTGAGAGTATGGCTCGGTGTCTTTGGCAGCAAGTCCAGAGATCCTGCTTGACAAGTTTTGCTAAGAAAATCCCCTCAGCTCTGAGAATTAAAATGCTGTGACACCCTGCAAGTCATACAGTCATTGTAGCACCCTATCTTCAAAGTTCAACACCTTGTTCAGGTCTCTCACATCAGAAAACTGTTGCCTTCATAAACCAGGAGATGCACAGGCATCTCCCCAGAAAGAGCAAAGCATGGCATATTCCTCCTGTGTCGTATCTCATATCAAGCAAAATCAAGACAGAGTTTTAGAGTGGTTCACAAAAAAACAGAAGCAAAAATAATTGGTGTAGACAAGTTAGATGACCTACTTAATTGCACAGTAAATTGGTAATGCCTTTGTATGCACACATAAGAGAGGAGTTGAATATAGATCCTGGCTTGTATTCTTCAACATGAGAGTGTGGTTGATTATTTTTTTGCAGGAGAAGGGGAAATCAGAGCTGGAGTACTACAAACACGTCACCTTGTGATTCTGCTCTGCCCTAGGTAATACCTGGAATAGTTTAGACCCCCATTTTGCCTAAACCTGGATGCCTACTGTCACAGGGTAGATGGGAAATATGACCTGTGGGAGGCAACTGTTTTTCTGGAGAGGTAGTCCGCTGTCTGTCTGGATGAGAACATTTTTGCCCTTGGTCCGCAATCTGCCTAAGGGGTTAGATCATAGAATTTTACAATATGCCAAGTTTGGAGGGTCCCATCAAGATCATCGAGTCCAGCTGCTGGCCCTGTTTAGAACTATCCCCAAGAGTCACACCATGTGCTTGAGAGTACTGTTCAAATACTTCTTGAGCTCTGTCAGGGTTGGTGCTGTGACCACTTCCTTGGGGAGTCTGTTCTAGTGCCCAGACACCTTTTCCTAATATCTTTTCCTAAAATATTTTCCTAATATCCAACCTAAACCTCCCCAACACAACTTCAGGTTATTCCCTTGGGTCCTGTCATTGCTCACCTGAGAGAAGAGATCAGTGTCTGCCCCTTCTCTTCCCCTCATGAGGGAGTTGTAATCTGCAATTACATAGTCCCCATTTACTTCAGAGACAGTGCAAGAAATGCAAGGTGTGCACCAATCCTAACTGTGCTGTGAGCCAGCTCCTCACTTCTGTTGTGCATGGGGTGATGCTCTCCTTTGTTTGACCAGTTGATTTGGTATGATTGTCTTTTCATTGTAGCAGGCACTTTCCAAACTGAGAATGGAAATGGCATGTTCCATTTTGGGGCTAAGGGTCACCGCTTCTTTCTGGCCCATCTTCCTTGGTTTGGGAGAGGTCCTTTATACTAAAGGTAGTGATGAAGGCTTATGGATGTTATATTTTTGCTGTCTCTGCCAATAGCACTGGTCTAGCAGACAGAGGTCCCATTTCTTCTTCCCATGAACCTTTTCAGAGACAGGAAAGGGTATTGATTTTCCTGTATTTTCCTTGAAGTTTCAGTCAGCTTTCAGCAGATTGGGCACCCAGGCAAGGTACTCTCTGCTTCCCTCTTGGCTGACAAGATCCTCATTCTGCAGCGTTCCAGTCCGCTTGGTGTGCTCCCAGTGAAGGCAACCGCTTGTAGGGATGTAATGAGCAACTCTGCACCAGCCTCTTGCCTCACTGCTGCTTCCTAGAGCATTTTGGTAAGGGCACAGTTTTGCTGAGAGTATCTCCTCCAGCAGTGCTAGAGGCACTGCTGGGGGAGATAATGTTCAGATAATGTTCAGATGTTCAGGTTTTGAAGAATGACATCAGTAACTTTGGACATCTTTGTTATGACAAGATATCTACTGAGATTTTTGGGGGAGAGGAGAAATAGCTAAGCCTAATAACAGCAAACATTTAAGAAATAAGGTTCTGACTAAGTCCTTGAGTTTTCCTGTGAGGGTATTATTTTAAGGTAGTAAAAATAAGAAAATAAATCTTGCTGGTAGTTTGGCCCAAAAAAGATCTACTATGAAGACAGGGTGATGGATGTGTTTCATAGAATGAATGTCAAACACCTTCATGTGTTTGATAGAGTGAATAGATAGAATTTGAACTACTTCTTGAAGTTAAAATACTGATCCTAAATATGCTTGAAAGTAGGCAGAATCTGACTGACTACAGCCCAGGTGACAGGAGAATTGGGAAGTCCATGTAATTTCAGCCAAAAGATATTAGTTTTACTGATTCATACATTTTAACCTGAACTCAAGTTTTAGTTTTTTGAGATCCTCAAAGCAAAATATGGGAAGAGGTAAAACTTATAATAAATTTACCTGCAGTTTGACAGGCAGTGATTATGTCTACCACTCCATCTGCTTAACCTTCTTGGGAAGCTGATGTTCATCTTTGGGCTTCAGTTAATTTTTCTTTTGTTTTACCAAGAAAGAAACCTAGATCTGTAGCACTCATGGGGCTGCCAAATGAAAATGGAATTCAAAACTTCTGACATTGCTCTAATAACCAATATTCTGCTTTGTAATGTTCTTGACACTTCCTTTTCAAATTAACTTGAAAAACATTCTTATATGTAAGAGTCTTAAGGAGGTTTGAAACCTGGGAGTTTGAAAATTGTCCTTGGTATGCAGAAAGCAGAAGGGAGCTCCCAAGGAAAGAGCCCATAGAAATTCTCATTTTTAGTACTTTGACTGTATCCTAAATAGGCATTATGTAGGTGAAGGTTTTTTGTTTTGTAGTCATTGGTTTTGTTGCAGTTTTCTTACAGTTCATCCACACTCCAAAAAGAAATTTGTTGCGTCTCAGACAGGAGAAAGACCAGGTTCTTTTCATGTTTGTCAGGACTATAAGGTGGTCTTGGTGCTGACATGAGAGAGGTTGAATTATATGGGATTTTTGGTGACCATCAGGCCTTCCTGTTTGAGTTTCTGGGCTGCTGGGAATTCAGTGTATCCAATACTCCTTAAGTGGAAGGTTCTGATTTAGTGTTTTCTAACTTGTGACCTGTGCCAACCATACTTAAGTTCCTCCAACTATATCATTCTGACTTTAGGCTTGCAAACCAGACCTGAACACGTGCTGTTAAAGAGACCTTTGTAAGCTGAGAGTCAAGTACTCAGGCTTTCAAAAAGCACCCTGGTTTCACCAGGCCCTGCTCAATCTCTCTGATGCTTTCTCCCACCCACAAGGCAGATGTTACTCCCCGTTTACAGCAGGATGCATGGCCACAGGCAGCAGCTGTGGAGCTGAGAGACTGAACACAACAGGCTCTTGGGAGGTTACTGTGCCTTGTTGCTGACAGATTACATGGACCAACATTTTGGCACAGTGGCTAAACCAGAGTTACTTGTTTTATCCCTGAGGGCACAGTGCTGGCTGTTCCCCTTCTGTTCACAGATTCCCACGGGTTCAGTCACTGGTGGAGTCTCTTCTCTACCCACACGGGTATGGTGTGGGTGGCAACTTCAAACAGATCCTACTGCAGAGATGACACACTACATGTTTTAGTGACTTATCTTGCTCAAAGGATGGGAAAATAACAGCCAGCATGCAGAAAAGGAATAGAATAATTTCATATTTTTACAATCTCCTCGTTAGTCATTTCATAACACATTTCCATGAAGTCACATGCCCACATACTACACAATTAGGTTTTTTGACATCTCTAATTGAGGAATCTCTTCGGTCTACTTTTAATCTGTTTATTACATACTCCTTTTACCTATTTAAGGACCATTAATTTCTGTAATATTTTTCTGAAAGCCATGAAAGTATAGTTCTCACTTCTGAAATTGCAAAGATAGCTTAATGATAACAAATTATACTTTACCAGATTGCACGTAGGAAACATTTGGCCTTAATTGAATTACTTGTTTCTTCCTACTCAAGTATCATTTTCCAATACATATAATTATATCTAGAGAAACTTATATACAGGCTTTACAAATTGTACATAAATATACTTATGATCAAGTAATTTTGATCATATTTAACAGTGGGCAGAAAAAAGTTTCTCTTTTGTAGACTCTGAGACACCCTTGAATAAGTGCTGGACTTTTTCTTCCTCATATAAATATGTAATTGAAATAAACAAAGTTAGGCAGGAAGTACCTGATAATGTTTTTGTGGCGAAATTAACTACTTGCTCTCCTGTGATGCTTCTGGAAGAAGTTTAAAAATAACATGAAACTGGTATAATGACCACCTTACTTTCCCAGCTTAGAACATCTTCCTCTGCGGGAGTCAGATGTTAACAGCATGGTCAGTAGCGGGTTATTTATTTTATTTGGTTTATTAGATATTATTCTTAGGCTCAGATTTTTGCCATCTTTTTTGCCTTCAAAGGAAAGGTCTTAACCCAAGACTTACAATCCTGTGCCGTAGTGTCAGCCTCAGGAAACAGATGCAACAGTTAAGCCACAGTCATAGACAAGGTATGATTGTTCCCTGCTCTATCCTTTTGGCCAGGATAGAGTTCATTTTCTTCATAGTATTTTATAAGCTTCAGTAGCTTATTCAGACTAGGTTCACCTGCTTCTTTTAAAATGTTGTCTTGTAATCCTCTGCAATGAACCAGAGAGCCCCACCAAGGTTATGGAAAGTGCTTGGGTTTAGAGCACTTTCTTAGCAGTTGATGGAGACTTACTGAATCACTTTGTAAGACCGTCTGTTCCTGAAATTTGAATTCTTTGTCAACGTCTTCATTTGTTTCATGATTTAGGGAGATGATTTGTTTTGCTGGAGGGAGTTTTCCAATTAAAAATACTATTATACTATTAGTTTTTTGAATTTGCAGTCTTCTACTTTTTAGCTAGGCTTCCTGGGCTCTTATCTGGTTCTCATTATTGTGATCAGCCTCTGCAGCAGGCCATCAGTACTAATAAGAATTAGCAGAGGAGTTCTCATGTGTTCTACTTGCATATCCAGCTTCACCCTCTTAGCTACACCTGTAAAAATGCTGTAGCAGCTCATTCTATAGTTAAGTAATGATTTGAATGGTATTTGTCACATTTCCCTAAAGTTTCTATATTGTGTTGATGGATGCACCAATGTCTTACAGTACTCAACAGCCTTAGTTCAAGTCAACTTTTAAGTTTGCTAAATTTGAAACTGTAAAGTGAAAAGCTGAGAAGTAACAGAGTTACTGCTATTCCTCGCTGCTTTGCTAATCTTATTAATTTTAATGATACTGGAAAGTCACACTGGTAAGGGCAACAGTACCTATAAAAATGAAACACACCACTCATATTCCTGCATATTTTACATATATGCCTGATGCAGAGGCAAAAGACCTGTTCTGGGGAACTGCCAGTGCACTTTGTGATCCTGCCTGGCTTCTACCACCTTCCTGGGGGTGGGAATGCAGCTCTTGCTTGCTCTGGTGCCACAGGGGCTCTTGACATGGTTGTAAATAAATTGCTGCCATCATTTGATTATAAGTAGTATAGTTTAATATTGAGTTATGTGGTGAATAATCAGTTTACAAGTATATAAATAATAATGAACTACTAATTTATAAATATTGTCTGATTATTAAACACTTAATAATTAGTTAATAAGCACAGAAAATATTGTATAAGTTTAAAATATCAAGTTGAATATGCTGTTTGGCTGCTTCCTGGAAAAGTGCCTTCTTTTCCAGGGCTGGAGGAGCTGGTTCAGTCTTGGGTTCATCTGCAGTGAGTGAGGACAATTGGGCCCGTGACACTTGCCCCCACAAATCTCCAAGCAGGCACCACAGATGTGCAGGGACACATCATCTCTACCCTTGAAAAGAGATGGGGAGGGACTGGCCCAGGATTCCTTGAATCTCTGAGGAAGAAGCCAGGCTGCTTGTGCAGAGGACAATGCTGCTGCTTGCTCTTCTGGCTGAGGACAGCCCTGCCTGTCCTTAAGCTAATTAAAGCTTCTGCTCATTATAGCAGTGTGGGTTTTGACAAGGTCATAAATCAATCACTGTCCTAGGAATATGAACTGCCATAATTATGCATTGTCTAAATAAGAACTAATGAGTTAATGACTATCCAGCTGTTGTACACACAATGAATTAAGAGTTGGACATATAAAAACAGTATGAAAACTGCCTATTCCCCCAGAAACTCTTCAAGACATTGAGTTCATCCTGATGCATGCTGGCCTCTCAAACTTTGGGGACCAACATGACTGGTACCATGACTGAACCCCCACCTCAGGCAGGGGTCTCTATCACCTGCCCACCTCCTGCCTGCCTGCCAACAGCTTCCCTCCTATTCCTGCCCCCCTGCTCAGCAGCAGATGAATCTGTCTCAGTTGCTGAGCCCAAATACACAGGATATGGTCTCTGCTCTAAACCCCATCCCATCCCCAGGAACCCTTTTCCCAGCCCCAAACACACAGGCATTTTTTTTTCTATTTTAGAGCCCCCAAAACAGCTTCATCAGCCTGTTTTCAAGTCTGAAAAACCCAAAACTTAGTTTCCACTTCCAAGTACAGAAAACACAGGACTAATTCTCTGGATCTGACAACCCTTGGTCTTGAGGCCCAAGGACACATGTCTTCCTTTGAAGTCCAAAGGCCATGATTTGCCCTCCTTTCTTGGAGTGAGATGAGCTGGAGTGTTTCAGCCCTGATATAGCCTCCCCTGAGACCATGTCTGGAAAGCAGGATTGTGTCAGTGCCCTGGGCTGGACCAGCTAGGTTCCAGCCAGGAACCAAGGGCTGCTCAGCTCCGTGGGTGCCACATAATGCCTTCATATCTAGGAACTGATATTTCTGAGAGCAAAATATGGAGTAAACCCAACCATAATAATCTGTTTCCACATACAGGGCAGGCCAGAAGGTTCCCTCAGGGGCAAATATATTGCCAGAAGCACTGAATCAGGCACTGAAGGTGTCAGAGCTGCTATGAGAGCACACAGACATGTTGGAAGCTGCAATTTCACTGGAAAGCACACAGCTGTGTGCATAGGGCACTCACAAGTGAAAAACATTGAGCAAGGAGAAAGAGAAAAGCAAAGGGAAGCCCAGAGAACTCCCTAACATCACATTAGTGTCTCTTTTTCTACAGTCAGGTTTTTGCCCAGGAGGGTGAACATATGGAGGACACACACATTGTTTTCTGCTTCTTTCAGTGTGCCTGAAGGACAGGCACAAAGCCTCCTGCACTGCTTAGCTGGAACAAGTGTCAGGAGAAAATGAAGTCACATGCACAGAAGCCAAGCCTCTAGCCCCAACCAATGGTGAAGGAGGAATCCAGAGGTGAGCAAAGGCCAGAGCCCTTCCAAACTGGCAGAATACCACTCAGCCTGGTATTGCAGCTGATAAAACTTAGGCTGGACAGACCCTTCCTTTCCCCAGAGCTGTCTGGGATCAGTTTTCATCCCTCCTCCCAGATTCGGGGCAGTGACTGATTCTCTTGACTTTGGAAGTCCTACTCACTGATTGTTGTGTTTTGGGAAGCAAAGATGTCTTGGGACATGGTCTCTCACAGAACTGTTCAATGAATAGATGGGAAGATACTCCAAAAAGCCAGGGATTTTTGTCCAAATGTGCTCTGATTTCACCTTACTTCTCCTCCCAAGGAGGCCACCTGCTCCTGAGAGCAGCAAAAGGCAGCAGCCCTGCAGGGCTCTTGCTCGCCCTTAGAGCCCCTAATTGTCCTCAGATGAGCCCACCTACTGGTGTTTAAGCTCCAGCTGAGGAGCACAATCTGCTGTTGCTTCTCCTGCTTGGCTGCTGGGGGAGCTGGGCTCCATCTCTGGGGCTGACTTCATGTCAGCTGTCCTGCACAACATTGTGTGCTGGACCAACAGGTATATAAGGATGGGATGATCACCTTCCTGGTGGAATGCAGAAGTGAAATATTGTTATGAGGCTTTTTTTTGGTTTGTTTTTTTTTTTTTTTCTCTGTATTTTTTCTTTCTTCCTGATAAAAAGTTTTTACTGATGTGGGATAGCCTGGCCACTGTTGTCACAGGGATTTGCCTTGTCAACTCGTGAGCAATTTGCTTTAGTGAAACTGTTCCTCTGGCCTCAGGTGTGTTAAACTGACAAGATAATGTAAATTAACCATAATTTGTCCTTTCCAGTGGCCCAGGAGGCAAATTCTCCTTTTGGGGATTTGTAATTTCTAGTATGGAAAGTCTTCTTATGAGAGCAGCTGGGATTTTTGATAGCCTTGACCAAGTTTAGAAAGGTTTGCATAGCACAAACAGCAACTGGAATCTCAGTGTGTGGTACTCCAGTTCGTCAGCTAGGGAAAAGGGCTTTTATGACCATGCAGTGCTTACTTCTGTGCCTAATTTTTCTTGTCCCATGGAACATTATGTGAGGAGAAGGTAAAAGTACATTTCTCAAAAAACTCCTGTGTGACCTATATTTCCCTGTCCCTTTACCAAAGTTGTGGAGTATCACAGCCACTGAAGCTTTGGGGTAGTCAAAAAGCTGTATTATTTATTTTAGAATTAAAACAGGACTTGTGTTTTAGATGACACAAACAGAGAGCTTTTGACAGCGGCAAAGCTTAGGTTTGGTTCTGAAGAGAAAATCCCTTCATTTTACAAATGGCTGTCATAACTTTCACTGGAGGATTTAATATCGAGCAAAGGCTCCTGCAAGACCTTTAAGGTGGCCTGTAATGAACACCAAAATTGCAGTTCTGATGTTGAGAATAACTTTATTGGTTAAGAGATATAGTCCCTGTTTGACTTCCTACCTGCCACTTCATTCTTAAAACCTGAATGGAAGTCCCCTTTTCAAGAAGAGATCTTTCCACCTTTAAGATCAAAAGGTGCATTTAAGTATATATTTATGAAGGCAGTCCTTAGCATGAGCTATGTTTCAGAGTTTTGGAATAAGGGTGACAAGTACCCTTCTTTGGGGTTGTCTTATTTGCTGAGCATGAGTCATGCAGTCTTGAAATCCAAAGTAAGTTAATATTTTGAAGCTGTTTTCTAACTGGGAGGGAACATGGTTGGGAGAATCAACTGCTGTATGTGACAGTCTGGCAGGAGAGCTCTTGCTTTAAGTCAGACAAGTTTCCTGCCTGCACTGCTGAGAGCTGCTGTGTGAAATTTCATGGGTTGCCTGTGCTGAGAGCTGAGCTTGATCCCAGGATGTGCTGTTGCCAAAGTCTGTAGAGACACTGGCTGCACTGTCCTTCCTGTGAGTGAGAAACAGTGCCATGCCAGAGATTGGAACAGACATGGACAGTGAGATGGTAAAGGAACAGCTGTAGAGACTAAAGGAAGAAATGTTGTTACTGATGCCTTTTAGCATTAATAACATCCCCATCCAGTTATGTCTCATATATACAGTAAGGTGCCAGACACCCACATTATCCTGTGTGGAGTGAGGGAGGCATCAAGAGTGCAGATTTGGAAGAGGTAAACAGGCATTTGCTTTATGTTATGCTGCTCACTGTCTGGCCTGCCTGCAGAATACTTTCCTGTCTGCAAAAGTGCAATATTAAACTTTGAGTGGACCACTGAGTATAATTTATAGTGTTTTCACATCCCCTTCATTTTAAGTTCACATAAAATGTCTTGTTTATTTTCCTGATTATTCATTTCTACTGTACATATGATTAAAAATAATGAATGTTATTAATTTTTATCATTAGTACCATCATTACGCCTACTCATATCCTTTGATATTATTACAAAAATTATCTTTAATAGTTTTAATAGGCGCTATTCCCCAGGCTAATGAGGACATAAATCAAAGTATTAAACAGGGTAGAAAGTAAAGTTTTGGACTCTATTCTGAAACTGAACCCCCTCTGTGCAGTGGATGCCTTCAGGTTTTGCTCAGAAGAATATATAAATATGTCTCTTCCATGTACTTGCATGAGATGGGGTTTAAATTTGACTGACATCAATTAGACCATCTGTGACAGCAGGGAGACAAATTCAAAGGCAGGAGAAGGATGTTACTGCACTCTGTTCTTGCAGAGGTCAGAAGGTCTCATGCCACTGGCTGTAACAAGGCGAGGTAGAGTGAGTACTCTGGGGAATCCCACTTGAAGGACTTCAGCAAGAAGTACAGGGCAAGAAGCAAGTGGGTACCAGTCATTAAATGCCACAGGAGCATGCAGTAGAATTCTCTGTTTAATCACTAGTATTCCATCTGTTAAAGCTGAGACATGGCAAAAAGGAATAAATAATCTCTCTGGTAATCTTCCAAAGGATGTCTTCTAAACATCGGAAACCATCTCTGCCCTCTTATTGTCCTCTGTTGCTTTGCTGTTTGTAGCAGCATGCAGCCTAGCAAGGATGTGGTGTTGGCAAGGGATCAGAAAGCCAGGCTGGTTTCCTGTGCTTTTTTGTTTTATTGAGTGTTTCACCCATTAATTTTTGCAAGACCCTTTTTTTTTCTTTGCTGTAAATATTGAACTAAAGCTCACTTTGTACGGCACAACACTCTTGCCAATATGAGCAAAAGCAATATAGCAGATAATACTTTGGCATGTTCTCTGTGTTTCTGAAATTTCTTGTTCAGACTTGAGTTCCCTGCTTTAAGAGGATTGCAGTCTATTTGCTACAGAGCCTGCTAATAAAAGCTTTTCATATACTCAGTTTAATTGTTGCTAGTCTTGTCACAGTTTTTGGGGCCAAGGACATTGCTGCACTTTGTGGGGAAATCTGTTAATGTTTTGAATGAAACTGCTAAAAAGCAAAAGCCAAGAAGTGCAAAGAAAACAGAGTTGTGCCACCCAGCCTATTGCTGGCTGAACACTGAGCAATTTGGGGCTTCAGGGACTTCAACAGGATTCTGCTGGCTGCATCTGTTGAGGTGCTGGTTTTCTCCTCCATTCTGTGGTGAATCCCTTCCCCAGGAGGACAGAAGTGGTGACAGGAGTGAAAGGTTGTGGAAGGGTAAAAATTTGTATGACCCTTGCTCTAAATAATTGCTAGGTAGAAGACAGCAACTAACTGGACTTCAGTCTGATCCAGAACATATCCTCATAGTTTCTTGCTCCTAGGCTCTGAAGATGATTTGTTCCTCAGCAATTTAGGTACCAGCCTTTAGATATGTCACTGAGAAAACTGCCTGAGCCTGGTGAGCTGGATCCCATCTAGAAGAGGTACCAGCAGTGCTCGGGGGCAAGAGGCTATTGCAGGTGAGGTGCCCAGAGCTGTGGCTTGTCTAGGGTCATGTTGCAAGCCAGCTGCAGTCACATTGCTCCTGTGTCCTGAGGCAGCATGGGAAGCGTCCCCTGGTCCTTTCAGTCTGCTGTTCCCTGTCCTACTCCATGATAAGTGCACTTATCCCTTGCACTGGGATAAGGCACGTAGGGAATAAATGCTTTCAAATCTGCTTGGCTTCAGTAATGGGTTGTAATTGCCTTGAAAAACTTATCAATGTTGCACAACACTTCTGCATTGTTGGTGGTGCTTTTTTGCAAGAGGAGATTAAAACTATAGAAGGAAATGGGGGGAATTACAGATGCATTTTCGCTTTGCCCTTAGTAAATGAGGTCTTCAGTGTCAGTCATCTTTCAAATGGCTTGATTGTACATAATCATGTGTGTCTGCCTGGGAGCATCTCCCATTTGAATAGCAACAGCTCCCTCTGTCTGCCTCGAGTGAACCGTGGGCTGTTGCACTTCAGCAGATGATGCCATGTTCTTTTTCCCTGCCTAGTGAAATTCCTGCCCTCTAGGTATGTTTGCAGCTTAAACAGATTGACTTTGAGAAAGTTTTAGACTTTCTCTGTATATTTTTAGGAATGGTCGTAAACTTTTTGCTGTTACTTCCACTACCAGTTTATGAATGGAACAATTCTTAAAAAAACCCGAAAGTGGGGCTGGGGTTGCAGTGGCTGCATTAGTGGGAGAGACTATTTTCTGTTGAAAGTGAGCTTTGAACAACCTGTGAATTACTGTCACACTGAACACATCTCAGGAGATTTGAAAGTTTTATACCCTCTTCCAAAGTGCTGCTATTGTCTGTGTAACAAACGTGAACTGAACTGTTCTGTTCAAAGTAACTCATGCACACTTAAGAACAGCGTAGTAACTCAGCATTAACAATGCTGCTACATTCATCTCAGCAAATTGTTCCTCTACTACGACTGAAAGTCCAGCAACCTATTTGCCTTGTGATGAAGAGCCAGCATGCTATTAAAGGCATGCTATTAACATTTCCTAGCTCTCTTCTCACTCTGACATTTGTCCTGCGTGAGATTTTTTGATCACAATCTCAGCGGCAGACTTTGCTATACGTAGCACTGGAAGGTTTCATAAAGCTGCCTGTAAAGGATACATCATATCTCATCTGGTGTTTGCTGCAACAGGCAGAGGAGAAACAATAACCTGCCTGAACTTTGTTTTGGATTAAAATATTGTGCCCAAGAACTTCTGTTCATTTTCAGGTCTTTTCAATATATGAAAATAGGGCTCCAACTTTAAAGTACAACACAGTCAATACAGCTCTACTACTAGAAGGATGTTTGCAATGCTTTAGTAGGCAGAGTTTATTCAGATGACAAGCCAAAAATTCTTATTTTCCACCACAGGAAATTTCTTCCACAGAGTTTGTGGGAGATGTAGCCCAGCCAGAATGCTCTGCACTTAGGTGACACACAGCTGGCCCTTTAGGCTGGCTGTGGTTCCTGTGATGTTTTGCTGGAATATTTCTGAAAAAGTCTTTCAGTTCCAGAGTTTCAGTCTTTGACAGATTGTCCTCTTAACATTGAATTCTAACTGGATGGAGGAACGCATTTTTCTTTTAGGTTGCTGTTGCCTCCTTACTGAATAGGAATGAGGTACTTTTTGAAGAGTGTTCCCCAAGAACCCAGGTTTAAAAACAAACAAACAAAAAACCAGACAGAATCAAAAAAACAACCAAACCAATACAGCCATTAAAAAAAAAAATAAAAAAAAAAATCAAGCCTACACCAGTTTTCTGCCACTCCTGAACTCTGCTTTTGGAATGAATTACCAAGGTTGTCTTGACATGTGTGTGCATGGTCAGAGGTGTAAGAAAAGTGGCCATGAATATGGAGTTGTATTTCATGGCATGGCTCAAATAAGTCTTTATGCCTATTCTTAAGAAAAATCTCCTAAAATTTGCCCAAAGAAAGCAACACATGGTGACTGCAAGACAAGATGCTTGTATGTAAGAAGTGATGCTGCTGTCAGTGGTGTTGATAACAGACCTGCTTGTTAAAGCAAGAGGAGATGAATGAACAGCCCCTTGTTAATGGCATAAAGCAGGCTAGAGGTCTGGGTGGTCTGTCCTGGGGTTAGCTGCATGTTTCCAAAGCCAGCAGCTCAGTGACACCTGCTATTCTGCATGCAAAGTAACTCTGTCTGTGGGGAGTCCTGTTTTTTTTTTCTGTTCACAAATGACCTCTAGTCACAATATTGGTTGTGTGAAGCTTGGAATGTTTGTGAGAGCAAAGAGCAGATGTTACAGGGAGAAAGATGATGTGTACCAGTCGGGTGAATCGACTCAGATAGATTGGAAAGACAAATTTAGGATACGACCATGTTCCCTATGCTGTACTACTGAGGCAGATGTCTGGCATCCTTTTCCCGTTGTGTTTGCAAGAGCACCCAATTGTTACCAACGCCAGCTGGCTGGCCTTTGGGATCAGTAGTCCCAGAGCACAGCCTTGCTGCCTGAAATACCTGGAGAGGCAGCCAAGAGGCACTGGAGTCTGTGTGCTTGTGTCTTGAGTGCCCAAGTCTTCTAAGCCCAGGGGCAACACTTCCAAATTTAATTGGTATTTTGGATCTCTCGTGAAGTATTTTAGTAATTGGAGCCATATTGTTTGGGTGGAAAAATGATTTGGTTTGTTTTCAGGTCAGTGAAAACTATATGGCCATTCCAAGGGCAAATGAATGCAATTCCCAGCTGGTTTGGTGTTTGAGGGCCGTTTCTGTTGGCTACAGCGACGAAGGGTTTTAAGATCCTTCCCACATGCCTTGAACTTTGTTGTGGCACTTAAATTCTCCATGCATTCAGTCAAACCAGGAGTGGAGGTGGTTCTGACCACGTATCTTTTGTCTGAAGGATGGAGGGGAGAAATGCTTCCCTTATACTCTTTTCATGGTGAGTGTGAGGGAGCTAGGGTAAACCCATCTGTCCCTTAGAAAATGCTTCTGCAGTGAATGAGGAGCAAGGGCACTTGAAGAGAAAGGAGATATGTCCAGGGGCAATGTCTGAGCTGGCCATTGAAAGCATCTCCTGGCTGGTGGCACCAGGACCCGGCTCTGTGGCACAAAGGTGGAAGGCAGCAATCCAAGCTTGTCAGCTGCTGCAGCTAGCAGGGAGGAATTGGGCTAGCACACAGTCTGTCTGTCTTCCACCTTTGGGAAACACCCAGTGCTTGGATTCCAGCCCTATATACCAGGAGCACAAACATCAAATGAGGTTTAGACTGAAGGATTAGCCAGAGGCCTTAACCAGTCTCTGGTTATTCCATGAGTGCTGCTGTTGCTCCTGGCTTGCTGTTTACTCATCTGCACCTGCAGTGTTGAAAGCGGTACAGAAATCCTGTTCATCCTGAGCCAAAAAGTACAGCTAGGCTTTGTGTGTACTGAGGGCTTTATAAAGGTCATGAATTGAGCTTTTGTGCCAACCTTTTTGTGATTTACTTCTCATTGTTTCTCTTTCTCCAGGAATTCCTCCTCTGAATTGCCATCTGCCAGCTCTTTTAACAGGGAGTTCAGTGTTGTAGATTTTCTATTAGCACAAGTCTTACTGCTTTTGTGCAGGAAAGCTGGACCACTGTGGAGACATCCATGTTTTGCTGTATCTGCTGAAGTCATGCTGAAGGGTGACTTGGTTTTTGGGGGGGAAACAACTAGCTCCCAGTAGTCTGTAGAACTGGGTGTAACTTAATTGCTGGGACAGCAAGGAAACTCAGGCTGTGAGATTTTTGGTCCAAGCACAAAATAATTTGGTTTTATTATCATTGTTGTGGTTTAGGTCTGTGAGGGATTCATTCAGACACACTCATAACCCTTCTTGTTACCAGTTTTGAATTTGCTTTTAACTGTTTTCACTCTAATGCCGTGAAAAAGGATTAGGCCCAAAAGACCAGTCGCAAAGATGCTTCTTGTGGTCACTTAAAAGAAGTGGGGTTTGCTTCTGTTCTCAGATCTGCAGAATGCTGATACAATAGATGAACATGGTTTGTCTCTCACTTCACTGACAAACACTATAAAATGCTCCCTTCAGGATGCTTTCAATCAGTAGTTACAGAGTTATGACACATGCAGCCTTCATGTGTATGTCTTTCAAAATAGTCACAGTGACTATGGCACACTATCAGCATTAAAAATCCTTCATAATTCTGCTCTTGAAAGCAGCCAGCATCTGTTTCTGTAAAGCTGGGTGAGGGAAGCTTCTCTTGAAACTCAGCCAGGTTTTGATTTAGGAGCTGTGATGCACTGATTGTAAATAGAAGACAGCAGTTTCTACTGCTTGTGGTTTCTACCATGGCAGAAAAGGAAGGACAAGGCTGTGCAAAGCAGGAATCCTGGGGAAGGATTAATTTGCCCATCTGTGGGACAAGTGTCTAAGTAATGGTTTAAACTCCCTCTGGTATGGGTGAGTTATCTGTGAGAGGGGCTTGATTTCTTTGAAATAACCAGCTTAGCCTAGATGCCTGACTTTTAGCTATTTAGCATTGGGTAAGATGATTATCATCTGCATATCTATATTAAGATACAAACTGTTGATTTTTTCCAGTTTTCCATTCTTAAAACACAACAAGATTTCAAAGGATATTCTAGCAGAAATAGGAGTGCGATGTGTCCACTCGCTTATCCCTTCCCAATGCCAAAGCCCACTTTGTAGGTGGAAGCCTGAGGATATTGGTGAATACTTGGTTGTGCTGCACCCCAAGAAAATACTGACTGTCCATATATTTTAATACTGAAATGCAAGTCACGTAGTATTAAATAATGACAGGTGTCTGCACAAGGTAATCCTCAGGGAAAATGTGTTGCATTCCTTGAATGTCAATAAACCCCACTTTATGCATGGAGGTTTGATGAATAAATAAAACCTTGATTTTGTTCTGACAGGTGGCATCTCATTTAGTGCTTCTCCATGAAGAGCCAGATCCCTTTGCCCTTTTTATCTCCTGAGGTCTCTGAATTCCAGTTTGTCCCTAGTTTCCTTTCATGCACCTGTTTTGAGGCATGAGTTAATATGATGCCATCTAAATGTGAGTCCCTCAGATTCAGTTCACAAAAAAATAGGCGGTATTTATTAGGCAACCAAGTATCATAGAAAATTGGAGGTGCAACAAAAAAAACCTCAAAAACTGTAAATAAAAAGGGACCTGTGAAGGCTTCTGCTGACATTTCTAAGCTTGACCTTGTGTCCTTAAAATGAGTGCAAGGAGCCAGGCACAGCTTTAAGATCTCTAGTTTTAGGATTAGCTTTAATAGGACACAACAGGTAGATTAGAAGAATAAAATGCTATAAATTTTAAAAGATAAATTTTGAAGGTTGAGTCAAATTAAGTGAAGCTTCGTAGACAAGTAAGGCCATAGTAAAGATGTGTTTAGTTTCTTGGGTTTGGTGTGGAGTGTTTGTTTTTATTTCTTCCAGTTAACACTGCTTTATTCTTCTGGGATAAAACTGAAGCTGAATTGCAACCCTGCTGGGTTCCCAAGATCAGCCTAGAACTACAAGTATGGCAAGCTGGCAGGGTATTCCATACCAATTTTTATATTATTTCCCCTTTACCATCATAGCTAAAACTCTTTTCACTTTCCAAGGTAGAAGAACCTTTGTGGGGCTCAGGTTTTAATGCATAATTCAACCTTCAAAGTCCAAAATAAGCATGCAGAAATCAAAGGCTTGACACGTAAGTTATTTGATTCTGCAAATAGCAGTGCAGTGGTTCTTCCATTGAAGAGGCTGTATTGCCTTTAGGATTTGCTGTAATCGAGACAGTCATTTGCTGGATATTGATAATTCAGCTACTGCCTCTCTGGAAAAAGTAACTCACTAACTGCTGTATAACAATTTTCTCAGGAGTTGTCCCCCAGCAGCCTATGTGCTTTTCTCAGAGTGTTTTTCTTTCAATTTTACAAATGTTAATATGTATTATTTTTCTTCTGCATAAGATTCCCAGCAGTAAGTGGCATTCTCTGGCTGAAAAGCAGTGTTTCTACTTCAGATAGTCACAAACCCACAAATCCTGCAAAGGCAGGAGCAGGGCACTATGCACACAGCCAGACCACTGAGCAGGCTTTTTCCTGTGCTTGCTGAGTACGACTGGGTGGGATTGGAGAGACAACATGAGGCTGACAGCTAGAGAGAGCCACCTCCCTCAGAAAATAAAATCCTGGGGTTAGCAATTATGATACCATCTACCCAAGTCCCTGTAACTAAGGCCTGGAATTTACACACTGTAGTCTGAGGATTTCCAGCCTCATCAGAATTTTTTATCTAAATGTTGTTTTCTAGCATTTCTCTCCCAGGTGTATCACTGTACATGTCAGATTGTGTCTTGATTCCAATTTTGCCAGCTATAATGATGTTCCACAGGTTCAGGTGTAAGTGCTGGCCTTGCAGCACGCAAGTTTGCAACTCAAATAGGAACTGAGTGTCATAACTTTGCCTCCTAGTCTGCAGGTCCAGCTAATCCTGGCCCTGAGGTGCTGCTTTGGCCATGCTTATCTTAAACCATTTCTTGAACATATTCTAGTGCCTGCAATCATAACTATTTTGTAGGGGCCTTGTGGGGCTCAAGTGAGTCATGGCATAGGTGATAGGCAGAATCATCTTTTTCCAAACCACATTTTCAGATTTTGTGTGATTTCTGGGAGGAACAGAAACCTGGACCCAGTACTAAATAGACAAGACCCAGCCACTGCAGCAGTGGAGAGCACTGGAGTAAGTCTTGGAAAGAGCAAGTCTGAAGTACACCCAGCAAAGCAAGGAAGAGCTCTATAAAAGCTCAGTGGACTTGCTGTGGTACCATGTTTAAAAGGGTACCATGCATAAAAAGGCTCCATGTCCCTACCTGAGGCTGACATGTACCTTTGGTGTCCTGGCTGGTCTGTGGAGAGACGGGAGAGACGTGTTCCTGCTGCTTCTCCTGTCTGAGGCGGGTGAATCCATAGCGGAATTCATAGACATGCCGAGGCGGAGTCCTCAGTCAGTTATAAATCATTGATGCTTTCCCAGTCCTGTGCTTCTCAGACTTCAATAATTTCATTGTTCCAGCTGAACAGGAGTTTTACCTTGTTAAATTCAGGGAGTGCCACTAATGGCAGCAGTCTTTTATCCTGTCCTTCTCATTTTCTGACAGACCGATAATGAATGATTAATCTCAGTGTGGTGCAAAGGGTTCAACTACCTGTTTCTTTTTCCTGTAATAAAATATATGCTGCTTGACTGATTGTGCAGCATTTGTATTTGGATTTTTTTCCATTTAATCTTTTATATTGTGAACCTGCTTAAAAAGCTGTACTATAACTCTGGAAAATGTAATTTCCCCCCCCCCCCTTGTCCCTTTATTTTTAAAGAACTGATTTCACTATTTTTAAAGCACATCAGTGTGTGGGCCTTTACCACCCATCCATGCTAACACTCAAGTTTATTGATGCTAAATGCATGCATTTCTCTAGCCTTTGTGATTATTGTCAAAATCAAAGCAGACAGAAACATCTCTAATTTACTAACCCAGGTTGCCATGGAGGTATCACATTAAAACATCAAATTTCCCCTCTCTATTCATGATCTAGAGCAGATCCTCCAGGTGTGTAAATTACTACAGCTCTGTGGGGCTGTGGTCTTCCAGAGCAGCACATTTCCTGACATGGATGAATATTGGAATCATGTTAGTGCTTAAATAATTCAAGAGCATGGAAACACTGGGTCCATTGATTTGTTCTTTTTCTCAAAGTTATTTTTTTAAAAAAAAATTCCACTGTTCTTTTTGGGTTGAAATACTGAAAGCACAGTAAGATGGAAAGTGGGTTTCGTAGGAACATCTTCATAGGAGGCCTGATTACTGTTAGGCCACGAGCAGGTATCTCAATTTACTAAGGTATCAGGTCAAAATAACCTTGTAATTTTATGTTGTAAATTGTTGTAAAAATACTTGCTATTTAATATTGCGTAAACTGTATTGCTATTTCTTAGGACTAGACTTACCATAATAGCTGTATTCCCATATATATTTGACTGTATAGTTTGAAAGTCTAGTGGATTTCTTGCAGCAATTTATCAAAGTCATTGCTGACAGACTTGCTGCAGTGTGGTTTATAACAGATTAACTCTTTGGGTAACCAGAACTTTACAAGTGGCCCTGAAATCCCAGTGACTTATGTAAACTTAATTCTGAAAGTCGCTTGAATCTTCATGTCCTCAGGGAAGGAGACAAAGTGGTTGCAAATTTTTAACTTGTTGAGTTACCTCCCTGGCACAGGGACTTGCTGGTGTGTTATTTTGCTTTTCTGCATTGTTGAAGTGCTGTCTTGTAAACTGGTGGTATTTAAGGCCAGGAAATGTGTGGCGGTCTTTTTAGTAATGGTGGTGTGAACTTTTGTTTGTAGCAACTTCCCTGCTGTCTGTATAACTACCCTTGGCACTAGTGATGATTTTCAGAAACCTGCAGCTGCTGAAATGTTGAGCTAATGTACATTTTTCCATCATTTATGTTCAGATAGTACAGATGACCTCAGAGGTATCTACTCATTTTATGGGCACCCTACCTCTGAAGTCATTAGTGCTTAATTTTCACTGCTGCTTGCACTCAACAACGTTAGTAGTGGCTTCATGAATTACTAATGTGGTGCTTAAAGGTGAAAAGTAAAGACCTCATCAAATTCTGGATATTTGCATATACATTGCAGATAATTAAGTATCTGAGAGGCAATGCTTTTTTCTTCTCTCCCCCTCTGCTGTTAGGGTGTTCAGCAAGAGAATCCATTTAGTATCTCTTGCTGCTGAGGATTAACCTTTGTTTAATGCTGTCCGGTCCTATCTGCTGTATCACATGCTGCATTAGCCCTCATTTGCAAAGCAGCTTCCTGGGCTCCCTCGTGTTTACACTGGCAAGATCCAAGAGGTAATTACAGGGCTCCTTTGAAAGAAATTAAGTGCTGTGGATGAAGTCTTTACCAGTAAATCAGAAATCACATATCCAGTTCAGTTTAAGAACTCAGGGAGACCCTCTATTTCTTTTCCCTCTGAAACTCTTCTCCATCAAATCAAAAGCAGTTCTTCAAAGCATTGAAGTGTATACTTAGCATTACACTCTTGAATTCAATAAGACACTTCTGCCTTTACTAATCAGACATGTCTTTAAACAAAGCACTTAAACACATGCTTAATTAGTTATTGAGACAAGAGGCATGGTGTATGTATTCTGTACCCGTTTTAAAAAGGGAAGTTTTTTCCACAGCATATATGACCTCTTTAAGAAATAAATGCAATTCTAACTTGAGTGATGTTGTTTTTTTTCTTTTTCAATTGAATTTCAATTCAGTTTCGATAAAAATTATCTTTTAAGAGTAAGTCAAAAGTTTAAATGCCTGTTTTGCCCAATCTGTTTTGAAACCCTGTTCAGACATGCAGCCTCCTCAAAAAAAAAAAAATTTTGCCAGAAGCTATGTTCATCAGGAAACTGTTTTTAGTATCACCTGCAGAAACCAAATCACAGATGTTTCAATCAAAGATGATTCCTTTTTCTTAAAAAAAAAGGCTTTAAATTGCCTGCTCTGTGGTTTCACAAGCTTGCTTGTAATTTAGTGCCTTATCCAGTGGAAAGCCACAGGGATTAGTTTCTTCTGGAATGTAGAAATCATTAGAAAAATAAAAATCCATATAAAATTCTGTGATATTTACAGAATACCAAAACCATTTTAAATAATATTTAAATTATTATAATTCTTATAATCATGTTCTAAACATTTTTTCTGGCATACGGTGGGGGGTGGGGAGTGTGAAAACTACGCTTTGGGTTATGTGTTATTTGGGTTTTTTGAAGTTTTTATCTTTATTAAGGACTGATACTCTGGTGTACATGGGCACTACACAAATCATTACTTGAAAGAGGAACTGTGAGGGATTTTATCTCTTGCACATCTGAGCTGATTGCTTTAGGGACAGAACTGTGATGTTCTCCATCTGTCCAGTGACAGGTAGCAGAACAAACACTGTGTAGACTCTGTGGACATTATGGTCACCACTCACAAGTTCCAGTGTCATGGTGAAAATCACTTTTTAGCAACAAGAACAATGCATTATGAGTAAAACTGACTGTTCAAAGCTTCAGTGGAAACTGATCCTGACCTGTTGCTTGTTTGTAACAGATGCTAGAGAGAAAATTTTCAGATGCAGGTACACGTTCACCTGACTGAACTTGTTGATACAGAGAATCATATGTTCCCAACTCTGTAACAATGAAGCTCAGACTTGATCACAGAGTAATTTAGGGCCATTGATTGCCAGTGTTGAATGGACATCATGTATCATTTGGGAGAGCTTCCACCTCTAATTCATCTAGCTGTGTCTGAACTGTGAGCAAGAGCCATAGGGGGTTTGAATGTCTTTTAGCTTGTTAAAACGCTAGCCTGGAAATAAAGCCTCCTACAGACCTGGAGTATAAACTCCATCAAATGCAGAGGTATTTGTGTTTCTTCCTAACTGCACTTCAAGACAACAGGAACAGAAGTCTGTTGCTCTCCCAAAGATATATGGGTATTTTCATTGTTTTTGTTCTAAGTCATGCAAATATCAGTTTGCATTATACACAGATGATATTCCTGAAAGACATGATTGGCTGGAAATACTTCATACTTGTGGAGAAGTTGTCAAAACAATTTCACAGTTAAAAGAATGCTTAACTTAATTTTCTTCCATCCAACTCATGTAGACATTTCTAAACTACCCTCCTGTTTGAAGCAGAAATAATTAATTTTTCTCTTATTATTATGAAGATGTAGATCAGCATTTGGCATGACTTTATTTTGTGATGCATGAAAATATCAAGGTGATGCAATCCTATGAAAAAATTAGGCTTGGAAAATAGCAGTTAGCTTTGCCTTGCTTCCACATTCTCAGAACTGGCTGTGTGGCCCAGAGAGTGGTGGTGAATGATGCTGCATCCAGCTGGGGGCAGGTACCAGTGGTGTCCCTCAGGGGTCTGTGCTGGGGCCAGCTCTGTTCAATACTTTTACTGATGACATGGATGAGGGTACTGAGTCTTTCATTACTAAATTTGCAGATGGCACTAAGCTGGGAGTGTGTGTCGATGTGTTGGAAGGGAGGAGGGCTCTGCAGAGAGACCTGGAACAGTTGGATGGATGGGCAGAGTCCAATGGGATGAAGTTTAATAAATCCAAGTGTTGAATCCTCTATTTTGGCCACAATAACCCCCTGCAATGTTACAGGCTGGGGCTGGTGTGGCTGGACAGTGCCCAGGCAGAAAGGGACAGTGCCCAGTGACAGCAGCTGAACATGAGCCAGCCCTGTGCCCTGGTGGCCAAGAAGGCCAATGGCTCCTGGCCTGTGTCAGGAATAGTGTGGCCAGCAGGAGCAGGGAGGTCATTCTCCCCCTGTACTGGGCACTGGTGAGGCCACACCTGAGTTCTGTGTCCAGTTCTGGCCCCTCAGTTTGGGAAGGAATTGAGACACTTGAACATACCCAGAGGAGACAACGAGGCTGGTGAGGGGCTGGGAACACAAGCCCTGTGAGGAACGGCTGAGGGAGCTGGGGTTGTTCAGCCTGGAGAAAAGGAGACTCAGAGGTGACCTTGTCACTCTCTACAACTCCCTGAAAGGTGGCTGTGGGCAGGTGGGGTTGGTCTCTTTCACCAGGCAGCAACTGACAGAATGAGAGGACACAGCCTTAAGCTGCACCAGGGGAAATATAGGTTGGATTTTAGGGAAAAGTTCTTTTATGGAAAGGATTATAAAGTATTGGAATTGTCTGCCTGGGGAAGTGGTAAAGTCACCATCCCTGGATGTGTTTAAAAAGAGATTGGATGTGGCACTCGGTGCCATAGTTGAGGTATTAGGGCATGGGTTGTACTCAATGATCCTGAAGGTCTGTTCCAACCTAGTGACTCTGAGGTTCTGTTCCCCAGATAGCTCTCAATTGCAGGTGCAGAGGTGGCCTATCACCTCTTTGTAGGAGGCTGCAAGGTCTTCAATCACCACTGTATTTGTGCCTCTTACAACATCTTTGGGAAGCAAAGGGGCAGCATTATCCTAAACCATTTGTCCAAGATCACAGAGGAGGTGTGTGGTGGAGCAGGACTTGAGCCCACGCCAGCACTGTCATCTCTGCCCTGTCACTGCATAGGCTTAAACGACTTTGGGAGCTGACAGCAAAACCTTTGGAATGCTGTTTTGCTGCAGAGGATTTGTCTATTGTTCAGTGCACAATCCACCTACTCCTGCAAAATGCCCCAAAGCCTAAAATGTTCTTGATTGTAATCAGTGTGGATGTAGGAAGTGCTGAAATCAATAGACTGTCAACACCTGTTTAATAGTAAGCAGGTACTTAAATGTAGTGTTGCACAGAAGGGAATGGTGATAAAAGATTCTGGGTACTGGTGTTGTGTTTGGCAGCAAGAAATTTTAAAATCAGGAGCAACATATATTTTATTAGTTAGTAGATGTGGCTGTGCTGCAGTATCAGGGAATATGTTCAGTCATACTCAACAAGCTGTCCAGCTCCAACCCCTGCTCTGTGCTTGGATAATGAACTAAAAATTCAGTCTCATGAATTTTAAGTCTGTACCTTTAACAAGAAATTCACTTAAACTGTTGTGAAGAGTGTTGGAGGCAGAGGGAAGAGAAAGGAACATCTCAGCTCCAATCCTGTTTTGCAAAGAGACACATCAGCACATAGTAAGTTTTTATTATATTCAAGTAGATGATCATTATCCAGCTTGCAGTAAGCATCTGACTTGATCTAGACAATTGTGCAATGACTTGATACTTAATCAGTGTGGACCTGACCTTTACAAAAGCAATTTTAAAAGTCAGATGCCATCCTCTTTCTAGTTTCTATTCCTCTGCAACAAGGCTACCCTTGACTTGGCTGTTTACTTGTCTTTCATAGAAACAGTTTGCCAGAAATCAGAGCTGCTTTGCTTAGCCACATAAGGCTCTGGCTTTAAACTCTGAAACGTGTTACAAAATTCTTACCAACTTACCTTGATCACAAAAAAAACCCCCAACAAACTCCAAGAGACATTAGGATTTCCGTGTTCCAGCTCCCATATTAGGGATGCCATTTGCCAACTAGGACATAACCTGAAAGTGGGTATTCATGGGCTCAGCTTTTGTTTGGAGGCAAAAGGCCTCCAAATGTCTGCAACCTTTTGAGAGATACCTACTTATCAGCAAAGCTCTTCGAGGAAAGGGAAGGGTGGAGTAATTGTCCCATCAAATTGTCTTACTTTTTTTTTTTTTTTTGAGCCTTGTCTAAAATAGCTTCAGGCTACTCAAAATTTTATAACCTTTCAAAACCTTACAAGCCAGCTGTAAAGCAAGAGCTCCTCTTGTTAAACAGCCAGCAAATCAAGGTGTGAAGCTAAGGACATGCAGCAGCAAGGGATATAAGAAATATGCCTCTTCTGCTGCATTTATCTTTAATAAGAGGATGCCTAAAAGCTTCAGCTTTCTTTTATCTTTCACAAAGATTTACCAGAAAAAGTGCTACTAAGCCTTCAATGCTGTTGCTTTACATAAACCAAAATGTTAAATTTTGTTTCCATTTTCATTCATCCTGGTTTGAAAAACCTGTGTTAAATAAGAGTCTGTTAAATAAGATCTATTATTTTGGAAGTTTGTTTCTGGTTTCATTTTCCTTTTTTTTTATTTTTTTATTATTTTTTTTTTACTGCCAAGCAGTACTGATTATATCACTGGAGTACTTTGAATTCTTTTTCACTCTTACAATATTTGCCTTATATAGTCATGTAGCTTGGTATTTGACATGATTTTTTTTCCTCCTTTCATCTTTGTGGAAGTAATCAGTACTGCATTGTAACCAGCACCAGAACTTCGTTGCCACAAATCTCCTGTGCTTGTTCAATGAAATACAAAATGCACAGTGTGGAATTTAAGCTTTTGTCTGACTCCAGGGTCTGTTCATGCCAATGTGGACTTGACACCTTTTCCTCTGGCCTGAGGTTGCATGGTAGATGATCTGCAAGATCTAATTCTTCAAGGTGAGGCACAGCTCCTGTAAGTAATTTGTCTGGCCCCCTGGTGCTGGTACAGGGCTAGGGTAGGGCAAGGACAGTTGACCAGAGGATGGGACTGGCCCACCCTGGGTTTGTGATGTTCCTTTGACATATACAGGGACCAGTCACTGTAGACTCAAAGGGAAGTACGTATATATCCCCACTCTTTCTCATCCCAAATTTTACAATGGTCTGCCATAGTCTTGGCTGGTGTCTATGACCAAGATGTATTGATTTTAGTCAAGTGATAGTGACTTACGTTACCCAAATCCCAGCACAATAAAACTTCACTCTTAAGGCCAGTCCATCCTATTTGTCTGTTACACAGCTTGTGAGATCTCCTAAAACCCAGAAGTTTCCATTCCCAACCACAGGTGCTATTTCTGGCACAAGCATGTCAAAATGTTGTTTATTCTACGACAGCGTGCCTGTCCTCTTGACTCTTAAACACAGTTTGCTTGTGAGGATTAACCCAACTGGTTGTAGCCAGGCCACAGGAGTTTGTGTGGAAAGTGTTTTCTCCTACCCAGAAGCCACAGAAATAGTTCTGACTACATAAGTTAGACACGTACAAAGATCCAGATTTTAATTTGTTTTTCTTTACTGGTGAGGAGAAAAAAAAGAAAAAGCACAACACAAAAAACAAATTAATTGGTCCTGCATTGCACAGAGAGAATGATTAATCTCCTGCATTCAGGAGCATCTGTCTACTACTTCTGCTTGAATTCCTCAAAAGGCTAAGAGTGTTTCTAATGGTCATTTAAATAATAAATGCCACCACACTCATTAAGGGTGTATCAGTCGTTCTTTTTCTGCTCTGGTGCTTGTTGTATTCTATTAATATTTATTGAATTCCAGGAAATTCATCCTGAGCTGGTGGTCCACATTTCTTTTCAAGGTCACCAAATATAAATATTTTATTTATCTAATTTAGAAAAACGACATTAGATGCGATGCAGCAAGCATGACAAGAGTATGAATTAGTGGAAGGCTTCCCTCAGGAAATGTATCCAGGTACCAGTAATGGATAATTATAAGTCCAATAGCTTCTCTGCTAGCAGGTAATAAAGATACATAATGGCAATACAATGCCTCACCTGAAGGTGTGCATATGGCAGTAACAGTCAGTGGCACAATAGACCATTTCCTGCGAGGGCATTGGAAACATCCAGATCTCTTTCTGCTATTTGGGCCCTAAATGAGCTTATTAGAATTTCACCTTTAGATTTTGACATGGATATGCATGTGGGCTACATGACAGATTTTCAGCAGCCCTTTGGGAACGGATATGCCTCAATGTGTCAGATGCTTGATGTTGTGTCTTGTGCTGCATAAATAAACATGCCGTCATATGAGCGGCCAGAGTAGTTCATTTTGAGCATTGCATGGGTTTTCCTGCCACTGACAGTCTACTGTTCTCCCTTCAGAGAGGGCTGTATTGCCTGCTTGCTGTACTCCTGCAGTCCAGGGGTGTCCTCTTTCTTTATCACCACTTAGGAGATGAAGAGAAGATTCTGATGATATTTTGTGCACCGAATGTTCCATGCCCTTTTCTGCTGCATTTTTGACTTCTGCATTCTTGGACTCTGTCATCATTGCATTCCCTGGAGATACAAAAAATTCCTCTTACGATGATTTCATTTTAAGCAAGCGCCATCCTGCCTTCTTCAAAAATAAGGCAATATGGTGGTGTGGGGGGTACATTTTAGAAATCCATAATAGCGTTCTTGAAAATCCTGGCTATGAGAAAACAATGTTTCAAAAAGGAAAAAGCCAGTAGATTGTTTACATCATCAAAATGTTTACCAAAGAACAGTTCTCCCAAATTGAGTATTGAGCTGTCAAGACTCAAAGGAAACAAATGAAGTGGCATTTAATTTAATTGAATATTGTGCTTGTGGGTTTTTGTTTCTGTATTCAATTTTTAGCGCATTGTAGTCTTTTGCTACAGCTAAGGTTAAAATTAAATGTTTGCTGCTATTGTCTAGAAATATCACAGACAAAGCACAGACTTCTTAAGGAAAAGGGTGGTGAAAAATTGTGGGGTTTAACAGTACTGGTTTTTAATACAAACACAGCATCTAAGGGAAGATGCTGCAAGAGAATTTGTTACAGAAAGGAAAGACAGTAACTCTGGAGCTTTGGTTTAAGTGTTGTTGTGTGACTTATACGGCTTCCTGACCTTCCAGGTAAGCATTCCTAGGGCCTGTTGTGCTGGGTTTGCCTGGCAAGGTTTTGTTAGTGGGGCTACAGGAGTGGCTCCTGTGAGAATCTGTTGAATCCCTGTGTCTGACAGTGCCAATGCCAGCTGGCTCCAGGATGGACCTGCCAACTGGCCAAAGCCCAGCACACCAGCCAGAGGTGGTCACCCCTCTGGGATGATGTACTTAGAAAGGGGGAACAGAAACCACCCCTGCACAAGAGCATCTTTAGCCAGGGGGACTGAGAATACATGATACCAACAGCTCTGCAGACACCAGGTCTGCACCAGGAAGGGAACCCACAGTGGAGCAGTGGATGAAGAACTGCAGCCTGTGAGAAGGACTCGTGTCGGAGATCCTGTGGGGTGCCCCCCATGCTGGAGCAGGGAGAACACTGTGAGGAGTCCTGTCCCAGAGGAGGAAGGGGCAGCAGAGGCAACATGAGACAAACTGACCACAATTGCCATTCCTTCTGCCCCTGCACTGCTGGGCATGGAAGAGGTAGAGAAAATTTAGTGTAAAGTTGGCACTGAGAAGAAAAGGGGGATGGAGGGAAGCTGGGTTTAGATTTGTTCTTATTTCTCATCATCCTATTCTGATTTGAATTGGTAATCAATTTAATTTTTTTTTCCCGAGCTGAGTTTGTTTTACCCATGCTGTTAATTGCTTGATGATCTCTCCCTGTCCTTATCTTGACCCAGGAGCTTTCATTATTTTTTTCTCTTCCCTTTCTAGCTGAGGAAGGGGAATGATAAGAGCAGCTCTGGAGGGCACCTGACATCCAGCCAAGGTCAGCCCTACACACCTTTTCTGATCTATCAAACTGGAGATTTACGTCTCTGTCTTGTTGACGTTACTGATATTGAGCTCTGAAAATGCAGTACTAATTGGCAGCTCATTGATAGTCTCAGTGGCAAGGCCTTGACGAGAACAGATATGGGGAATAAAATGTTCCTTAACAAGAACAGATACGGGGAATAAAAGCAAACTTTGCTTCACGCTGTAGGGAATAGGCCTAATCTCCTGCATCCTGGTTGAAACCATTTCAGATGGGTCTGCGGAACGAAAAAGAGGAGAAACAAGGTCATTATGTAGTGACAGGAACAAGGAGAGCTGTGATAAATATTGAGTTGATTTGCTAAAATAAGTGTTAAAAGCATTGAAGGTCCTTATGACTAACTCTGAGCGGTAGTTATGGACAAGTGGCAACAGGGACACAAAATGCTGTGAGAAGAAAGACTGAAAAAACTGAGGCAGCAGGAGAAATTGAACAAAATGAAAAGAGCAGGTATGTCTGGAGCTGCATGTATAATGAAAACTTTAGATCAATGTCTAGAGAACCTTTGTCATGAATAAAATAGGTCCCTATGTACAAAGACACAGGGTGGAAAACATAGAGACACCTGAAAAATTAACATACAGGTGACCAAACAGCTCAGTCAGCCCCTTAAACAGGTAGAGAAATGTGACAAGGAGCTGAACAGCCTGTGTGACAGCAGGAACAGGGTACATATGGCAGGGGCACAAAGAAAGGAGTGTTCTGGGGACTGCCAGCAGAGCGAGCCAGGAGGGCAGAGCAGCAGCAGGTCCTTGAGTGGGTCTGAGCTGGAACCAGATCTGGAGACAGGCCTGTTATTGCAGGCACTTCAGAGCATTAGGCTGGACAGGGAGGAGAGGCTTAATGGCTTTGGCAAACAGCTGTGATAAGGCTTGGAGTTTATCATGTGCTTGAGCAGAGCAAAAATATTTGTGGCACCTCCATTCTTGCTCTTCTCTAGAATCACATCAGAAATTACGCATGCAGCATTTATGTATATATCTTTGTGTAATGCACCACATCCTCCCCTTATTTCAAACCAACATGGAAAGCATGCATGGCACTAAGCTAAACAAGTTCTATCATGATAAACTCCTAAGTAAATACTGAAGAGTTCCTAATTAAAGTGAAGTGTGTAGTCCTTGATTTTTCAATTAACACACCCAACACATAGTAATATATACATATTGCAACATATAGTAATGTCTTAATTATTTTCATTCCTAAATATACTTGAAAGAAATCTGTAAGTATGGCAGTGAACTTTAAAAGGCAGGTGATTCTCTCTGTTTTTAGCGGTAGTAATGGTGGATTTCACTGAAATTGAGGGGAGGCTCTTATGGAAATGTACCATAGTCTGAAAATCTTTGGCCTTAAATAATCTTGTCTCCTCCTATTATTTTTCATTTATTTTCACTTTACTATCAGATGAGCCATTGTCAATAAATTACTTGCCCCTTAATCAGCCATGTGGACAACATAAGGAGGGTGTGTTTGCCATCTGTAGGTAGCTCTGTCCACGCAGGGATCAGCACTCTCTGCTTGAGCTGGGGAGTGCTCTGACATTTCTTGCAAGCCCTTCCTCTGGAATTGTTGTGGAGGAGGCTGAATAGCCCCATCATGAGATCAGCGTTTGATGGGTGAGGTGAATTGGAGCCTGGGCGTGCCTGCTCTCACTTGGGACAAACAGGTAGCTGCCTTAAGGAGGTCACCTAAGGAGGAGATACAGGGCAGGAGGGCAGGAGATGACCATGGCTTTGCTGCTCTCTGGCCTCCCGAGTGCCTAATGACAGCCTGCTGCTTGCCTGTTCCCATGGCAGCACTCCTAATGGCCATTCCCGTGGAAACCTGCTTCAAAAAGGGTACACCTATACAAATGAGGGATATTGGTTTAAATCGCTCAGCAGGGGAATTTTCCAGGAGTGCTTAGCATTACAGCTTGTCAGGATTGTCTCAAATGTTTTCAATCAGAAAATGCTGGCTTATGGAAACATAAAGTTTGGGCATGTTTGCAGGAAGTCAGCTGCAAAATGTAAAATAACAAAAAGGCCAGATTTAAGGCATTTTCAGACCAACATGTGCTGACTGAAAAGTTTGTTCTTCTAGCCTGAAATGAATTTTAAAAGCATGTGTTACTTTGGTGATTTTTATTTTGATTACTGATCATATTTAGAACAAATTCAAGTATGATTCACTTGAGCTAACACTGTGCATTTAGTTTCGCAGTGTGCTTTTGTGTTTTCTCAATTTTAGCATTAATATAAATTTGATGTAGGGAATATTTTTTGTATTTAATCTTCTCTTAGGCAGGTAAAATTCTCTCTACTGAATGCTCGTCTAAATATGTTCCATTTATTAAAGTGTGTCGGTTTTTTTGGTTTTGGGGGCTTTTTTGGTTTTTGGTTTTGTTTTTTTTTTCCCAGTGGGAGAAAATTATAAGAAAACTCAAAATGCCTTTGAAAAACCTTTCTAGTATTTTGCAGTGGAAACCCTACATTTTGGGTTTTAATCTCCAAAAGTGTGTTTTCCTTTATCATGAGGGCTATGAAGTTGTCTTCATTTTGGAGAGGCTGGGAGAATGGGAACACAGGTCCACTGAAGTTGGTTTCTACTGGTAAGAAATGCACGGTGCTGCTAAGCCACAAAATTCAAGCCACAAACCAAAGTAATTCAGCTGAGAATTGCTCTAGCAGTTGGCTGCTAATTCCAAAAAATAATCTACCACCTGTTGTTTAGTCTGTGGGATTAAAGAAGGTTTAATGTTTGAGGCAAGAGAAATTTATTGCTCCAGATGGAGCACATTTTTTTAAAAAAGCTACGAGTGAAGATCAATTTGATGCAGTAGTCTACCTTGTTTAAAAAGGTATCTTGGTACAAGCTGCTGCACTCTTAATAGCAACCTGTGGACAGAGATGTTTTCCACCTTCAGAAATTGTTTTATCTATTTGGAAGTCCTCACAGATGAGTTTATCACTATTCTTTTGCACACAAAAGTTCAATTGTCACTTCGTTTTTTTGCGCTGTGTATGTCATCAGATTTTAATAAGAGGCAATAATATTGTCCTACTAAGAATGTAATCAAAGATGTGTTTGATGCACAGGATAAACAGTTGCTGGAGAGGAAAATATGAAAATTCAAGGGTTATTTTGTTTGGGTTCTCTTTACTGACCATCTGGAAGAAGAAAATACTGGCAATGAGAAACTTTCAGAAATCAGTGGGATGAAATCGATGAGAAGACAGGATAAGGTAAATCTATTAGTTGGAAAAACTAGAGCATATTTCTTGGAATATTTCTGCTCAGCAAAAAGCAGAAAATAGTTTTCTGATAGACATATAATTTTTGTGACACAAGTGCTTTCAGGGAATGTTTCCCAATTTGGAGAGAAGGTAATGGGGGGATGGGAGAATACTTTCTGGCAGGGCTAGAAAAGGGACTTGACTGTCAAACAGTCATTTGTTCAGGGAACTTAATGGGACTTAGGAATGTGAGTCCCATTCCTGTCCTGGGTCAGCCTGGGATATAAATTTGAGGCATTTAGTGGGAATAGGGGGAACTTGACTAACATCATGCAGAGGTGTATGTTGTCACAGCAGAAATGTTGGTGTACAGTCCAGTTGCACACATGATTCTTGGAGGTGATAACCAGGATGTTGGCAGGAGCCCCACACACACATGCGGTGCCCCATCCGTGGGGCAGATTTTGGGATATATTAAGTGGAAATCCTATCCATGCTGGATAGGATTTATTAAGAATCTTGTGTTGTTTCTGGTCAAGCTTTTTACTGAGCCTTGTTTTCTAGTCCTGTTTCCCTCACAGACTCCAAATTTCCCATCTGGTCACTCTCAATCCCTGTTTTTTCCAGTCAGATTCATCCAGCTGTGTGAAAATCCACAGCAACACAGATCACTATAATCACAGCAATCTTGTTCTTTCTGATGCCATTCCCTGTCACCTCCAATGTGCCCAGCCTGTTCAGCCTGTGGAGTCAGCAGAAAACTGGGGACTTACCTGGTTTGCCTTTATGGGGATTTTGCTGCTTGTTTTTCAACAAACTGAGCAGGCTGTACACAGGGGATCTGTGGGAATTCCCAGCATGGGATGGCACTAGGGCTCCCTAAGTCAGTCTTTTGTAAAGCCAGGGCCTCGGGTCCTTTTGTCAAAGAAGTGATCCCAGCCTGTTGGATGAGTCCTACCGTAGCCAGAACAAGGCAAAAAACTTCTTGTCTTTTGTTCAGCTATAGCTTCTGTAAGAAAACATAAGGCAATGCAAACTGAGAGCAAATCAAACAGTGCTGCCATCTGTAATAGGTATATGGAGTGGCAACTGATGGGTTTTGGAAAGCTTTGTAGAAAGCAGCTTGACCAGCACAACCTCAGAGTACTCATTTCGTAGTGGTTTAAAGCACTGAATTTAAAGCGGCTCATTTTTCACCACCAGAATTCTGCATTTCAGTGGCAGTAAATATTCAAAGGCCCCAAGACATAAAGAATCCCCAGGGATGCTGTAGTTCTCCGTTGTTTTTCTTCAGCAGACATGAACATTAGTATAGTGGGTTAAGAAGAAATAGCTTTGTCTGAGTGGAATCATTAAACCAAAGCTTACCATTTACTAAAGTATTTTGGTTCTCTTGAAATTTTCCAGCAGAGAAGATTTTTTTTTCTTCCTTTCAGTAATGCTTGGGTTGCTCTTCCTACCTCTTCATGGGAACAAATTCAGACAGGACTAACACCCCTATGTCTATTATTCTATCCTTCTATAAAGGGTGTTTGTCGTTTTCTAATCTTTTCAGGATTGTTGATGTTTTGAAGTGAGTTATGTCACTCAACAGAAGGTTTAGCAGATCAGCAATGATACTTGAGAAATTCAGTGGAAGGAAGCATCTTTTAAGCCATCTTTCTGTCTGGAGAACCTTCTGGCAGGCTATAAATGTTTACTGTTCTGAATATCTGACCCAGCTCATGGTTTTGGTTCGCTATAGTACGGTGGGATGTCAGTGGGGCCAGGACAACTTCAGTGCTTTTGTTCTAGATGACCTGTGCACCTTACAGAGCTGGGTCCCACCCTGGCATGCAGCCTTTCTGACAGCTTCTTTTGAAGTGGCTGCACACCCTCCATTAGCAAGGCTGGTGGGCACATTTATGTAGGCAGCCCCCCAAGCTGGTGCAATTGTCCGTCAATTCCCAAGCCACCTTTAGGAAACCTCTGCATCAAGGAGTGCTTGCAAGATTTTGAGGGAATTCAGAACTTTGAAAAGCAGCTCTCAGGCAGTGATTAATGTTCCAGGAGAATGGACAATGTTGTGTCATGCAGAATATTCGCAACTACTTCCTTGCAGCCACACTGAAACCACTATAAGAAAAGCCCTGTGAATTAAAGCTGCAGTCCAGGGCCATAATATTTCTGCTGCCCCAAAGGGAAAAAATAGCCCATATTAAGGAGTATTTGGTGGACTTCTCCTTATCAATACTTGGTCTTTGCCAAAGACCTAGCCTTCAACCAAATGGCTCAACAAAGTATCAGTATCTAGCAGTAGTATTTTGTCAGGTGCTAGTGTTCCACTGTGGGTGCTAGACCCTGTGCAGCTCACAATCAGTTTCTGAGAATCAAATGTCTTAGCACAAAATCTGCTGAGAGAAGGAGTCTATAACTGTAGTGTTGTGTGTGGAAACTCATGCATGTACATGACATGTGAATTAAACTCAGAAATTAAAAGCAAATTAAAAAATCCCAGATTTATCCAGGATCTCTCCCCAGATCCAGTATTTCCTTAATTCTTCATTTATTTTAGTGACAGTACAATTCTTTGTGAATATGAATGTTATTATTTTTAATCACTGAACTTAGAAACATTTAGCAGCATTTCAGGTGGAAGAAAACAAATCCATTGACTTTTTCTTAGTCAACTGATAAATGTTGACCTAGGCAAACTGACAAATGTCAAGAATTTTCCTCATGAAGGAGCTAGATGCAAGGTAGAGAGCCTGAAACAAAAACCTGAGCCAGGAGTACACACAAATGTTGTGCTGCTGCATTTTATCCCTCAAAGGCTATTCTATTGTATGCAGCACAATATTAGTGTGTTCCATATTTTCATCTTTACATTTAATTCACAGCTAATTTCACAGGGGAGAACAAAAACTCTCCTGAATTCTTCAAATGAATAGTGTGTGATATAAATAGTGCTCAGGGAAAGTGCCAGCCACCTCCTGGAAGTTTTGCTTCCATGATGGAGAATATATAGTGTAGGTTGTGTGTAGATGTACTGGTGCAATTCAAGCTCCAAAGATTTGTCTGGAATATTGGAGAAAGCACTGGTTTGTGTTTCAGAAGATGTGGTATTTGAATTATATGGTAAATAATGTCTTTGGGAACTTGGAAATTCCTTTTGTCCAAAATTACTAGCAGTTCAGTGCCTGCATAGCCTAAATCTAGCCCCAAAATATTGGTCTGCATTCCTGACACAGCACTGATACAAATGGTCAAACTTTTCCTTCTGAATCTTATTAAGGCTAGGAGGTCTCTGAGGGTGAGGTCTTCCACTCCTACAGTCAGAAGTAATGTGAATTAAGCTTGTCAGTGCCTTTGATTTTCATGTTTGGCATCTTTTAGCACCTATGACTCCTTAGACATGTTTAAAATTTGACCTCTCACCCATAGCACTTCTCATTCTGATATCCCAGATTAGCAAATATCCACCACTTCCCTGGGATTGCTTAGAATTATTTTGCAAGCTGATGAAATCAGAAGGGATTGATACCAATCCTGCAACTTGTCTTGACGTGTGTGAGTACCTTGGCAAACCTACTGAGTCAGTTACTGGCCTCATCCAAGTGAGGAGAGGTAATTCCAGAGGTTTTTTGTCCTTCTCAGTCAAAGTGGACATTGTTTTAATCTCATTCAGTCTGCTCTTAAGGCGAGATGTATGTATGCGGGTGGAGCTGTCTAAACTTCAGCTTCCACAGTAACAGATCTTTTTTTAGCATCAGAAAAAAAGATGCAAATTGTTTTTCTGTGGCAGGTGTTTCAGCCAAATATCCTGGGATCAAACCAACATTTATCAAGCAACTTGAATCCCAGCTTTATGCACTCAGTGGGCATTGCCCACAAGGAGGTAATGCATCAGTAGGCAGAGGAGCTTAGAACACAAAGAAGGGGAATAAAAAATCACAAATCACTAAACTCAATTGTATTAAACATGCTGCCCAGGGATGCTTTCCTCTGGCAAAAAAAAATAAAAATATTCAGATGCAAAGCTACCCATAACGATTTTGTATAATAAACCAACTGTAGGTAGATCATAGTTTCATAACAAACAGCCAGGACCCTGAGCTCCATTTCAGATATCTCCTTGTCATATCATTGGTCCTGGAAGGGATCATTATTGCTGTTCAATTAAACTGAATTTGGTATGACAGAACCTTACCAAATACTCGCCTCTGAGGGGGTTGTTCTTGCTAAAATTTGAATAACATGTTGTGATGAATGATGGTGTTTTAAATTAGTGAGGATACTAAAAGAAGTAAAAACAGACAGGACGTTGTGAGATTTCCCAGCAACTGACATGTTTGGCCTATTATTATATAGTTGAGTTAATGTGAAGAGACACATGAGTTTCTAGGAGTTTTAAATGCAAATATGCCAAGTAAATTAAATACGTGGGTGTGAGCATTACAGCGTGTTTTGGTTAGTCAAAATCAGAAAACTTTTGCATGTTCTTTTTTTAACTTACTAGTGTCCAGGAGGGTGCTGAATTTAGACCCCCATGACTACATTCTTCATGTCGATTTCTTAATCCCTTTCTGATCTACAGCTTTGTTCTAGAATCAAAATTAACATAGCCAATTAAATACAAGGTGATGGGGGGGTTGTTGTTTTGGCAGTCTCAGATGGGGTAAATGCCAAAGGAGCCTTGGTTGTTGCCATGGCTAGAAGGTCCACAGTGGTCTGCAGAGAACTGCTGCAAGAGAATATCCTGGGGGTTCCTGCAGTCTGGGAACTCAGATGTTCCCTGCTCTGGAGTCTTAAACATCTGGTTCCTGGCACCTCAGCCTGGCAAATTTCTGGCATGGGATAAAATGGGTGACTACAATATCTCTGGCACTCATGTAATGCAGTATCAGGATAATGCAGTATCAGGAGTTGGTAACAAACATGGAGACAACAGTGAAATAAATCAAAAATTGGTTTTTTTCATGTGTTCTGTTTCTGCAGGAAAAGCAGTGTGTTAGTTTCTTAGTGGCACTGATCAGGCTGTTCAGACATATGACATGAGAGACGACCTATGTTTTCTTCAGCCTGTTTTCTCCTTTTCTAATGCTTTCACCTCAGTTTGTTTCCCCTTATTTCTGAGGGTGAAGCTCTGGTACAGTTCTCACTCTAGAGGGTTGGAGGCAAGGCACTGTTACTTATGCTTTGTACCTCAGTTAAAACTCTGTATGGTGAATTAAAGTTAACAGTAAAGCTGATTGCCTCTGTCCTGGCTCTGCCATTCTCCATTTTTTCACAATACCTTCCCTACCAATTAAATACCATAATCTCTGTCAGTGACAGCTCATAACAAAGCCTATATTAGAACGTCTCTTAATTGAGCATCCTTTAGCTCTTTTGTTTCTTTTTCATTTTTTAGCTGCTTTAATACTGTATTAATAATACTTTTCTCTGAAGACTTCTTTTCAGAGCTTCTTTTCAAATAAATTGCTGTTGAAATGATCATAACATAGCTTGTCTCTGGTTTTGTTTTTTTTTTTTTTTAACACACAGAATTATCTCAATTGGCATTAAGTTCAGGGAGTCAAAAGGCCAAACGTACCTTCATAAATCTGAGATGACTTCACTGAAGTCATTGAATTTACAGTCTCTTAACAGAGAGCTCAGGTTGACCCCAGAGCCCACAAAATTAGCTCTAATGGGAAATTTAGTATTTTCTGGTGCACTGAATACCATGACACGTTGTTAGGATTACCCAAGGATGGAAAACAAATGTTTGCTGTACCATAGCATTCCGTTCTCCTCTGTATTTGTGTCTGCTCTGTTTGAAAGGTGAATGACAGTGACTGAAATTGAGGGCGATTGCATTAATAACCACTAATTGAATTCAAAACAGCACTTTTGCTGGGAGGATTTTTCTTTCCTCTTTCAAGGAGAGATGTTGGCCAGGGTTTGGGTTGATTTTGTTATTTGTTCTTTCAGTATTAGTCTTCTTAAGGGCTTCTCTGTGGCTGCAGCATTGGCCAGTGGCTTCTCACCATCACAGCCACTTCCCACAGTGTTACCCCAGTGATTACTTGGCATCAGCAGTAATTAACAGTAAAGCCCCAGGTTATTAACACAGGATGCAACAAGAGAGTAGTGTTGTGTGGAGTCCTTGAACCAGCACAATGATACTCAGCATGGCAGCACCTCATCTCGCACTCAGCTTTTTCCATTAGGTTTCTGTATTCAGACTGCAATTTATTAGTTGCAAATGACTGACTTTATGTGTCTTGGTCATGCAGGTTTCCAGGTAAAAGCACTTTCTTTTTGCTTGTTAGTTTCCTCAGAAATAGAATTTGGTATTTGCAGTGCCACATCTCCTATTTGTTTGTTTACAATATCAATTACCTCCCTGTTCTACCTTGTCTCAGTGCTGTGTGTTTGTTTGCCCTCTTCTATCAATGATAATCAAGGGTCTGATCAAATCTACATCTCTTTGTCTTGACTCTGAAGTGCCTGCTGATTAAAGTGGGAGAGAGAATGCAGTAGAAAGGATATACATTTAGTGAGTTCTGCATACAACATGATTTGTTAAACTTCACCCCAAACATGCTTTTCTCCCATTTTCTGCTGTCCCCTCTTGATCCATTCGTGCCTGTTTTCCAAGCCTCCTTCAGAGAAATGCTGGCCTTCTGGGCAGGAAGTCAAGACTGCAGACCTGCCTCTGCCAAGGTCCTGCTGAATCCCTTCTTCCTGTCACTTTGGCTGAAGTGCTGGGATGGTAGTCCCTCCCATCCTGCCAGGTTTATGTCATACTGTTGTACGTGATAAGAGCACCCAGCCAGTGCAGCTCATCTGGGTGCCTGTGTCAGCAACCTGCTCCTCTTTGGACCAGGCTGAGGGCTGCCCCACCATGCAGGACAGCCACTGCTCCTGTGCTGATCTGACCTGTCATTCCAAATTCCAAATTCCAAAGGGTCCAAAGCTGGGAATTCCATGAGCAGAACTGCCAAAAACAGCTGGTGGGTGGGACATGTTGGCACCTGGCATATACTGGAGAAATATCCAAGCTCCTGTAAATTGCTGCAGAACACACATGGGGAGTGAAGGCAGGCTAGGGTCAAGCCTCAGGTTTTTTCAGTATCATGAACAGAATTTGGCCACAGCCAAATGAAATGTTAAACTCTGCTACTTCAAAGTAACCTCACACACACACCTTGACCTGCATGGTAGGGCAAACACTGCCATGTGTTGTAACCACATCCCATAGCAGCAGCATCCATGGGATAACCACATTGTAGTAATCTGCAGATATTAAAATTATGCATGATTGGCTTGTGAGTTTTGTCACATATGTTTATATGCAAACAGCTCTTATGACTAGCGCTTCCAAAAGTAACTAGGAATGTGTCAGTGCTGAACACTCAGCAGGTTTCGTTGGCTGGGCCTGACCTGAATGTTAATCGTGTTTATCCTTAGATGAGCAAAAAATCTCTTCTGCTTCTGGAGACCAGCATCAAAATTCAAATATTTAATTTGCTCATTGACATTTATTAAAATAGCTTTGTGCTTGAATATCAAGTTAAGGCAGTGGTAGCTAATTTCGTTAGTCTAGATGACGTTGGAAGTAAATTTAAATCTGATTGAGAAGTATTTAATACTTACTAAGAAAAGGAGGGAATGAAATGTCAATGGTATAAAATGCTGACGTCTATCAACAGCAGAACTTTAAGTCTGGCTTTTGAAATAACTGAATGAAGCCTCAAAACCAATTGCAATAGGGATATTTCAAAATGTTAGGAGAGGTTCTTCTACTGCTTCCCAGGATATGTCTTAATGTCCTAGTGAGACAGAGATGACCTCAGACCATTTATGTGTCAACCTTACTCTCTAGGCTGAAAATTCTTTGGTTGGGATGTGGATTCAGCAGAGATGAGTGTCCTGCCAATATTTTGTTTTACGGAACCATGGAATCATAGAATCATTACATTTAGAAAAGACCTCTAAGATCACTGAGTCCAAGCTTTGACCAAGCCATGAAAACTGCTGTCCTGGTTGCTTAGGCTCCCTGGAGCCATTTAAATTTCCACTAATTGCTTGGGCACTGCCATGACCTTATCAGCCCCTCTGGTGAAAGGTGTCCTGCCAGATCTCTCCACTCTCACGAGGTCCCCTCAGTCCAAGAACCCCCCTCCAGCTCTTTCAGGAGTTTTGCTCCAGAATTTACCATAGTCACCTTTGCAAACATCATGCACCTCACTGAGTGAGGAGAAAGTTGCTAATTTAAATGTTGCCATTTAAATGGGAAAATATTTACATATATATATATGCACGCATGTTGTGAAAAGGCCTTGTTTTGAACGATATTAAGTACATGAGGCTCTTTAACTTCCATATAATATGAGGAAAGGCATCTATAAGTATAGATGTAAGGAACGACAGCATTTTTCAACTTAGTTGAAAATAAAGGAAAGGAGAGACAAGAGCACTTGGCCTCTTGAATAACCTTTTCAAGTAGCTGGCTGGTCTCCTATTAATAACTAGCTTGTTTGGTATAATTCCAGTTTTATACCACTTGCTTACATGATTGCTTGTATGTTGGCCTGGAATACTGAATTGTGAATTTATTGTTAAATTCCTTTTCATTGTGAAACCATGCAGCTGTAACTGAAATATGTTTAATCCCCTGGGGTGGGGATCAACTAGAGGCATGTAAATACAAAGGATTATTTTTTCTCTTTTTAAGAAAAGTTTCTGTATATTTATGGATCAGTAGATTGGAACATACTTATTCAGTAAACAAAGAGCTAGTCCTTTTAACACACAGAGTGAGGCTGGCCTTGAGGGTTTCTGGTTTGGTCCTGTTACATTGTATTTCTCTAGAAACCCTTCTTTTGGACGTCTCTGAAGGGGTTTTGTTGTTTCCTTAATCTTAGCTGTCGTGCTGAGCTAGCAATGACCTCTTGAAGAGAAGTGAAGCTGTCAGCTCCTGTGCACAGGGGTCCAGTGACTAGCATCTGTTTGAATAAAGCTGGTTGTTTACATAGGATAAACTGTTCTGGATTCTCAGTGGAGTGTCCTGCAGAAAGCCTGGAAATTCATAAAACTTTTCAGACTGAGAGTTTGAGTTAACCACAAGTGGGATTTCATACTTGAAAGTTTTTCCTGGGTTTTCATGGGTTTCCTGTTTCAGGAATATGTGAAAGGTACCATGTGGTCATAACAAAGAATGTAGATGAGAACATTGCTGGTAATAATTATTTTGTCAAATGCTTACCCTAGGAAAAGGTGGCCACTTATTCTGCAGGCACTGAAAGCAGACATCAGTCCTAGAGCATTTGAATGACATCTGTTGCTTGGGTTTTGGCAGACATGTTTTTTCTCTGACACTTGGAATTCCATGTGCAAAGCTTGGGGTCAGAAGAAACTTCTGTTGATAACATTGTTTTGATAAAAATGCCTTGAATCCCTTTAAGGAACTTTATAGATAAATATGACTTTCCAGAGCATATTCTTTTTCATTTGTTTATTTTGCACTATATTGCAATTTTGTTGTCTATCTCTTACTCTCAGTCTATCTGAAGAAACATAGAAAATTTGATTAGACATTTTTTTTTAACATAATATTGAGAGGAAATGATGGAGTAGTAGTGATTGTGTACCAATGGTTTCATTCAAGAAAAGGAATTTGGATGAACCCCCAGTTGCCCTCCAAGTACAGTTTCCCTCTAGTAGTACCCAGCTTCTCTGAGAAGTGGTGCTTGCAGAAAGTTTAGAGAATAGCTTCAGCAGCAGCTTTTCATCCACTGTTTGAGTGGAATCTGCCTTTCTACAATCTGGAAAGACCATTTGTAGGAGAAAGCTGAGTCTTGGAACTCTTGTAGGCTTTGAACTGAGTCCAAGAAATGTCAGTCTTCCTGGGCCCTTCGTGCTGAGAAGGCCTCTCTTCACAGCCACTAGAAAACGACCAAAAGAAACTGCTTTGTCATAGCAACACCCTCTTTGAGAGGAGATCTAGAGCTGGTGAGGAGAATCCCCATCCAAAACCTCGCAGCATTCAGTTTTATAACTGTGGAAGTCAGTTGTAGGAGCTTCTGGAGCATTTGACTTCCCTGTGCCAGGTAGAACCAAGGAAAGGCTCTGTTTTGCTAGGACCCCCAGTAGCCTGCTGCATACTCAAACTTCTTGAATCTGTGGTCCTTATGGTAAGGATGTAAGGTTGATCAGCTTGTGCTGAAGGAGGTATAAAGCACCCCTGAAATCAAGATTTCCATGTTCAGTGCTAATTGGCAAAGTGTGTGCATGTACGTGTTTGCAGTTGAATGGAGTGTGGCTTTTCTTTGCACAGATGTCACTTTGGAACTAGAAAAAGAAACAATATTTGTTTTGTTTATAGCTCTATCCAAGGGTGTCAGAAAATGAAGCAATTCTAGTTTGAAGCTAGGTGCAATCTGTCTGTACTATCCTCATAACATCATCACACTCTGTGACCTTCAAACAGAATCTCTATGTGAGTACTCTTCTCTACTTTCTTCTCTCTTAGCTAAATTTTAAGGTCTTGGATTTGGGGATAGCCTATGGTTTTAGCTCTTAATTTTGAGAGTGCTCTGAAATGTACTGTTTATTTTTCTTGAGCATTGAAGCTCAGGAACATTCTAGACAACTTCGGGAGGTAGTTTCACAGGTATTGCAAATTGCTAAGAAAACTCTTAGCTTACAGCAAGTTGCTATCCTTACGTGGGGGCATGAAGAATCACTGTTAACTTCTTTAGGTTGCACAACTGCTCTGATCATGCAGGGCAAAGTGCTCCCACAAAGGAAGAACTGTCCCTTGGATGACTTGTCCCTGAGACTGGTACCTTTCCTTGTCACTACAAGCAAATCAATAGAAGAAAATTTCAGCCTGTATTGTTAAATATTGAAGGTGTTTTGAGCCCAAATGGATTGTTAAAAGTTACATATCCTGTTTTCAAATGTATAGGCAAAAAAGAATATTTGGTTATTATGAAATGTTTAACACTGAGCTGGTTTGAGGGGCATTTACTATAGGAATGTGTTGGTTCTAGGGGCTGTGAGGGAAGAAACATCACAGTAGTATTTGTTTTTAAACTAATCTTAGATAATAAGTGGGGAGATTTTCTTGCCCATCTCTATTTGAGGGTGGGTGTGTTATCATTGTCCTCTGTAGTTAGGAGAAGGACTTACCAATAAAGAGCTCAGAAAGCAGATTCTAGTGATCTTGAGATCAGACACATGTAAAACAAGATTTATCTCTTGATAGCTTGTGATACATGATGAAAGCAGGCCTTTTAAGGCTATTGCTGGCTCCTCCTTTTCTCCTGCTTCCTTGTAATTTCTCCAGACATGTCCAGGCTTAGATTCACCCAATCTTTCTTCACCCAAATACTTGCATTTTTTTCCAAGGACTGGCACAGCTAGGAGCTAATGCTGCTTGTATTTGATGTAATAGAGATAAAGAGTTGAAAGACCTGACATTTCTGCCAGCTGGGTCTAAACCTTCTCGCTATCTATCTTTGCAGCTGTATGTAAATGCCAGACTAGCTGGGGAAGGAGACTCGCTCATTTTTATGGCCCATTGTTTTGGGTCTATCAGCTCTGGCAAGAGAAGGAAAATTCACTAGAACCGAGTGTTTTTATGAATACTGTACAAAACCTTGGCATCACATCTCCACTGTTAATTAATCTCTCATGATTTTGACCAACTAATTCGCCTTTGGGACAAAATTGAAGAATGTAGGCTAAAATATATGAGCTAAACCCTTCTTATAAACTACATGAGAGTCCTATGACCGTGGATAGCAAGTCCTATGTCTATTGAGAAATATTTTTAGTAGTGTAGTTGCTGCTCTTGTATAACTTGTCTGCCATTCAGAATATCTCCCTTGTTATCATCTTAATGCTCTGATGGGAACTGCTGCCTGTGAACTCAAGTGGATCGTCCCATCTGACTGACTCTATTGTATTGCACACACCTCTGTGGCTGCAGAGAGGCCTTTGAGTTTGGGGGGAGAAGGTGATTTTGCATACGCTTCATTTGTATTCTTGCAATAGCTGTGCTCTGCCAATTATGCTATAAATAAACTGGTTTGTAGGAAGGTACTAAACAGGATGTTCCTGGCTGTCTTTTGCAGTGGGAACTACAGTTTTGGAGCATTTCAGGGATTACTGTTTGTTTCACAAGCTGGTCAGAGAAAATAATCGACATACCTGCATGCCCATAAAACTCTGAGTATGCAGCAGCAGAGTGGATTTCATGGTTTTAAAGCCACATGCTGTGTTTAGGAAACTCTTTGCTGTCTTTCTGATCTTTGCAAATGGGCACTATCAGGGACCTGATGGATTGTTTTACCAGCTGTCATATATTGGCATGTCAAGCTCTGCTTTACTCATCTTCTTTAAATCTTGACATTCAACCAGCACCAAAAAAAAACCCAACCATAATCAAACCAAAGTTTGTGGTACAGATAAATTCTATTTAACCCCAAGAGTAATGAGTTATAATTTTAGATCTACCTCAGCCAGTAAGGAATCTGGAGGAAAAAAATTGTAAATAAAGGATGCAGAAAATGGCTGAAGGGATAAATGAAAACACAGAAGTGGGTAGGATGCTTTGGAAAAACCTATTACATTCCCAGTCACCTTTCCATGCTAACACACGGCCTATGTTTCAATCACTAGCTGAAATTAAAAAGAAATCTTTAAAGACATTCTTAAATCAAATGGGAATCTTCAGTAGAATTTAGGCTCCTCAGTGATTTCCATAAATTAATCTGAAAATCTTTAAGCAAGTAGATGCTTTTGAAAATTGTACCGTGTCGGTCTTATTGACACTCAGTCAACAAAATACTGGTTCCTTCTTCATTATTTCAACTCATGCACTGCTGACAACTTTAAAGAGCTATCCTTTTTCCTGAGAAGTGGCAACACTCAACAACACATTTCAGTTTTGGGAAAGTGAATGTGACATGGAACGTGAAGGGCCAAATAAAGGAAATTTCTTTCTAAAAATACATGAGACTTGGCCTTGAGACAGTGAAGGTAACCCACAGTACAGAACATCCATTCCCTCTTATCAATGGAAGAGACCCCTCTGGAGACTCTTTATACCCTGTGGGGAGGTGGGAGTCAGTGTGGTGACACATCACTTACCAGTTCCTACAGAAAATCTGGAGCACAGACCCATCTCCTCTGGTGTCCTTCAGCTCTTTCCTAATCAGCTTCAGAGCTGTTGTCCAAGTCTGGACCCTTAATAGAGGCTGGCTGTCCCTTATAATTTTTCTCCCACTTAATCATTTCATGTCTTACATGCTCTGGTAATGCGTCTACCTTTTTTTTCCTGCTTCTGTTTTTGTCTCATTTTTTTTCCTCCCTGGTCTCAGGATTTTTTCCCCCAACCCCAAATCCAATCACAAAAATAAAAAAGTAATCCTGGAATCAATAAACCTTTTTGTTTAACTGGCTGACTTTGTTCAAACACCTTCTTCTCCTCCATAAGAGAAGACTGACACATTTATCATTTTTCTAAGTGCATGAATTATTTTTTTGTGTTATTCACCTCAAATTTATTTTTCTGTTACAGAAAGGCAAGTAGTTTTTCACTTTAGAAGCAACTTCTAAGCCGTAAACAAATGGAAGGATATCATATTATATCAGCAATGAAAAGGTATCAAAAATTCTGCTAGAAAAAAATGTGTGTGTGTGCAGGTGCACATATGTCTATTAATAGATGATGAAGGGAGAATGAGTTAACTTGTGGAAGCTGATGATTGCCAGGCTCTCAAGTAGCTGATATCTAGTTCTTTAGTCCTGATTTTTAAAAAAATTTCTTTCCTACGGGAGAAGCTCAGGCAATTATATGGTTAGACAATTCTTTTAATAATTTTTAAATCTTCTGGAAAAATGGATATTTAAGGCAATTTTGTTCTTATGAGATTCCTGAAAACTGCTGGATAGAGGAGGTGAGCTATGCAGATTAATGATCTTGCTGAGGGCATTAAATTAACTAAATTAAGCCCTTAAATATTGCTAGACAATAGCCAGCTCTGTTGCTGTCTTCCTTGTACTGGGTAGTGTTATCTGCATGAGTTTTGCTCTAGATTAGCCACAGCATACAATAGCTTCTGCCAGACTGCTTTGTCCAAGAGAAAAAGAGGTACAGGGATGTGCAGGAGTTAATGTCCTGGAACACCCATCTTATAGGTGCAGGAGACCCACATTCACTGGTTTCAGTGTTTGTCTTGTGTTTTGTTTTCCATGCACCTTCAACAAACACCAAATTATTACAACACTATTTAATAGTGCTGAAAGGTATTAATGGGACCTACCCACAGCAGACATGGCTTGTGCTTTTAAACTTTCCTACCTGTTCAAATGTGGATTTTAGTATTGTATGCTGTAATACATAAAATGTATTATAGCATAAAATGTACTGTGTACTGAGTGCACTAAACCCAGCCCTGGGGTAAAGCCTTTTAATTTTCCAAATAATTGAATAAAGTTTAAAGTACTTGATATGAAGGTAGAATGTGGCACTTTTAGATGTGTTACAGGTCCTTGCATAGAAGAGCAAAACAAAATTTGGTGACATTTTTAGGTGGATGTAAAATACGGGCTCAATTACTGGTTTGTTTGTTGTTAGAAAGATCATCATATAAAAGATGCACATTCCTTGGACTCTAAGAGGAATCAGTCACTCCAGTTTCTCTGAGAATTCAATACAGTGTTCTCAAGATGCACCAGCTTCTTTTCATTGGCACAACAAAAAGCATGACACCCATTTCTGAGAAATTTTGCCTTGCACTGGGGAGAAATTGATTAAGTTTTTTGGGTGTGGGATTTAGCCAGTGTAACCCAACTGGACATCTTGGGGAGGAGGTAGGATGTCTTAGTGAGAATTTTTCATCCATGCCTCTGGGTGTGCTGTATATTTTGTTTAGCTGTAACTATGGCTAACTTTGTAACTTCTACAAAACGTTTGGCTTCTTTCTCGAGCTGTGCTTTGGGATATTTCCATATTCTAAGTAGCTTAGCTAGCTGCTTCTCTTAATCAGTGGAGTATTTGGATTCCTTGATATGTTTTTTCAGTGCTGTTAAAAGCAAGTTGTGCCACCACCTTGATATCTTACTCCCTCTGTTTTATGAAGCTAGCTCTATTCCTAGAAGCATTAATAATGTATGCACTTTGCAGTTTCACTATTCAATTACTATTCAATGCCTGGTACGTGAGAACCTATTTAAGTTGATAAGGCAAAGCTAGATGAATAGGATTATCTGTTTCCTAAGCATACTGAACACAATGGTATATAAATCTTATACCTGCAATGCTCTTTATAAAAATGTCTCAGAACATGCATTAGTTCCCACTTGAATCTACTAGTATTGGCATTAAAGAGAATAGAATTCTTAAATTTAAAAGGTTATTAAAGGTTAGATAAGTGTCCTGTGGGATATCGGGGTTGCCAACACCCTTTTGACAGAGCTGAGCGTAGGATATGAAAAATATCACAGAAAAAAATGAAAAATATTGGAAAGTTTATCATTCTAGGTTGGATTTTTTTCTGGAAAACCAGAACCCAGGTCCTTCTTCCAGTTTGGGAAATGATATCAGACCTTACACTGACCACTAGGGCTGCAGAGAGCCCCAACTTAAAGAACAGCACTTCTCACACAATTCATTTGACTTAAGAGAAATGTGCTAATGAATCATTAGCAAAGCTTCTTTAGCCCCAGGGCATTCATCAGAGACTCCACAGCTATGTCCTCATCTGCTTTTGCTGAGGCATAGCAGGTGAGTGCTGACAGGATCAGAGCTTGGGGAGTAGTGCTGCAGGGCCTGAGCTTGTGTTTATGTTGCTCCAGGCTTCCCTTTTTTTTTCTTTTTTAATTTTTTTTTTTTCCTTCTAGTAACAGCAGATTTTTCTGAATTTTCTGGTTTGAGGTGAGCATGCTATAGAACTGAAGAAGTTTGGGTTGTTGTGAGGACTTGTCCAAAGGTTTTGCACAGCCTGACAGGAAAGGTGCCTTGTCAATGAAGGAAACAAAGGGAGCTGAATAAGAATTGGGTCAGCTGATGCGTAAAAAACTTTCCCAGGCTTTTTATATTGCATGGTACAGAAGAATCACCCAAGCCAACTTTTCTCTAGAAGGCACTTCACACTCTTCCAAAAAAAGGGCCATGCCCTCCCAGGGCATGTGATCCTACATGCTGGCAGACTTTCCAGTGTGCCTTTCTCTGAGAGCGGCATGCCTCCCTCATCTGATCATACCACACAGGCTGGGCTTCATGATTGGAGCCTGGCTGCACCTTCCACTCCACCTGATCAAACTGGACTTCCCCTGGGTCCTTCACAATCACATCATGCCTCGTTTAAGTTTCAGCAAGATACATAAGAACATGCCTTACCAGCTTAGAATAATCCTATTAGTCTCAGTGGGCTTACTCATACACTCCAAGCTGGAAGGCACTTTGCTTAATGAAGACCTTTGTAATGAACTCAGCATGAGGAAAATGCAACTTCTGTTCCTTTTGATTCCTTAGAAAACTCAGTCTGACTCTGAGAAAAGGTTTAATCAGGCAAAATTTCCAGGCACATTAGGAAAAATTTTAATTACCAAACATGCCTGTCAGTAGGGGTCATTGCGTAGGAAAAGTAGCTGATGATAGCAGTCCTTGAAAAGACAAAGTTTTAAGTATTCCAGTCCAAATTAAAATGGTATTGGTGCTTGCAGTTGCTAGACAAGAAAGAATAGAGAAACAATTAGATACTTAAAGGCTGGATACCTATTGATGTCAATGGGAAAACTCTTGTCTGCTTCACAGCAGTCTGGTCTTGCCTTCTTTTCCATACCTGGAGAAGGAAGCGAGGGTAATGTTCTGAAGGCTGCTATTTGGGAAGTGGAATTTGTGAAGTGTTTTTAAAGTCAGTACCAATGTTTTGTTGTGAAAAGCACAGAAGGGCTGGTGATCTTTGAATTGTGCACAAGACAGGTTTAACTTCCTAAGCTCTTACCTATCTCAAACCAGAGCGTGTTGTTTGGGGCAGTGTCACCAAACTGGAATCACAACAATGTAATTCTGCTCAGGTCTTCTGGGTTTTATCTGTAATTGTTAGAACCAGGTTGTTAGGGAACAAAAAGAAGACAAGGGATAAAGGAGACATGCTCAGAATTCAGTGGGGATTATGGCAAAAGCTGTGGAATGAAGTAACAAACAGATCCTGCCCCTTCTGTATACCCCTCATTACAAAAGCAGCCATCACCTCCCACAGCCAGAAAATGAGTGAACTGCCTGCTTTCCTGAGGGCAGCTGGTCCCTTCAGGAGCTGAAATAAGCTCAAGCTTTATTTCAGCAAGTAATAAGAGAAAATGTCCATTTGGATGAAGGAAGAAACCTCCCTGATAGATTTCCTGGAGGATAGAGAACTTTAAAAATCATATGGCAACAGGAACAAAATACGCCTTGAGTCACAGGAGAATCACGAGTATGGCCCTACCACTGCTCTGCTGCATCCACAAATTGTCCCTGCCTTCTGGCTATGCTGGGAGGGGTGCTGAGACCCTGAGATAGCCCAGCAAGTGGAGACAAGGATCAAGGGTTATTGTGCCTGTCAACCACCGTGAATAAATCTGCCATTTTAAGACTTGCACGAGAGGGCTCTGAAGAAGGGGAGCTTGCCATGTCCTTGTTGTTGGCTGGCTGCATGCCCAACAATGTGCCAAAGGTTCCTGTTGCAGCTGTATTCACCACTGGTTTTGCAAAGGGAAGGGACAGAGAGGCTGCTGCCTGTTGGGTGGTTTGGAGCTTGTCTGTGGATACCTAACTTGGACTGCAGCCCTGGGGAAACCTTATCCTCTGTGTGTGTGGTTAACATGTGAAACCTGGCTCTCAGCTCCATGGTATGATGATCCAAGGCAGATACTTTACAGGATTGCCAGTAAACTGATGCTCACAAAAGTACAGCATGGAGCACTTTTTTCACTACCTCTGACTGAAAAGGCACGCATTTATTATATCCCAAAATACTGTTAGTCATCATATTTTAAAACCTTAGTCTGATCCAATAAACAATTCTTTATCTAGGGCAAAAGCATTCAGTGTTAATTAGAAGAATAATTTAGTAAATAAAGGTCAGAGCTTTTTAAATGCTTTATGTAGGGCAAAAGAAAACTTAATCTCAGGGTTATAAACAGTGTTTTTGTTAAGCAGACAGGAAACACTTCCAGCCCGAGCCTCTGAAATGTAAATGAGCCTATTTTATCCCTCGATTTTCACAAATCTCTCACCATGTTGCCACTACAGAAGAGGAGTTAAAGAACTCTAGTATAGCTTCCAAAGAGATCATGTGTTTACTGAAACCAGACTGGAGCTAGGTATGGGCAGACTATTTTGTGGAGTTTGTAGCATTATTTTTAATATTGGTTCAACACAGCTCATAAGCTGACAGACAACTGGGTTAGAAGACACTCAGAGACCATTTAGTTCCAACTCTCCAGCCATGGGCAGGGACACCTTCCACTAGACCAGTCTGCTCAAAACCTCACCCAGCCTGGGCTTGAACACTTCCAGGGATGGGGCAACCACAGCTTCCATGGACTGCCTGTTCCAGGGTGACTCACTGCCCTTAGAGTAAATAACTTACTGAAATGGTAGCTTGCAGACAAATCTGGTTTTGTACTGACAGATGGAATCCTGAGTCTGAGCTCTTCTTTTGTATGGACAGTTCACAATGATTGTGTGAACACAACTGATGAATGTGTACCTAACAAAGGTCTCCAGTGTCATTATCATACATGGAGAGATCACCAAAGCAGAAAAGAGCTTGCAACTTTTGTTCTTGTGAATGAGAGGAGCAAACAAAGGAAAGAGGTGAGTGGTCTGAGTGATGTCATGAAGTTTTGCAGATCCTCTGTAGGGATATCCTTGGATCTCATGTTGGTTCTCATGGCATCCTTTGATTTAGAGCTTTCTCCTGTGCAGATCCCTTAGTTACGATGTGAGGTCAGAATGTGATTCTTTGCAGATAGATCAGTGAAAAGAGATATGCTAGTATCTAGTGCTATTTAGAGCTCAGGAGAAAAAAACTATAAGGGTTGAACAATCCTGCTGGTTTTACAGGTCAGGTGAAGAGTCTACCCAAGGTCTGGAGCCACTTGTATTTCAAAGGTGAAAGAAGGTGCAAGGACACACTGAGGGGCTTGGAGAAGTGATGTCTCAAGGAATGGGATAAAAGCTAGGAGTTTTTTAAGAGAAGGAAACACAAGTGTTTTTGCCTCCCCCTCTTTTTTTTCCCACAGGAGGTTGGACTATCCTGTGGTTTACAGTAGTCATGGGACTGTTACTTCACAGACCTTCCAGATATCTCCACATTTGGAAGATCTTCCAAGATATTTATCCTCCATTTATTTGGAAGATAAATAAACTTCTGCCAGTTTCACCTGCAGAATTTGAGACTGGGAGTTTGAATGGCAACTGAGTTGCAACTGCACTGAGGAGGACCGTAGCTGCTCTGTGATAATCAAATTTGGTTTGCTTGACACATAATGAGATTATTGATTAGACACACACAGCTTGCCATTTCAAATCACATCTTCTCTTCATTTCCAAGGGATGATTGACATAGCCTAACATGCTCAGCATCATTAAATGGAAAGAGTTATTTACGGTGTTGCATCAGAATTTATCACTAATTCCCAGATCTGACAGAAAAGAATCACTTTGTGTGCTAGGCATTTTTATCTTGCCATTAAAAAGTGTATCAAAAGTTTTAGATAAGAACCGAAGCTGAAATTCCTTCCTAGTCTATATCCAGATAATCTGGCCTGCAAAACTGAAGCAGGGAGTGGTGGGATGTGTCAAATACAGTTCCTGATCCTTCAGTGACTTCTGACATGCTCTGGCTTCTCCAGTTGTGGATGATCTCAACTCAAAGTGTTCTTATACTGAACGTCTTTTTTGTGAAGTTCTCTTTAGCCTCACTTTCCCCATATACCATTAGTTATCAGCAGCACCAGCTGTGGGCAGACTTCAGTGGCCAGATAACATGTGCTATATGAGCCTTCATTTAGAAATTCATAAGGCATCGCTTCCATTCAAAGGAGGTGATATTTACCAAAATCAGGTTTAATATGCTTTTATTACCTTCTCCTTTTCTTGAGGAGAAAGGTGCATGGCACCCAAAACTCTGCAGAAGAGGCTGCACTCTGCTCTTGCTACTGATCCAAAGCTGTTAGATTCTTTTCTTTTTTTTTTTTATCCTGAATGTCAAGCATTTCTCCTTCAAAATCTCCCTCTGATAATTTAAAAGAGCTGAACTGGAATCCTGCCTGACAGGACAATTTTGCTTTAAAGTAGCTGTACATAAAATCACACTGTTCTCCCAGTTTTCTTGCAGATACTCATGCCATATTCTGCCAATGGAGCTTAAGAGGTCTTCTGAGTGAAAGTGCATTGATTTTTATTTTGTGAACAGTCTTCTAGACTTTGTGTGACTTCTATGTATGTGAGACACCACTGCTTCCACACTTGGGCCCATCTGGAACACCTCTACAGAGTCCCATTCCAGCCTTCATGCTTCTAGAAATGTTGTGAGGGTGGAGGGTGTTTGAAGAAAACACACACGGTTAAATGAGCTGTAAAAATATGCATTATACAGAAAGACTCTGGGAGCTCTCTCTCATTTGTCTCATCAAAGCAAAGATAAATGAGCAACTTCCTCGTAGGCTATAATTACCTCTAAGGGGAACAAAAACATTGATAATTGACAGTTTTGAGCTTGACCCTAGGAAATAACAAAATCCAGTAGTTGGAAATTGAAATTTAGAGTGTAGAGTGAAATTTAGAAACTCAGAGACTTGAGTTTAACCCTGTAGTTAACTATTGGAGTAGCAAAGTTGAAATTGTGTGATCACTGATTTTCGGTCAAAACTGTGGGGTTTGGGTTTTCTTTAAAACATGCACTCTTCTTCTAATATAATTTTAAGTCCTAGGCCTGTATTCCCTCATAGAAAGGGCCAAGAGGTTTTGAAAGCTTAGCTCTTGTTTTGGCAAAAAGATGTTATACAGATAGTAATCCTGTTTGAAAGGCATTCTCCATCTTGAAGCTTCTAAAAGGGGGGAGAACTATAGTTTTGAAAATCTGGTCCCAGATGTGGGATTTGAGAATCTGAAGTATTGAGGCTATGAAGCCGAAGAACAGATCCATCCATCAGCACGGTAGAGGGTCTAGAGCAAACCAGACCTGATGTTTTGAATTCCTCGGTCATTTCCTCCCCTGTGTTTTGTCATGCCTGAAATGTCCACAGTTTTATTTGCATTATACCTGAGATTCTGGCTGTCTAAAAATCCCATATGCCCATGCAAAATGCAAAGTGAAAGCTGAACGTGGTTGCAGAGCACCTCTGCAAACTCCCTCAGCAATGGATATGTTTCTTTACGTATTCCATGGGTTCATTTGCAATTGCTTCCTACAGGATATTTTACTTCTACATCTCTTCCAATATACAACAGATGAAAAGGACTGATAGGCATTCTTGGCCTTAGTTCAGTTTCCTCTCTCCTCAGTGACCCTCCCCATGCATTTGGGGTTTTTAAATAACTCTTTGGACCTAAGGGGTTCCCTCTGCCTTTCGTCTGGGTTTATCAACATCCTTGTGCCTGTGCAAGACTCGGCTCATTTGGTACTCTGCATTTATTCACAAACTGTAGCTGATGCTGTGCTCTCATTTAAAAAAAGTTCTTCTTTACTTAAAGGCTTTTTACTTTCTGTGTAGCATAAACCCAAAATGAGAGCTTGAATATGCAGTTGAATCAAGGCGTTTTCTTGTCTAACCAACACAAATGATGTCTTTAGATTGTCCTGTTTTTCAGATTCTGTCATAGGATCCAAGACAAATAAGAAATGAGAACTGATGCAGCTGAATCAGACCTGATTTACAAATCCAAAACTGGCATGTGGTAATTACAATATTTGTGTTAACTATCAAATTTCTAGGTATTGTTTACCTGACTATACTTGTCCTGCCATGTAGCTGGAGCCTTTTTTTCACGCTTCACAGCTGCAGCAAAATGGAAAATCAATGTTTGGATGTTAAATTAGGGTTGTCTTTTTCCACCATGTGTTACTCATAGTCTACAAGCCTATTTTGTCTGCCACTGGCCAGTCACAGAGTTGTAGGTGTTCTTTCTCTGTGGTTCCCCAGGAGGTCCTCACCTCTTATGCTGTTGTGAACAACTTATCATTCGAGGTGAGAGGAGCTGTTTCTACACAAGAGAGAACTTGGCCCAGTGTCATTATAATGAGACCACCATTATACCATAAAATCCAGAATCCATTCGGGGTTGAACTGGCTGTTAGGGTCCAGGCTGGGATCAGGGAATTTGATAGCAAGCCATCCTCTAGGAAAGCTGGGCCTCAGGCTGAAACCTCTATGACTTTTCAACCAAACAGCAGCACTTCTGCTCTTCAGTGATCTCTGGGAGGTATTCAGGAAATGTTTTGTGATGGAACATTATCCCTTGGCTTCCCATCCCAGTCTCAGCTCATCCCTTTCTGCTTATCCTCAGGAATAAGGTTGCCTCATGTAGTACAAAGTGAAAGATACATTTTGAATGACTTCTGAATGATTTATGTTAACCCTAAATGCCCTTGCAGTCAGGCTGCTCTTGCAGTATGGCTTTCTTAATTGCTCCCAGCAGGGAATCACAAAATGTGAGGACAGGGCATGCTTCTCATTTCCAACATATTTACAGAAAGCTCTTTCTTCCAGCTTTCCCCAAGAGCTTTTTGTTACTGTAAATAACATACAAGCCAAGGGTGAGTAATATGTTAGACTCTCAAACCTATTTTTTGAGTCTACCAAATAGGTTTGTGATGCTGCCAGTCACAAATGAAGCTTTTTTTTTTGTCTGTGGAGATGTTTGGTGAGGGTTTTTTTGCCTTTCACTTAGCTTTCTGAAAATGTAGGTATCTGACCTTGATCTAGTTGGCCTCCCTTCATTTCAAAGAGCTATAGAACAGCTGTGACATAAAAAAAAACAAAACAAAACAAAACACAAAAAAACAAAGAGAAGAAAAAAAACCTGCAAGAAACCTGAATGCCTTCCCAGCCAACATTGGCAATGGGAGCTCTTGAGTGGGACTAACCTTACCTTCACAGGAAAAGGTTTTGTTCAGTAGTGCCTACATGCAGATTGTCAGGGCCACAGACACTTTGTCATTTGGCTCCATCTTCTGGGACAAGGCAGAAGAAACAGAAACCACTTGTGCTGACACTTTCCAAGTCCTGTCAAACAACATTTATTGGTTTTTTCTTACTCTTCATTAATGCTTCTATGCAAGCTCACACTGGATGCAAACACAGTAGGAAACCTTTTGCTTTTCTGAAGATGTTTTAATGGGAGCAAGAATTCAGTACATTAAAAAAGTGCTGAAAATCAATACCTTTTTTGTTTTCCGAGACTAAGAAAGGACAGTTAGTGAATGTTTGACTTGCAATTCAACAGTGAAAGAAAAAAAGAAGAGCTCAGGTAAATGGCTTTCTGATTCCTGAACAGTTTTGCAGAATTAGCTCTGACTCTGGCAACACAGTATTTGTTCTCTGCTGCTGAAGGTTTGAAGGAGAAAAGGGCATAAGGCATTATTGCTATAGCAACCTTCAAGTGGGTGCTGTAGGCGATCAAAACATATTATTTGTTGATGGAAGTTTTGACCATCACAGTCTTTCCATGTAGTGCCCAAAACTGTGGGCCAGCTAGCTGAGCTGTAGATGCATTTGCTTCCATTTTCCATTCAGTCTTTGAGTATTTCCACTGTTCAAAAATAAACAAATTTGAACTTATCAGTTCAAAATTTTTCAGCCTTTCATCTCTGAAGACTCTGTGCTCCTGCTGTTGCTGAGACAGCCTGAAATTAGTCCCTTCCTGGGGGCAGCAGCAGGGTCCAGCACAGCTTCTTGGCACTCTGGCTTAGGCAAAAAGCAGCAGTTCTGCCATAGCCATTCTCTGCATCCATTGGACAACTGTGCTTGCTCCTGGTGCTCAAGATGTTCCTGAAGCTGAATTAATATTTGGCTTTTGAGATTGTGTGGATGGTGGTTTGTTGCTGATAGTGAGCTCCCAGAGCTGTCTGCTGATTCCTGACCAGCTCTGACCTGCAGGTACAATACCTGCTTTCATCTTGGAGCAGTGATGGCAGTGAGAGGCCTGGGAATGAGATCTTTGTATCCTTAGTACAAAGCTGTGCTGGTTATTGGAATGTCAAGGGGAGTTCACTGCAAAGCAAACTCGCAGAAAATAAATTAAGTGTTAAATCAGACCCCTATTTTGATCATAATTCAGCAACAGTTTATACTTTGTTTCTCTAATATGTAATTCATGAGGGGTGACTAAATGGTTAATGCAATTTTAGATAAACTGGTTTGAAATAGGTAATCGTGCTTTATGTTCATGTATATATCTAATTCTCAAGCAATATGCTTATAAAGTTTACTGAGCACCTAGTGATCCCTTCAGAATGCATTTTAACAGAAGTCCTAACATAAAATGCTTAGCATGGAATGCAGATCTTTTTTTCACTTCTGTGAAAGCCAAATTTATTTAAAATTTGTGGGTTTGACTTGAAAATCACTTCTTAATGTCTAAGATGAAGGTTGGTAATGAAATAGTGTGCGCACTAGTAATAAAAATCTGTAATTTTACAACTCAGGGATGTCCTGTGTAACCTTTAATTTAGAACAAATTGTAATTGTAATCTGGATGAAAAGGAGCTACCCCTACAAATGCCTCAGACATCCCAGGCATGCAGGTGTTCCTTAGCTCAGTCTTGTATATTGGACTTCTGCGAGCTGTCCTGTTGGTTTGATTCTTTCTCTCAGTGCCTTGAAGAAAGACCCATTTCCTGCAGCTTTTGGGATGATAGGAATCTGCTGCTCTCTGGAAGAGAGTTTTGGCCTCTTTGGCTGTATAGTAACCCTAGTCTGGCTTGGGGGAGGCTTTGCAACTCAGGTCCTTGGAGAATTAGAACTGGAAAATGGGTTGCTTGCAACAAGAGGAATTTAGCTGCTAGGGATGCTGGAATTAAAGCTTTAGGTACAACTGAAATTTTGGAGGTAGAAAGTATTTGCAGACTTGGTGTGAGTTCTGCATTGTCCAGCAGTTGATACAGGACTGTTGATACAGTCTGGGGTTTGTTTGTACAGTTTGGGGCTTCCAGAGGACATGTAACCATGCAGGTCCCTTAGCAAGGCTTGGTGTCTCTTACTCTTTGCCCAAAAAAAGATTTGGCACTTAGCACACTGTAAACTTTGGTTATTTCCATCAGGAAATTAAAATTAAAAAAACAAAAACGAAACAACCCCCAAAAAACCCCAGAAGACAAGAACCACAAAAACCACAAAACCCACTTTTTTTTTTTTCCTGAGTTTATAACTTCAGCACAGAATTATATAATCTCAGAGGATAAAGAGCAAAAGATCTCCAATCCCCACACCTTTTTTCTTCATTATTGCTTATGCCACAAGAAAGCCGAGGAGATTTGTGCTTATAAATAACAGTATTATTCAGAAAGACATGGGCAACTGGAAATATATCTGCTTTGTGCTTTGGGTTTCCCCACTTTTCTCAAAATTATCCTAACCTAGGTGTTTCTTCAGTCAGATCTTTGAAGATTTCTCTCTGCAATTTCTCCTGTTCTGGTGGATTTAACACTAATACCTTTTACATGTTGTTGAATATTTGGCTTCTCCACTGATTTATGAGTGTGGAGCCATTGCCCTGGAGGTAGGCACAGCTACAGGAGGTGACAGAGGCTTTGTGGGGGTGAGGAGAGCATGTATGGGAGCTGGTACCATAGCACCAGGGACAAAGTCCCTTTCCCTGGCCAGGCAGCTGTATTGGAGGGGTGTGCTGAGAGTCCCTGTGTCCCACAGGAACAGCAACCCTGATGGTAAGAGGGAGACATGCCTGAAATCACTTTTTACTGTTCCTTTTCCTGTTTTCTTTTCATTCCTGTGCAAAGCCTAAGTAACACTTGGCATTTGAGCATGTATGAGCAGCAAATCACTGTTAGCAGTGAGCTCCCAGAGGACCCTCCAAACTGTGGGTGTAGCAGCTTTTTCACAAGGTACTGGCTGCAGGTGCAATAACTGTTCTCTTCCCCAATGCATCCTTTGACTAAGCTAAAACAAATTTCAGCCAGTGTTCTGAAGACAAAGATGAAGAGTGAAAGAACTCCTGTGAGGGTTTTCCTTCCAAGAGAAGCCCAGGCATTCAGGAACACGGGGCACTGATAAAGGTGTGCCCTGCAGACAAGTTACCCAAGGCCACATGTGCCCTGCATGTAGGCACAGCCAGCTGATGTGTGTCATAGAGTTCTCTCTCTTATCTGCTGTTAAACTGAGGACCTGTTGTATTCTCTCTTAATACTGAAAGACAGATCAGGAGAGAGTTGGAATAAATGGGTCTTGCCTTTTATTCTCGTGTAGCCCAAGCTTCTTGACAACAGGAAAGAAAAGAGGGGGTGAATTGGCAGTGGCAGTCAAATACCTGGCTCTGGTGTGAGCTGAAGTGGATGAGACAGTAGCTGAGGTCTCTGCAATTGTTTCCATTGCACAGTGTGGACATGTCAAATCAGACAAAGCTCACTAGCAGTGAGTGCTTGATGTACTTGGTTTGCTTCAGGCAACCTTACAGTAATAGACATTATGTGCCCTTATGTGCAGCATTTCAAACTCCCAGTTCAAAACCCTTATCCACATTGAAGTCTGCGGTGAGATAATAAAATATTTTGCTTTGCTGCAGATGGTTAAAAGTGAAGGTAAAGTGTTGGAAAAATGATCAGTTTTTTGATGTCAGATGTAGTGAGAATTTACTTGCTCTTCCAGATGGCATTTGCAAAGGCACAGAATGTCACAGGTTATTATCTTAAATTGAATAATAAAATATGCACAAGTTATTTTACAGCTGCTTTAATACCTGATTTGTGAAATGATTGCCAGTTAATAACAAATAATGGCTGTTATAATTAGGACTAAGTCATTTGTAATTATGGAACTCCAGAAGACAGACTATTGAAAGAAATGAGGAGAAATAACTTGTCAACTCAACTCAATAGCAATGTTTATTGAATGATGAATATTAATGGTTATCAATTAACTAGTTGTTACCTGATAGAAGTTATTTGTAACTAGAGCTGAAATATGATTTTGTGACTAACATCTTTGTGGCCCATCCAGAAATCACTGAAAAACAAGCTGCTCTTCATCCTGTTGGCTTCAGTGGCACAAAGAGCTGAGGCTTTTCTCGAGTGAGAGAGCTGTCTTCACTCTGTGCTTTTTGTTAATGCAAGCTGCAGAACTTTGCTGACTTCATTGAGTAATGCAGTTTCCCTGAGAGCATAAAAATGACCTAACCAAATTAAACAACAGGTCTGGCAGATCATGTGCCTGGGGTAGCAGCAAGTGGAGGGTGAGTGGTGGTGCTTCCCTTGGATGTGGTTTCTGTCAGCCTGGAACTAAGACTGCTTGGAGCCAAGGTGAAATTCTCATCTAATGGCTTTTAATTCATTGGCCTTCTATAAAAATGTTCAACTGCTCTTTGAACCTGAGTAAAATTTTGATATTCACATAATCCTGTAGTAATAACCTTTGCATCTTGACTGTGTGTTGCATGGGGAATTGTAGCTTTTTCTTTGTTTTGAACATACAACCAGCTGATGTGGCTTGATGCTTTCTAGGCTTTCTCTTTTAACAAAAAAAGTTTATATGTATTTCAAATTCATTTTAAATAGCATTTTTTTATTTTAAACCTGTATTATATCATCCATCTTGTATTTTAGGCTGAAAAGCTGAAGGCAATCCAGTTGTTCCTTGTTTTGAATAAGTATCCTACCTCTGGTTTTCCTTTTCCTTTCTAGTTATACAGTATATGTTTTTAATATTTGGGAAGAGGCCAAGCCTTCAAGCAGTATTCAAAGTCAGGGTTGCCTTGGATTTATACAGATATTTTCTGTTTTGTTCTCTATTTTTTTATCTTTATTTTGTCTGACACTTTAACTGCCGCTCATTGATTGTTTTAATAGAACTCTCTCTTTTAATTCTGAATTCACTTCTCTGAGAAATAATAGTTTGTTCAGAACTTGTTGTTGTGAATATGAAGTTAGGATTGCTTTTTGTTATGTGCATCACTTTATGTTTTTTCAACCGTAACTTTATCCACCATTTATTGAGTATAATAAGATCTTCCTGCAACTCTTTGGAGTTAGCTTTTGGCTTTTTTTTTCTATCCTCAACAGCTCAAACTCTTTCCTTTTTGTGCATACACTGTTTTCTGGACTCTAGGAAATGTGCAACACCTATGGGCATGTTCTACCCCCTCTCCTGTTCTAGGACAGTACAGCAGCCGCTGACATGAAACAGTGCACACATTTTGGGGTGTGGCCACACTCTGAAGCCCTAGTGCCAGGCCAGAGGGTTGTGTTGTGTCTCCTGGCACATGTGCTGGTTTGTTCTGCTGCAGGTCAGGGCTAGTTAGCCTTTGGGAAAGTATGGCTGGACAGACCCATCCTCACAGCTGGGCTGGGCAAGGCAGCACACATGGATCAGCAGCAGATTTAGCATGTCAGCAAGGGTTCTGGTGTGGGTGGTGGTATCAAGCTGTGGACCTTGGAATTTTTCCAGGTATTTATCTAGAAGCAGGTGATAGAATCTATAATTCTAACTATGTTCTCAGCTGGCTGTCGTGAATCAGGCTGCAGCTCTAGCTCTGTCTCAGGATCTCTTCTGCCTCAGCTCTGCACTAAGCTGGAACAAAAATGGTGAGAACCCACCCTTACAGGCTTTCCCACCTCTCTGTTAAATAAATGCTAACTAGAGAGTTCACCTTTCTGGGACCTTGTTGTTGTGGTCAGTAAGTGGTCTGAGTGAGTACAGCCTAAGTTAAGGGTGGGATGGGGGACTGGAAAAACACAAAGGCTCATGGAATTGGCATTGAGATGGGAATTTCTCCAGAGAATAGTTGGGATTACAACTGTTTAACTGAGAATGGGTATTTATTATTTGCTTCCACTTTGCTCTGCCCCCCCGAATGGTGTCAGGGTTGCTCCCTAAGCAAGTACCATGTGTCTGTTGCCCTGAGGAGTATGTTTTATACAGTGAGCCCATGAGCACTGCTGCTGTGAAACTGTCCTTCCAGGCTGAGGGCTCCAAACACCCTTCTGCCAGATGCCAAACCCAAGCACAGATCTTCAAGCTTGCCTGGAATGCATCAGCCGGCCTTCCTGTTGAGGGAGAGAGAGCTTTGTACCTGTGTAGCCCCTGTGCTGCTCATGCATTTTACATCCAAGTCATCGCATTAAGGGAGGGAAAGCACAGAAAATTTTAAATGCAGGTTTTTTACTAAAATGCAGTTAAATTATTTTTTTTAATTCCAGTTTGGAAATGTAAAGAATAAATTGGCAAGACTTCTTTTCTCCACACATGTATCCTCTCCACCCAAATTTTTCAACCATGTTTTCTGTAAATAACAAAAAAAATGTGTGTGTAAAAAGTATAGCGAGGAAAAATTGTATTAGAACTGGTTTCTCTGGGGATGTATATCTGGAGGATATAGGTAATTCTAACACTTGAGGGACTAGAGTACTGAAAGGGATTGTACCTTTAAAGGCAAGATTAGTCTTTAAAAGAAAGTAACATAAGTTTCCTTTCCAAAACCACTACAGCATTTTTAAACAGCTTTATTCAAAGTTAGGTTTTCTGTTATTACAAATTACTGCCAATTGTTACTAGCGCAATGTTGATAAATAGGTATTTGGGTTTTGAGAGAGGGGAATAACTTGAACTTAAATGTATAATGATAGATTCTGGGCTGTTACTCCACAGGAAGTACGTTTGGGATTGTAATATTAATTTATTGTAATATCAAAAAAGGATCTTAGCTGTTAGTAATCATCAGATGAGAGAGTGGGGAATGAGGTGGACCTGTTGGAGCTGGTCCAGAGGAGGGCCACAAGGAAAGGGAGCTGGACCACATTTCCTCTGCAGACAGGCTGAAAGAGTTGGAATTTTTCAGCCTGGAAAAGAGGAAACTCTTGGGAGAACTTAAGCATCCCTTTGTCACGATCCACTAATACAAGTGGGAGTCGTGAGAGGTTTGTTTGATCTCAGAGTGCAAAAAGACACAAAGGGATTTCAGTTTAAATTTCTGGTGGTCTCTTTGCTACACCAAGCAGCCAAAATTCATTCACACAACAATTTATGAAGGGAAAGCACTACAGAGAGGTATAAACTCAAGTTACACACACATAGGGAAGCTTTTTGCTTCCCTGTATGAGTGAAAAGACCAACTCTGCTTGGGAGGCACTCATTCCGTATCAAATTCTGGTTGTCTCTTCGCTACACCAAGCACTCAAAATTCAAACACACAACAATAAAAAACAACAGTCCCCTCCCTTTTTGCACTAAGAGATGTTCTGTGAAATTCTGCAGACAGAGCCCTCAAGTGAGAGTGGGGTGCTTTTCACCTCAGTGTGAGCAGTTTGCGGGAAATTCGAGTCATCCCCCCTTTGCTTTCTAGACCCCGCTCACTCTTTTGGGAGTGTCGGGCTAGGTGCGACTGGAGCGAGATGTCCTTCCCCTAATTCAGAATGCACAACAAAACCTGCAGCCCCTTCTGTCTGTCAGAAATCCTGTCTGTGACTCCAGTTTACATGTCACGATTGGCTAACATGAGTGGGAGCCATGAGAATTTTGTTTGATCTCAGAGTGCAAAAAGGATACAAAGGGATTTCAGTTTAAATCACAACAATAATGCACCTTTATTTTAGTGCCAACAACAAGGGTTATGCAATAGAGGAGAGGGAGAGAGAGGGAGAGATAAAGAAAACAAAGTAAAGAGAGAGAGAAGGGGGAGTTATAGCTACCAACAGATGAGACGTGGTCACCAGTGTCTTCTTTGGTGGGGAGATCTCAAGGAAAGTAACTTAGAAAGTCACTTTTATAGTCAGTTTCAAAAGTGAGGGGGCAGTTGGCCAAGAGGTGGGGAGATTCACAGGCCATTGTGATGAGACCCCTGCCTCTGGGAAGCAGGTGTAAGGTACAGAACAGGCTGCTCTTCACCAGTCCCTGCTCACCAGCAGGAACAAAGGCCATGTACCGTGGCAGCAGAGCAAGCACACCCACAAACCATCACTTGACAAGCATCCACCTCAACCAGGCCAGAACACCTGCACAAAGTCCCCTGGGGTCTTCAGGGTCTTCTTAGTCTCTGTTCTTGTGATGGTCGTGAGGCAAATGAGGGAAACTTTGGACTGTCTCTTACACCCTTCCAGTAAAGGAGGCCTACAAAAAACTGGAGAGGTACTTTTCACAGGGGCATGTAGTGATGGGACAAGTGGCAGTGGTCTTAATCTGAATGAGGGTAGGTTTAGGTATGACATTAGGAAGAAACTAAACAATCTCTAAAGCCATTTACAACCCAAACTATTCTATGGCTCTATGTTTATCATCTGCTCCTTAAATCCACAGTGCACTTACGTTATGACTGTCTTGTCCCTTTATCTCAAAAGGGATATAGAAAGAAAGTATGGACAGCTTCCATGTTGGTGCATAATATTCAGGACAGCAGGCAGTAAGAGGAAGGTGTGACAGGGTGTCTGTGAAATCCTGAGTGGGATACAGGAGATAAATAAGGCTCCTTTGCTTATTTTCATATTGGAAGAGAAAGTATAGCTTGGAAACAACCACTGAAGCTACAGTGTCAGATTGAAAACGGGGCAGCAGCTTGTCACATTTTTGTAGTTAATAAACATATACATGACTTCCAGGGGCAATTTAATGAAAGGCATGCCTCATCAGGGACTATAAAATAAATAATAATAATAATAAAAAGAAAAAAAATGTAGCAGCAGCATCTCTGAATTGGGATGCAATTCAGCAATTTGGTTGTCTGGAAAACTCAGGAAAAAAATTGTCTGGGCTAGAGAGAGAATGGATCTTTCCCCTTATTTGATGTAGCTATTCTTACCAAAACACATGGGAAAGTTCCCAGTGCTGTCAGATCTGTTCTATGTGGATATCTTAACTTATAAGCATGCTGAAACAAGAGCCTTAAACTTTTATGCATCCATATGTGAAGATCAACTATAGATGGACTAAAAGATGACTGGTGGGCCTGTGATTTCAATGAGTGTGAAAAGCAGGAAGGACTTGAGTTCTTACCAAAAATTATCCTTACCAGTATATTGTCTCACCTGAAAAAATACTGTCACTCTGTACTTTTAAGGACACTTAAGTGTTAGCAAGTATCACTCTGCATCTGAAATCTGAAAAAAATCAAATAGGATTTTTTTAAAAAGAACTCAATTACACACCAAGGCAAGTAACCTGCTAAGATGGTAGTAACCTGTTTGTTTTTTTTCTATTCCTGGGGGTTTGTTCTTTTAAAATCTTTCACATATGCGTGTTTGTATTTGATATTTTCCAGGAAGATTTGCTATCAAACTGTTGGAGTTATGTAAAGGGAAAACAAAAATAAATAAAATATCACCTATAAGTGATATTTTCACTGACCTAAGTGAAACCACACACTGGGTGAAGTGCTACCCTGCTGCTCTCAGCATATGCAGAGCTCCTTGCCTATGTGGGTATCCTGTTTACAGGGCTGAGAGCTCAGAAGGGAGGGAGCAAAGCACTGGGGGTGGCAGAGAACCTAAACAGCACTGAGGACTTTTGGTGGTTACTTTTTATTGGTGTGAAGCTTCAGTTCTGGATTACTCATTTCCAAACTATTTCTTATACCCTGGTGCAATGGAGGGTCAGTCTCAGAATTTTGAAAGTTCATTTGAAACTTTATGAGTAGGAAATCAAGACAAGGAGGGAGGAAATAGGATGGTGACATTTTGAACTGATGAGTAACTCAGCAGAATTACAGTGGACCAGCTGACATTTTCTTACCGTGCTGTCTGGGAGACCTGCCAGTGTGGAATTATATTAGTCAATGTGTGAACTGACAAGATGCATGGTCTGGTGTTTGCAAGAGAGAACAAGATTTAGATTGCAGATAGAAGCCTTTGTCATCTTATTCCAATGTGAATCAAAAGATAAATGGAAGTCCTTTTACAAAGACCAACTAGTTTTCCACCAATTAACACAGGAATTACTGTCATAAACTTTACAGAAGAATTGATGCTATTATGAACATCCTCAGTTTCCTAGGAATCATGCAGTTAACAACAGTTGGTTTTAAGAATCTGATCCTGGGGGGTCACAAATGCTGAAGCAGAAGAAATATTAGCTGTGGGTGGAGAACAAAGAAACTGGTCCTCACTTTCACAGAAATATGATTTCAGTACCATCTAAGGATATAAAAATCCCAGAAGCGTAAAGTAAAAATGATAGGATCTGAAAATAATAGAATCTGGAGGACCATCTAACTTCTCAGTAATTTTGCTTTGCATATAGGAAGAGTAAGGCAGCCAAAATACTGACCCAGTGCAAATGCTGAATAAGATAAATTTCTAGGGAAAATTTGGTTCTCTGTGGGATCACACCCTTTTAAAGAAAATACGAATCACTATGCAGCTTCAAAATGAACTGAATTTGCACTGAGAGTTAAGGGAGGTGCAGATTAGCAGGAAGTGTCCACTATGTCTGAAATCTCAATTTTCTGTTGTTAGTATACCAAAGCTTGGAACAAGAAGTATGATGTTTCATGTATTTTTTTAAATTTACTTGAAATACACTCATAATTTTCTTTTCACAAGCATGGCATATTGCTTTTTTAATATATAGATTTTGAGTCTCTCAGCAGCAAGATAGGAAAAAATGGGAAAAGCTGCTGTTATTAAGGCTTACACTGCAAACTGCTCTGAAGGTGAAGAACAAGAAAGTTGTGAAGTGTGAGGTCTGACAGCCCGCTGGCATTCAATATTCCACAGGCAACAGAGTCTCTTGGGTCTGAGTGCTGTGGGTTTCTGTAAAGAGGATTTTTTGAAGGGATTCTTGCATTTGAAATGAGGAGGAAAATGTAAAATGTAAGTTGGGGGAATGGTGGGTAAAGAGGAATTGAATGGCAAATAGCAGTAGCTCTCCAGACATACAAATAGTCTGGAAAGTCTGTTTTGTTGCCAGGGATGGTATAAAATCTTTTTTGTTTCCTCTCTTCTTTTGCAGCTTTTCAGGGAATAGTCTGTCTTTTCCCTCTTTTTATTCTAAGAATAGACACATTTCAGATTTTGACTGTGAGAAATTAGTTTTGGATACTTCTTTCTTTGGATAAAATGTTGTTTCTCTTGCTGCGGGAGCGTCTTTGATTTCATAAAGAATAGTTATTTGTGTCCAGTTGTTGATTTATTTCCTGGGCAAAAAAATAATGAAAAAATATCAAAGCAGGTAGTTTGTGATTGCTCATGAGTCACAACTGCAAACTACTTAAGGCTGGAAAGGACTTCCGAGATTTGCCCAGTTGGGTTTGGATGTCTCCTGGACTGGGGACTCCAAAACCTCTTTGGTCAGTGTTTTATCACCCTGACAATAAAATAGTATTTTCTTGTGTTTAAAAGGGATTTCCTACATTTCCATTTGTGTCCATTTAATCTTGTACTGTCACTGAGGTCCACTAGGAAGAACCTGGCTGTATCTCATTTACCATCCTTCTCCCTGCTTCAGTCAGGCACATACACATATAATATCTCCTCTAAACTTTATCATCTTCGTCCTAAGCAATCCAAATGTTCTCAGCATATTTCAGTCATCTCCAGTGGCCCTTTACTGGACACACTCCAATGTGTCTATATCTGTCTTGAAAGGAAAATCTTAAAAAAAAGGATCTTCAGTCTCTGAAAAGAAGGACAAAAAATACAGACTTATAGAAAGTGTCTTTGCAGGTACTAAACTCTGGGCTGTCAGATACCTGGCCATCAAAACTGGAATACGTCACCAAATCATTATAAATCAGTAGATCACTTGACCTTATCTAAATCTCACCACCCAGATGGAATTTTGTTATGCCTTTTCAGTAATATTGTTTCTGTGTGATACCTGATAGGTTCTCAAGGAAGGGAGAAGGGATGGAAAAAGAAGAAAATCTCCAAATCTGACCTTAAACTATATTCTTATTAATGTGTTGCCTTTTAATTATGTTATTCCAATACTGAAGGAGTGATACAGAATCCTTGTTTTGATATTTTCAGAATCTTAAAAGTTGGACTGCTAGATAATACTGCTAGAGCTAAATAGCTAATAGTACGTTCACTGGAGAAAAGTGATATTACTCCATGGGCACATGAGCTATAGTAATATTGAAACATTCAGTGGAACTGAAGATTGGATTCTGAAAAGTGTGCAGCTTCCAATGATTGCTGTAAACAACACCATTTTAAAAAGGCAGCTTTTCAGAGGCATGGAAATGAGAGCTAAGCTTTATAGAAAATCTATTCTGGATGACTTCATTATTTGAACAGAAAAGAAGAGCTAGTAGTGATTTCACATTAACTAAACTATATAAGCAAAATATAAATATTTGGATAGCATTTGAACACAAAATTCTTTTGCATTTTTTCCCAGAGCTGAAGCAAAGTCAGGAAGTGCTGTTAGAATAGGGGGAGTAAATGGATGCCAGCAAACACAGCAGTGGCAAGGCTGGCTCTCCAGCAGGAAGGCAGACTGGCAAGTGCAGCTGAATGGGAACATCATTGATGCTGCCCTGAGAGGGGTGACATGGCACTGTCTTGCTAAGAGGCAAAGCAAGGAAAAGAAGTAAGGTTGCTATTTATGGCCCAAGAGAATTCAGTCCTTTGTGGTATGACGTGTTGTCTGCACATTTCCAAACTGCAAAAATAGCTGCAGTTCCCAGGGGTAGAGAGATCCCTGTCCCGTAGCACAGGGTGGGACTCCTGCTGCCTTTGATGCTAAGTACCACCACTGTAACTGCTTGGTGAGATTTTTTGCCTTTGAAGTTCCCCACTATCCATGAGACCAGACTGTCCTGAAAACCTCTTTGTAAAACAAGCTCGAGATATGATGTCGAGTTCCTCGAGATGTAAAGCTTCCTCTTTCACAAGGCACCTTTCCCTCCCTCCCCAAAGGGTTTGGTGGTTTGAGCCTTCCCTCCCTCCAACATCTGCCCACACAACACACGGAATCAGTCCTTCAAACCACTGATCCACCAAGCGACCTGAGACAGTGCGTGGGCCCTTCCTCCCACACTGAAATGTGTACCTAGAACAATTGTTTGAGGGAGAAGAAACAGGTGGGGGAAATACAACTCGTGTTGAGCTGAGGAGCTGGAGAGGAGCCAGGTGCACTCCAGGAGGAGCAGGCCATGCTGTAATGTTTGCAGAGAGCCTGAAGGCAGCATAAAAAAAAAGAGGCTTCTAAACGTGAGGAAAAGAACCAGTATTTCAAGGACAGCCATGGGGTTGATTTAGACTGATACAATAGGACTTCCACAAAAGAATTGGCTCTAATCTATTTAAAAACAAGAATAATACAAAAGAACTAACCCCTACTTAGAACTCTCCATGCTTAAAGTAAATTTTAGAGAAGTTGCAGGTACTTATTTTCTTGACTAAATTTCAATGGTTTGCAGGCTGTTATAGGAAGGAGGGAAGAGAACTAAAGGTGAAAGCCATTACTGATGTGCTTCAGTCCTGTTTCTTGCCAGAAAATGAAAAGCCTGTGCCTGAATGCCTGAATATAGGGAGAATTAAAAGCAGGACAAAGAATCAACTGGTGGGAATGTCAAAGGTCCAAGGCTTCTCTATTCTTTTCCACACACATAGTCAACCTAAAAAACCTCACAGTAGCATTCACTTGAGGCTTTATTGTTTGATTGGTTTTATCTGGAGTGCTTCTGTGCTTCCTGGGATTTATTCCTGCTCTCCTTTATCACATGTGCATGCCCACCCAAATGGATCAATTTCTGGAAGATTTTGATCCAGCTTGTAAAAGCATTTCCCCTCATAGTTCTGGGTTTTCTGTACTAGAGTCTGAGCAGTAATCTCACACTCAAGAAAAGCTTCATGTTCTTCAATTTCAACCAGCCACAATAAATCATTGCCAGTATCAGCATGGTACAGGAAATTAGGTAGCACACAATTTATTGAAAACATTTTGGACACCTACCTTCCCCCCACGAGTTCTTGTCACTTTCTTGAAAGAAATGTGGTTTGCATGTTTGCATTCAGGAAGGGTTCCTTTGAGCAAGATTTTATGGTGCATTGGTCATCCTTAGTGTTTGTTTTTTTTTGATGCTGGGATTTCTCTGCATCCTACTGCCCAATCAGCCAAAGGCAGCAATGTACAATGAAGGGACTGGCAGCCCGTTTTAGGGACAACTGAAAGAATCCCAGGCCAGGCCCACTGAAAGCAGTGGTGTCAGGCTGTGATCATCAGAATTTGTTTTGTTGCATTTGTTAAATGCCCCCACAAGGCCTGCAGGAAGATCATCATCTTCCTATCGTCAATGGACTTTTCTTTTATTCCCTATCATTGGTATAGGCAGATGGTTTTGGAGGAATAAGAGGATGTGAAATTCAGAGGGGTGTTTTTACTTCCCTCTGGTGAATGAATTATATTGGAAATTTGGCTTTAATGATGTGTTTCTTTGACACTCTTCCAACCATAGTAACTTTCTGCCTTGTGAAGTCATGTGTGAACTAAATAAATGCTTTCCTGGGAGGCTCATTTGCCATCTATGCTGGTAGCTAGGTATTAGGTAGTCATTTTGCAGCTAATGAAAGATAAATCAAAGTCACCACAGGTGATTCATAGAGGGAATATTTAGTTCTGTTTAGATACAGGGAAATGATGTCTGATTAACTGGCAGCTCTACATTTTTGTATTTTAGGAAGTTCAGGTCCAAAGTAGGACAGTTGCTTATTGTTATAGCTGAAATTAAAATGCAAACACATTAAATTTAATCATCTCACTTGGAGCACAGAACACAATAATCAGAGGTCATAAGCATGCTTCCCTTAAGGACAGTGTCAGAGCAAAACAAAGCTCAGCTCTTTTGTGTCTCCTGGATACAGGTAACTTACTGCATACAATTTTGTTATCCAGCCACTCAGAAGAGAATTATGTTGAAGAGTATAGGTATGGAAAACATGTGCTCCCCAGGACTGTGGAGAATTTCCTGAAAATGTGTGAATTGATTAATTGTAAATTTACCAAGTGTTTTTCTTGTGTGAAATTGTTGACAGATGGATTACAAACAGCCAAATACTGAAGTTTACTAGGGAAAGTGAGGGCAGTGATGGTCAGACCATATTCCTTCGGTGCTCAGAAATGCTGTGTACATTCTGTGCTTAATGGATTGATTTTCAGGATTGATTTTAAGGGGGCACATGATGGAGCTTTGTGCAGTGTTCTGCTTCTTCCCCATCTCTGGCATTGTTTATGCAGTGCTGGTACCAGGCCCATCAAGCTGCCCTGCTTTAAAGGAAACACCTCCTGCTACTTTTGCACCCTGCAGCTCTGCCCTGGAAAAGAGGGCAGAGCTCTTTCCTTTCTCTCTTTCCTGGGAGAAAGGAAAGCATCCCCTGGAGCATCATAGCTGGCACAGGGGTGTGGGGTGTTCTGCTGCAAAGCAGTAGTGTCCAAATATCACTTACTGGGAACTAAACAGAGGTCAGTAGAATAATTTTGTGCAGCTGAAATGGGAATGAAGTTCCTGATTTATCTTCCACAAGCAGAGTGGCTTCAGCTCTAAGGAGAGATACCTCTTGCTGACTTCTACCCCACCCAGCAGTGGCAAGTGAAAGCAAAACCCTCTTTATTATTGTCTCTAGTGCTGCTGTGCAGAGTGTTAAACAATCTTTCTTAACATCTGGAAAGACTTTTGCTCTCAGTAGCTTAGTAATAGTTTGCCTCTCAGTAAGAAGACACCTCTAAATAGAATTTAAATAAACTAGCTTTGAGCTGGGGCATGGTGGCCAAATCTAAGTGCTGGACTTAGTGTATTTAATTCAATATTTGAGACTTTTTGTTGCCTCAGACAGGCAAACCATGAACAATGTGTTGCCACAGCAACAGGAGTCTGACAATGTTTGGGATACTATTTTCAGCTAAGTGGATGTAAAATAACTGCAATTTTTTTTAAAAGCTGTAATAACCGCTTTAAGTGCGTTTATCCCTGAAGAGAATTTCTGTACTTACATATTCCTATCCAAGGAGTTAAGAAAATTGTTGTAAAATGCACATTACCAGTATATCCAGAATATTTAAATGGTTAAAATGTATCAAAATAATCTTTCAGCAGTCCTCAGTTTTATTTATTCTTTGTCTAAAATCATGTAGTTAAAGTAATCTTCGTTCATTTTTAACTACTGATAAAAAGTATGAAAAATGAGAACTGTTAAAAAAAAGTAATTTCTAAACCTTGCTTCAGTCACATGCAAGAGAATAAATTGTGTGCTATTTGCACAGTGTAATTTGGCATCCATAGCCACTAAGGAAGCAAAATTAGGTCAAGAATTTGACATCCTCATTTCTAATCAAACTATTTATTTGAATGTATTAGTTCACTGCAGAGCTGATGATCTCTCTCATGGTTTTCACACCTACAGCTTCTTAAAAATGGTGTGACTGCCTTTTTTAAGCTGCAATAAAATTGTCACTTGCCAGGGAGAATAAAAAGCCTATTTTTTAATATTCTTATATTAAATAAGCCTGGATTTCTTTGGTGTACTCAAAGTCTTGCTTTATTTTTGATTTCCATTTGTCTAAAGAAGCAGTGAAGTTCAGTAATGTATGGTGTTGGCTTTAGGTCTGAGCACCTGAGTCTCTGCAACAGAAGATGCAGGCACAGATACCCAGGAGAAGGGGGCTGATGGTGTGAGATCATTTTCCTGCTGGATCTGGAGATGGTTGTTGGGGTCATCTGCTGGACTGTTTCAGCCGGCACTCTGTGGTTCAGAGGGGATGGGGGCACAGAGAGGCTGACTTTCCATGTGGTGCTTGATCACTGGTGCTATGAATATTTGATTAGGAAGGTCTAGCATTTTACTTCACTGCATCTTTTCAAACCCATCTTTATTGAGGAGACTATTAGAAGGTAAGACCCCAGATTCCCACACATGGGTGGGTGAAACCAGAAATGTGTTGGATATGTGTTGGAATCAGGGTAGATGTCTCTGTGTAAGTATCTGGCCATTTCCATAAGCAGAGTTTAGATATTCTGGAGATAGGTGTGTGCTCAAGTTTGATTTCTCTTGCTGCTTCCATGAATCCACCTGTGAGCAAAACAATGAGTATTCAGATGTGGCAGGCAGAAAAATACCTATTTTGTCTACTAGTGATGCTGATGCTGAAGCCTCACAGAGTCCAGCACAGATTAGTCTTGTTATTTGACTAATTTTGTAGCTGTGTGGAGTTGAATATTAAGTGCAGCTTACTGCAGGCTATTACAATATTAGGTTGGACATACTTGAATCGTGTCATTGTTGCAAAAGACCGTAACTACAGAAATTGCACAAGTCCCTTCTTTAGGACAGGGTTTGAAAAAAGCAATTAGCGTAGAGAATAAAAAGACCATGTTTCCTTGTGAGGAAATTTTATCTTCTGAAGGAAGCATTCCTTAAGAAAAACTGGCAGACAGTGATGTCTGTAGAAAGAGAATTAAAGCAAATTGATTTTATTTCTGGGCTTAGGATGACTGCATGGGAGCGCTTTGGGTAAAGTATTCTCTGAGTTCCACAGTACCTTATGATGAATGTCACTGCAAGGCACTAATGCACTTCTTCAAGGAGACGGGTGTTTAAGCTGTGGGAGCTGCTCAGGCTCTGAGCAATCACATCTCATTCCTGGAACCTGACAAAACTAAGAAGCAGCATAACACATTATGAGCACTAGTACATACAAAGGTTATATTTCTATGTAAGCAGGGACATGGCAAAATTTAGTGGGTTTTTTCCCTTTAGTGTGTCTTTCTGAAATTACTCACTGCTTCTTGGTCATTTAACTTGCACGAAGTTAAGAGGCAGAGCCCTTCCTTGGAATGATTGCTGCTCTACATTTCTGTGAATAATCTAACTTGAGGTCTGCCTTGTGTTATTCCAGGTTGATATTGAAGTAATTGCATTGATGTTGATAGGTACGGAAATGGGATAAGTCAAAAGGTCCTTGTAGGTTCATAAATCCATGTTTACCCCAAGGGTAACCCTTTTTAATGGTTACTATTTCCTTTTCTGATCCTTGTGCTGTCCTCTGACTTTTAAACAATTATCAAGGATAAAACCAAAATAAGTAGTATATCTTTAAGATAGTCATCCTTCAAAAGGACAGAAGCTTTTCTTTTTTGAGGAAGAAAATGCCCAGTTGAAACTTCAAAGGCATAGCTGCACAGAACTGATTGAGCTCCTAATGCTTGAAAGCACATCAAAGAATCCTGGACTTATAATCTTCATATTTTATTCATGAGCGCCTTAGAAGGAAATGATTCAGCATCAGTGAATTTGCAAGCAATGACACAAAGAAGGAGCATAGAGAAAAGACCCCTATTTTAATGAGGGGTGGGGAAACCTACTATAAGAAAACATAATCAATACTGTTGTAGGGAAAGGAACAGAATGCCTGACTACATGAGGAAATAGTTTATTTAGCCTGTAACCTCTGAGTCTTCATTTGCAATCCATGCCTGATGACCAGCAAGTCCTTGTCCATGTGATGAGTCAGCTGGCAAGGCTCCAATGTCCTTTTTTCCACTGCAGGGACAGCCACATCATAAAATGCCTGCTTTTTATGGGTCTTGGCTCCAGTGCTGATTGAGGCTGGAGGCTGAATTTTTGTTTCAACCTGAAGATATTTGTCAGCATATCCTTGACCCAGGTCATGATTTCTGACCCCAAATGTATTTGGAATGGCAGGTTGACAGCATTATCCAAAGGTCACCTAGACCAGGCTACCTTCTAAGATAGGATGAACTATTTCTTCTTCCCACCAAGTGTATCAAACCTAAGATGCTCTGTGAAAACAAGACTGGTCTTGCCAATGCTTCTTAGCTTGCTTAGGTGTGAGGAAAAGCCTTTCTAACTTAAAATAGACTAGATCTGTCACAAGGAAATACTTCATATCCCATCCACTGTTTACTTTGAGCTCATATTTTGTAATTCTAAAATCTGTTACTGGAAGTAAATGTAATAAAGGGAAATAATTGGGGTTTTATTATTTTTTTTAGTCCTTTTTTGCCCTGAGTCTGGAAAACCCCGGGCAATTTTCTGGAGCCATGATCCTCACCTCTATCCCTTCTCTTTCAGTGTGTACACAAGCTTTGTCAGCTGAGGTGGTCAGCCAAGTTTGGTTGGTTTGAGTAATTCCCTGGCAGAAGCTGTCAGAGATCCCTTCTGTCCCTTGCTCAGTGACTTTTATCAATGAGGGTGCTGTTATTCTTTGAAATGTCTTTTACTGCACTGGTCTTCTAGCAAGGAACCTTTGGATCCTTTTTTCTCCTATTTCTTTGTTTAGCTTAAATGTTCTCCTTTCTTCCCATGCCCATGTCTTTTCTCCTACAGCAGTGTTCTAAAAATATTGAACCAAGAAATTAATGTCTGCTTACTTCCATGTCCCCAAAGAAGAGTGAAAATCAAGATGTAAAAGCAAGTTTTCATGCTTTGTTATTCCCCATTTGTTCTGCTGCACTGAGAAATTGAGATGTTAATAGGCAGGGCAGCAGGCCAGATATCAGCGTAGTGCAGAAGGTGCTTGCTGGAAGTATATATGATTTTATGCCTGCATTTTGCTTTTGTAGCTTAATGTGTAAGGAAAGACATTACATTTTTCTGGAAGCGTAGCTGATTGATTGAAAAACTTGACTGGAAATAAAGAGGTCTGGCGTAGAGCGTTCCAGAGACGCTAACCTCCTTCTTTTTATTCTTACTCTTCTTTCATCTTGCAAGCTTAGCCACGGTATTTACCCTTTGTCTTTAACACGTGGAGAATGCAGCCTTTCAAAGATTAGAGTCTTTTAAAACTGACTGGAATTTCTAAGGCTAGCTATTGTAATTGTTTTCGGGAACTTTAGTAATCTTTAATTGTTCCTTTGTATAATGAAATAAAGGTCTTGTGGATCTAAGGAAGAGGAAGAAAAGGTTAAAACAGGTCACCTGATAGCTACTGAGAGGGCAACACCTGCTTTCTATGCAAAGAGCTCTGGATAGGAAAATGTTCAGTGAAATCTCTGCCATGTGCCTAGTTAGGGAGAGCTGTTGCTGTTAGGATCACTAAGTGGAATATTAGTTAATACATTCTCATCAAAACAAATATGCTTATTTTATATTCATACAATACCTAATAGATAAATTATTAACTATCAAAATTTTACTCATTGATAGGGAATGTTTTTGTATTACCTTGAAGTTTATTAACAGGCTCTTGCTAATCTTTGTTGCGCCTTTTGATTTAATATCACAGTTCACTGGTGATTGGTTTTGCAGAGACACCACTTTTTCAGATGTCTTAACATCTTAAGGTTTAGTAGAAGCCCTGGACCTTGCTGGAGTGCTGTACAGTATTCAATGTCTGATATTGCCAGCAAAAACTCTGCCTTTCTCACACTTTTGTAGCACTTCAGCCTAATTTCATTGAGCATGTGTTCACTCTATTGGGAAATAAAACTTTAAGGGTTTAGACATTCGAGTTTTGCTGAGAAGTGCGTAGCCATTCATCTTCTTTATTGTCACTTCTTAGCTCCACCAGCTGAGTTTGGTAAGTGAACATATGGGATAGAAACCGTGATAGACTGTCCTGTCTCTCCCAGCCTGCTTTGTGTCTATCTCATCTACTACTACTTTTTTGTAGGAGTAGATGAGATAGACATCTCATCTGCTTTCAGAAGGAGTCAATTGGTTGATATTAATAAGTACTACAAACTGCAAAATAGTAACTTTGACATATAAAGAGCTGTGTCTTCATGATGACCTCTTCTCTGAAGAGACATCTTCATTCAGATGACAGCTTGGTTGCCTGAAGTGTTCATGGATTGTTCTGAAATAATTTCAAACCAATCTTTAAGTTATCCTTGTATCACCTTCGTTGCAAGCAAAAAATTCCTATGAGATCAGCTGTGTGGTGTTCATCCCTCCTGTGAGGGTCTCCCTCAAAACACTGCACATTGGGAATTGTCCCCAGTAAGATGCATAATACACATTTTTTTAATATGCAGACTCCATGTTGGATGTGAGCAGAGCAAAAGCCAGAAGAAAAATTAGTTATACCCATGCTCCATCCCATGTGTCTATTATGAAGCTCCAAGGATGTGATTTCTGTAGGCTCTTGCAGATAGGGCTGGAATTATCATAGACCTCACTGTGTTACTAAGTGATCTGTCTGGAAGGCAGGTCTTTCCACATCTACACACCTTAGAAATTACTTCAGGACTACTCACATGGCATTTTCCATTCCCCTGAAATACACCTTTTTTTTCCCAAAATAGAAGTTCTTTCACAATAGAAATGTGTATTTTCTAGCCCTGTGTTTTTAATGATTGTCTGTCTGGATGCATAGGGAAACACATCCGACAAGGCTCCTAAACTTATTTTGCCGCAGGAGCTTCTTTTACCCATTCTGACAATTTGTAGAGTTTGATGAATGATTTCAGTGATAGCTGTAGAGAAAAACTTCATTTCTGTAGCACAGTGGATTTTAATAAGAGATCTGATCCAGAATAGATGCAGCTTCTACCCTGGGGGTTAAGTGTAAAAATGAAACCTATGCAAGCAAACATTTCCTTGAAAACTGCAAACTTTTGGTGTGGCCTTTTCAGATCTATTACACAGGGTCAGGGTAAGACTGTTAAATGGGTCTTAACATAACACTGCCTTTAATCAGGGAAACTACTATTGCATGGAGGAGCTTCCAGGACATCTGAAAAAATATTTCACCAAATCACTTGGCAGTCTCACTTTGCATGAAACCAATGGCACATTTCACTTTTGACTTCCTAGTAATGAGATTTTCTCTCTGTCACAAAACATTACTTCATTTTTGTCTTGGCTCAGAACAGATCCAGCTGGTGCTGGGTAGAAGAGCAAGTGCAATGTTATTCACTGGAGTTTTGTGCTAGGTCAGTTTCTACATAGCCATTTCATGGGAATGGAGTCTCCAAAATACATGTTGGCTTTGTTCTTCCCTTTTTCCCTACCCTTGCTGCTTTCAATTAAAAATACAAATTGTCCATCAGCTGTGAAAGCCCTTCTGAAATTTGAAGTTGCAGTTGCCTGCAAGTAGTGAACCTATCTTGAGTGCAGCTTTTAAAAGAAGTACTGTTAAAGTAGCCAGCTAAGTGGGTCACACTGAGAGGCTCTTACTGCTGTATTTTAGTGCTCCAAAATGACTATTTACCTCTAAAGCCTTTTCATAATATTAGGAGCCTCAAAAACTTCATACTACAAATGTTTTAGGATATAGCTAATGTTATCTCCTGTAGATGCACTGTTGTATCTTTTGTACCAGAATGAAGTCAGTATTTGTACATGGCCAGATATCTGGGGTTGGAAAATCAACCATACAATTCAATCCATGTTGATATTTGGCTTCAAAATATTATTTATACAAATTACTTTGACAGCCATAATACATGTGGTTGCAGACATTCTCTTTATTCCACACTGGATGCCTTCTTCTAAAACAAAAGCACTGCAGAAGTTCAGCAGAGAAATAGAGAAATAGGAATTAATCCATTGGATAAGGTAAGCTGGAAGGAAGGAACATGAAGATTTCTTGGTACTCTCTAATTAAGTATTAGCAGTCATTATGGAAAATTGCTATTATAGGCATATTTTGGTTTGAAACTGAATTTCCTCTGTGAGCTTTAGGAAGTATTGGCAGCTTAACATATCTGAGACTTGGTACCGAGAAAGTAACAGAGTGTTGAGGAAGTAATGAAGTGTCTTAACAACTGGAACCACAATTATGTTTTTAATTACTTTGCACAATGATTTTAAACTACTGGAGCAATCCATGCTTTAATAGCTCTCCCATTTCTATGGGATTAGGTGTTGGGCATGTCTAAAGCAATTTTGCAGTCAAACACTGTAGGTGTTAATTAATGTGATCATTGCTTGTGTACTCAGCAGAGGCCTAAACTTGTATCATAACAAATTAGAGAAAGCTGAGTCAAGCTTAGCACAACCAACTTTACAGCCAACTGCTCATCTGCAGCTCAGGCCCAAGGCATCCAAATTGTATTATACAACCCAAAGAGCAGTGAAAGGGAGCCACCAGCACAAACATTGGATTTGATGCATTCATTTTGCTGTCAAGTGTACTTAGATTGCAGCGCTCATGCATTTGGCTTGTGCAGCTTTCTGTCATCATTCTGTTTTTCATTACAGGGTTGCTGAAGAGGGAGGCACTGGGGTATTTCAATTTTTCCCTGATGGTCCCAGCCAGTAACTTAAATACCTGCTTTCAGGTTCACATTTTTCTGGTTAGATGTTTCTAGATGGTTCCCATCTAGAAACATTCCTCTTTACTCCATAAACTATGTCAGGTAGAGATAAAGCCCTTTTTAAGGGAAGGCTCTTGAGATCTCCTGACATAGGTCTTATCTAAGCAGCATCTGCAGTATTTGCCCAAAAGAGAGCTTTTGCATGTTGTTACCTCCTCTTTTAAGCAAGAAGTCAACAGGAAGAGGAAATTGATAGTTGGGTCAGTTGCTCCTTCTTCCTATGTGAACTAAATGCTTGTATGGAAGAGAGAAAGAAGAATGTGTTCAATGTGTGAGGGGAGAGTATCAGTATATATATATATATATATATATAATATCTTCAGTAAAGATGCCAACAATTTATGAAATCTGACCTGCTTTCTGGTGTGTTTCAGAGAGGATGAAGGAGGTTCCCCAAAGTATTAAAGAGGGGAACTTTTAATTCTGAGGAATTTGGAGAGGGCTATGAATGTTGTGAGTGATTGACTGATGGCCTTCATGGAATTGACTATCCATCAAATCTAGGCTGCTGGGCTGCTTCTAGAGGGATTTAAAGAAAGAGGTTTCTAGCACAGCAATTTGTCCAGTGATCCAACCATGTAAAATCTGTGTAACCAAATTTCAAAAGCAACTTTTGTTATCCTCTTATTCTGAGAAATCAGGAGAAAATACAATTTTATCCCAAGTTAAGGGAGAATGATTGTATTAGAAGAGCCCTGGGAGTTTAGCCTGGGAAGCTTTTCACAGGGTCTGACAGCTGGCTGTGGAGCCTCCTGTTCTGATCAAAAGGCAGGCTGTCTGGTGGGAAGGCCAGAGCTGAGCACTTCTCCCTAGCTGATGTGGTGACCTACTATCTGCCAGCTTAGCAAACTGAAATGGCTCAGTGCAGGATTGGAGGAAAGCCAGTGCTGGCATAGAGTGCAGGGCTACAGTCTGTGATGGGAAAAAAAAAAAATAAATCAGGAATGTGACAGCAAGCTATTAGATCAGCCCAGGTTAACTTGGAAGCAGAGGTTTAATTTTATTAATTTTTTCAGTGTTTTGACTGATTCCATGCCTTGTACATCCCCCTAAGATTTCCCTCCTTGTGTCCTAGTGGGCCCACTGTCCTCTGAGGACCACCACGTGCTGCATTATTGGTGCTTTCCACTTCCTCAAAGTATGTATGCCCAGCAAACTGCACTAAAGCTGTTTGGCTAAACCTACTTCTGAAACTCTGAAACAAAGCCCCCTCAAAGCCATGTTTTTTCTAAGTAGGCAGCTTTGTCTCTCAGAGGTGGCATAAAGGAGGAGAGAAGTAGTGTGGAATTAGCAGAAGTCTGTTGCTGGGTTTTCAGTCAGGGTCACAGGAGCTGCCTTGAAGTGGTGCAGCACCAACAGAGATTTTCCTGTCTGAGGATTTGGACACATAGTTGAAGTTTCCATCCTTGTTACTTCTGCACGTTCTCTGCCAAATTTCGGTAATCCAAATCCCTGTTCAGATGGGGGTCTTGAGGGCTTGTACTGTCCTTACACGAACAAGAATCACATCTGTGGTGCTTTACAGCTCCCACCAATGACAGTGCAAGGTGGATGTGGAATAAATAAATCATGGGCTTGGGGGGAAAAAATAGGTGCATGGCTGCATTTCAGATGTCCCTTGTGTTGCAGTTAGAGAACCAGTTGTTCACTGCCAGTCAAATCGTGGAATTGTAGAATCATAGAATCCTGGAATCGTAGCATCACAGACTCATAGAATGGTTTGTGCTGGAAGGAACATCACAGGTCATCTGGTTTCAACCCCCTGCCACGGACTGGGATGCCTTCTGCCAGCCCAGATTGGCTGTTTGCCATGTGGGAACTGCAGGCCTTTGCTGAGACTGGGGTAATGACAGTCTCATCTGAGAGATGGTGAGCCCTTGAAACTCCCTTTGTCCAGAGGTGGGATTTGCAGTGGATGGTCATTCCCAGCTGCCTGCTGTGGTTGGGGAGGTGACTCCAAGGTTGTAGGTAGCATGGTTACCTGAGCAGTGTGCTCAACTCCCCTGATAGTGCAAAGAGAAATGTGTGAGTCAATGACTATCACCAAAATTATGCAGGATTCTTTCAAGGTTTGGCAAAATTTGGCTTAGTTTGTGGATTTGACAGCAGCTTTGCCCAGGTCCCTACGTGCAGCATGTGGTAATGGCTTGTGCCAATGAATGTGTCAGTCTGCAGTTTTGTCCTGCAACCTTTTCCAACATTTATTTTACTGTTAGCTTTCCATTTACATGTTTTAAATGTGATTTATACACAAATGTTTTGCACTGTGCTGTTTCCTAAAGGATGGTCAAGATGGGCTGTAAGGATTCTTGACTGTAACACATATGTGAATATATGTACATACGGACAAAATTAAACAATAGACCCTCTCTTCTTGGCCAAAAAACTAGAGTACATGTACCTTACATGTACCTAATTATATACTGAAAATCTGTATTACTATCATTCAAACTCCATTATAAAATTATTGATCTTCAGCCTCACTGAAGAAACATATACAGAAAATTAACTCTTACCTTTTATTTCACAAGACTATTTCTTTGTTAAATTCTATTGTTATTAGGCTTATTTTTCTACCAGTAAAGTAATAAAGATATAAAGGTTCTTGTGAATCCACTGTCTCAGGTAAACATCATTTATTCCCTCAAAAGAGATGCTGTGGTTTACTTTAATGGAGCAACATCTGTTCATTCAGAATTGAGTTCCCTGAACAATAGTTAATAAAGATATTGCCACTAAATACACCCAGCGTATTTTTTATAATAATAACATAAACCCATACAACTAGGGGAAACAAGAACACAATAAGTACTCTTGTCTGCTTCCCCCCTTCCTCCACCCTGAGGGTCTCTTAACAAAGAACTTCATTAAATAGTTAATTTTTTGGTCTGAATGCCTGAACACTGATAATTCATTTTCCTGGGAAGACTTGTTATGTACTCAATAGCAATAACCATAGGAAGATCTCTCATTCTTCTGATTGTGCGATGATATGGAGTCAATAATCCAAAAGCATTGTACTAAGTTGCTGCAGAGCCTGAGTATACAGAAGAAAGTCCTAATACATGCTTTTTTATATTGTTCCTCACCAGCAAAATTCACTAGCCAAGAGTCACTGACCTTCCATCAATCAGCACACAGCAGTTTCTCATTCTTTAGAGTGGATATTGAGATTTGCAAATAGAAATTAAGCCCCTCCAAGTATCATAGGAAGAGAATTGTGAGTGTTGTCACTTGATGGGGTTTTTGGTGGTGGTGGGGTTTTTTTTGTTTTCTTAAAATATTATAAAAATATTAAGTTTCATTGCACTCATCTTGGACATCAGTTGGTAGGGTGTTCTTAGGTCTGGTAACCATTTCTCCTTTAAATTTACTCTTGTTCTTTCATTGAAAGAGGTTTACTATCTCATACAACAGCTAAACAAGACATGCTAACAAGCTGATGGTATAATTTACAATGTTGTAGGAAAGATTTTTTTTGTAAACAATTGAATAGTATATCCATGTTATACAGTGATCTCAGAACACATTTTCCTCTGTTGACAATTAAGGAGAATTACAAATCAGACTTCTCTATTTTTTTTTCTTATTTCTCTATGGGATTATATTGTTAATGAGAAAGGGAAGACTGGGTGGCTGACTTAATGTCCCTCTATTTTTAATTTCTCTGGCTGTGTACACTACTTTCAGTGACACCTCTGCCCATTACATTTACATGTTACTTGATCCAGGACTGGCAGCATCTCTATAAAGGTCAGTCTGTAAAAGAGCCTGCTGGGATTTAGCTTCCCTAGAAGCATGCATCTTCACTGAAAGGAAGAGAAATGGTTAAATTTGGGGGGGTGGAGGGTGGGAAGCTTTTTTTGTTCCATTATGAAGGAAAAAGGCTTTCAAACAGTTCAAGCTGCACAACTGTTAACAATGCAGACTATTAAAGGGATAGCAATCAGCCTACACACCAGACACACAGATTGAATTCTTGCTGCTTGTCATGTAACCAGAGATAAGAGTATTTTCCAGTGACTCTGATAAAATAAATGCTGTCATAATGATTCTGAGCAAGACTCATCCAGATGTTGCAGACTTCTTGCTGTGGTATTTATTCATAAATCTTGTTAAAATATAATCAGAGAAAGCATGTCTCAATTAAAACCATCAAAACTCTGTGACAATGTTCGTGCAAATGAAATAATAATCCTAATGTGTTGACACAAAATTTGTGCAGTAAGTTACTGCTATATTTGAGCCTACTGATTAGAGCTCACTAATTAATACAAAACTAGCTTCTTACAAGTGAAAGAGGACATGTAAGTTCCTCTGTACATGAAGGATTATAGATTATGCCTTTTTTGCCAGTGTGTATATCACTGCTGGGACTTCCACAATGCTTAAAATTCATAAAGATTTTCATATGTATTAACTTGTACATGTGCTCATAACTTGCTTCTCCCACTCAGTCTATACAATTGTTACCTGGTCCTGGTGTGTGATACCATTTCATTCAAGAGTCTGGTTGTGTAAAATAATTAGAGAAGAATAGGAAGATAAAATGGAGTTTTTATGAACAATTTAGAGGACAAAACAACTTGCATAAACTAGGATATCACCACTTTTCTTTCAAACATTTGACTGTGCAGCCACAGCAGTCTGCTTTTCATTTCCCTCTGGTGAGCTGTCTTTAAAGAAGCAAAAAATACTTTAATTCTGTGTTTCCCTCTAAATAATCTGCTGCCCTGCTGTAGGAATACTACTCAGTTACCACTGGGAGAGGATGGTTCTGAGCTGATGATTCTGTTAGGATGTGATCACGCCATGACAGATTTAACCGTGAAGCTTTAAGACTACTTGTGAATGCCTAAAGGAAACAACTTAGCTTGAAAATTGTAACATCATGTGTCAAATATAATTTGGGAGCAGAAAGAGCGCAGGGATAATTCTTGACGTCTGGGCTCAACGTTAAAGCTGGATGAGCTTTTTGGGAACTGAAGTGCTGCAGCAAAGTCTTGAGGATGCTTACAAGTTAAGGCATGACTGGCCAGATGTATCTTAGCAAGTTCAGGAGCAGTCAAAGTAGCTGGATGGAGGAAGGCTAGGACACTTGGTTATCTGGCATGCAGTAGCTTGCTCCCTAGTAACTTGTTTGTGACTGACACCATGGTGAGACAAGTTAGGACTCCTGCTAAAAATTTGTAGCAAGCCTGATAGAAACAAATTCTCACGCTGCAGGACAGAAACCACAATGCTGAGGCTTGTAAGCTGCAAATTGAGTCTGTAAGGCACAGCTGTGCAAGCCCAATGGCTTTATCTTTCAATAATACTGCGCACTGTTGCAAATGGTTCCCTGGGATTCAGATATGCTCTGATTGCCTTGCCCCATACCAGAGGGTTTTCCCATCAGTCTCTGACCACTGGCAGGCAGTTCCTCCTCTCCTGTCACTGCACAGCTAACATTTTCACACTTGGGAGAAATGTGCAGGAGACATGTGAAGCTGTTGCACTAATACCTGGCTTTAAGCCTTTTTACATCGCGTCTTGATGCTAGCCAGGCATCAAAAAATTCTCTTCAACTCAGATTGGGAAAGGTGAAACTGAAAATAAAAGAACATAAAACATGCCCAAACCCTCCAAATTACACACTAGATCCAAGTTGCAAATTATAGGAGAAGGAATGAAAGGAAACTGCCCTTGATATAAATTCACTGATCTACAAAGTATCTCTCTGTGTACTCAGGGGAGTTCCTTCAGCGTTTCCCCATGAGAGATTGTGTCCTCCCACATGCCCTACATCTCAGACACTTTATGCAGAGAGGTCCTAGAAGACAGTCTCAGCTATTACGCCTGATGACTTGCAGCCCTCCAGGGGTTCCATTAAGTCACCCCATTTTCCCTCCAAAAATGCATTTTCCTTTGAGTTATTCAGGGACTGTATTTTTAGCTTCTGCTAGGAAAAGGACTCTCACTTTTTGAAGATGCAGGTGCTACTTTTGCAGACTGGATGACGATTCCTGTGCTGGACTGGCCCGGGGTCATTCCTTAACTCTGAGAGTTATTTTCATCTCCCTCACTCCCACAGTGAGCCAATTTGTATGCTTCAGTGTGAAGTGTCTCCATCCACTAACCCCGTCTTTCTTCGTGCACAAGCTGATGTAAAATGTATGTAGCTCATTTTTTTCTTTTGAGAGCAGATGCTTTGGGTGAAAAAATAGGTTTGGAGTGATTGATTCTTCAAATCAATCTTTGATATTCTAACACACAGAATTGAGCTACGTAGGTTTCTTTGTCCTTGCAAACCACACTGCGAGGCAGGAAAGTGCTATTCTCTGTATTAATCCTAGCAACCCAGAGCACAAAGGGCCTGAGAAGAGATTCCTCCAAGTATTTCAACAATCAGTATTGTTTAAGTGCCCCTCTATGCCTGAATCTGTGTGCAGGCCACAAGTCTCCTACTGAATACACCAAGTGCCCAAACAGTCTTTGCATCTTAAGTCCTGTGTGTTTCCAGAGCAGTCCTTATCCCACGTGGGCACAGCAAATGAAGCAGCTGTCTTTGCCTTCTAGACATTTCTCTGCCTGTGTTTTAAAAGTCCAAGAAGAGATTGATGGGGTTGGAGAAGCTTATGTTCAAAAGTTATTGATTAGCAGACAGCAGCCCAATACCTAGCCTGTGTGTTGGGGATGTGGGGAGATGAAGGTTGGATGCCCAGCTCTGCTTAAAACATTCAAAACTTTTCGGCATTTCAAGCAGAATAAGAAAGAGCCTTGCAACTCAGGTATTTTATGGTGGGAATAACTCTCTCACAACTTTAATCTCTTTCAAAAAAATTGAGCTTATGTTGGAGCATGGATGGGTGCTTTGGGAGGAGGTGGAAAATCCCATATGAACTGCTGTGTTTGCCATCTTATGGTCCCAGGACTTTGATGTCTGGATAACAGTAGTGTGACATGTGCTAATGTCTGAGTCACCTAATCCATTTTGTTGGATTATACATCTATCTCACTCGTAAAATCTTGGGGTGAGGTAGTGTTTCCCATTTTCATGCTGAGAAGAGTTGTTTGCAAGCTATCAAGGATCTGCTGGTTAAAAGCTATAAACTGTAATTTCATAACCCTTTATTGTCTTGAAGTGTGTATCTAAGGAAGCATTTCAGTAGTCTGAAGTAGTATTGACTCGTTCTCTAATGGATCTACAGCAAACACTACTCCTCTGTGGAGGGCAATCTAAGGACTGTGGCCCAAAAAACAATAGCTGAAATGTAATCATCACCAGCAAGAGAATGAGTTTATGACAGGAATTACTACAGGGAGAAAAAAAATGTTTAGGACAGAACAAATACTTCCTGAAGGATGAATACATGGCTTTGTGCTTATGATTGAGAAAGTTCAGGTTAAGTTTGCTGAGGGGGATATTTCTGCAAAATCTCTCTTGATGAAAGTCAGGTCCTTAATTTAAAAGGCTGTCATACTGTCTGCAATCTATTTATCAAAGTAGGATGGAAGACAGTTCTCTTCAAATTTATAGCCTCGTCAGCTTGTAAATGTAGAAGTAAACTGAAGTAGAAAGTGTTGTGCTGTTTTAAAAACTGATTACTTTCTGGAAAAGACCTCTGTCTCTGTTTGCTTGTCTCATTATTGTGACAGTATTTCTCTGATAGCTTGCTGCTGCCAATCCTTGTTAGACAGGCAAACACATAGGTGCTCTGTGAGAGCTGATATGTTGTCCTCTGGATGGACTTTGTCCTCTGTCTTCCCAATTTCCCTATGGTGGCCTACTGAAAACTGAGCACTGGCAAACTCTTGATTTCAAAGATGAGAGTCTTGTAATTATGGCTTCAATTTTCATCTGTCAGAGAAGCCCCATAGTCTTCATCTACCCCAAAGGTGTGAGATAGGGGTCCATGTGCACTAATATTTAGATGTTTAAATAATCCAAACTACTGGCTGAAATCCTCTTTAAAAGCACTGAACTGCCTTTGGAGAATGATCTGTCTGGTTCTATCACAGTGGCTGTAAAGTGACAGGCTCAGGTGTTTAAATTTAAGTGAAAGCAATGTCACCTATTTTACTCAGATCTTACTGGAAAGAGTTCTGCCTAGGCATAGAGGACCAGATGTTCAGGAGAGCTCAGCTCTCAGGCGCTTAAATGAGGTCAGTTTTTCTCTTTTGTTTCTCTCCATGTAAGCTAGAAGGAGCTCAGCAGAGCTGCAAAGTGCAGTTTTGCGATTTCAGCTCAATGTCAAAAATACAACAATGACAAAAGGATCTGAATGTCTCCGGAAATTGCAGCATTTTAGCACCATTGATGTCAAGTAAGGGAAAGAGTTGAAATGCATCAACAGAAAGTTCACAGAGTGCAGAGGTCTTTTACTTCATTATTTTGCAGTGATAAGAGAATATTTAAGCATTTATAAATTGTACTCTTGATTTTGTTAATCTCTTAGGGGCTGCAGGGCTCATATATGCAGGGACAGTTCCAGAATATTTTGTGCCTCTTTATCTTCCATTTCTCACAGCCAAGATTAGAAGACAGTGCTCAAAACTCCTGTTTGTCTGTGGTCCTTCTCTCTATCCTATTCAAAAAACAAATGCTGAACTGGAGCTTTCAGAGTATGAGAACAACCACTGTGACAAAGAGGACAAGAGAAAGTGCTTAATGTAGTGCCTATGCCAGATCAACAGGTGAGCTACTTTCTGGAAAACAAGCTAAGTGGGATAAACTGTAGTTACAAATAAATTATTGCTGGTGCATTTGTGGAATGTTTGGAAGCATGTCATAGCACCTGCTTTTCATTAAGCTGCTCTCTGAATGTTTGACACATGGCCTGACTTACACAAGCACATTGTGTATTCTTTTTTTTAAAGCAAACAGCAAGAAAGCCTATTTTGTTCTATACAGGAAACAAGATCTGCATCAATACAGTAAAAAAGCAAGGAATGCAAAGTGCATCCAGCCTTTACCCCCAGGCAGCCACCTTTCAAAAGAGATTGGATTCTTACACACACAGGAGTTTGGAGGATTCTTCATCTCTAAGCTGGGTTGTCAGGCTTGTGAATCCCACCAAACCTCACCAGAGATGGACCATGTTTATAACAACCCCTTCCTTCACACATGCCAATGTCCTCAGCAAAAAGCTGCTGCATGAAAAAATGGGCTACAGGATTTGTGGCACCTAGGAAAGGTGTGTCCCTCTGTCCTGCTGCTGGGGGAAAGCAGCCACTGAGGAGGGAGAGGACTTGAAATTTGGAGTGAACATCTCTTCTAGTCAGCATGGGAAGGGCTGGCAAAACCTGTCACTCAGAACCAGTTTTCCACAAGCTCTTTAGCTCCTTGGAAACATTGCATTTAGGAGAAGCTGAAGCCAAAAAGGGCTTTGGCCAGAAGAGGGAGATGCTATTGCTTTTCCCCCCACACACCATCAGCAGCTAGATATGCTGAACTTGCTGTATGCAAGGCCACAGTGCAGCAATAACTGTTTTCCTACCTACATAACAAGTTAGAAGCTTTAAAAAGAGGAAATGGATATTTGGATTTTTGGATGCTGGGTATAGCACAAAGTCTTGGTTCTAGCTTTTTCAAGTAGAAGAAAATAAATATTTGCTCCCATAAAAAGCAATGTACACTACATATAATTCCTTTGCATCAGTGGATAGATAAATTGTATCAACCTGTGAATTTCCAGTTTGGGGGACTGTCTATTTAGGTGATTTAGCTAATCATCTTAAGTGATTTTTCACATCAGTAGTTTGGGGGTTTCCACAAGGTATTTCTATTTGATTTTGTGTTGTTTCCTTGAGTATTAATAAAAATTGATTTAGGCAATAAACTTTGTGGTGGCAACCCAATAAATAAGAGAGACCTTGTGAACTGGTATTGAAATAGGAGACTTATTGTGAATTGCTTGAGCAACAACTTTCCCCTTCAGGTGCCAAACCATCAACAAAAAGCACTAATTTATGTGCAACAGCCATACTGCTGTATGTAAGGTAAGGACAGGCTGTTTTTTCCTTCCAAAAAAATCCAATGAGAAACTGCTTTGGCACAAGGCTGTCATTCAACTGCACCTCAGCCGTTTCTGAATTTATGTCAGAGAAGTGAGTTCTGGGAAACTGAGGTGCTACACTTTTCCTCCCCTTCTGTTTTAGAGAAAGGGATGATGAAAGGGGGAAAGTGCACCAAGACAGGGTATGGACAAAAGAGCTGCAGCACCACAAAAATAGTGTTGAAATTATAATGGTACTGTACACTTCCTTTGATCTAGAACTCAATAATTCCTCCAAATCACAACTAAAAGGAAAAAAAAATTGAAATGCAGGTAAACAAGTAGACAGTAATGTTTTCATCTGAAATGCTGACTCTTCCCAAGGAGTCTGTTTCATTAAATACTGCATTAAAGTGTTGACTTAGTCCAGATGACAGGTCTTTGCTAGGAAGGTCGAAGCAAAAGGTTTGGCCATGTTGCAAGGAGTCTGGAATCAGTACAGGACTGGCTTACAGAAGAGTGGATAGGTCCAAGCAAGAGATAAATTTGGATGGTGTGGTATCTAGTGGCCCATCCTGCTTTCTCATTCTCAGATGGTGTGTTGTTATCTAGTCAAGGAGAATTCTGGTGAGGACTTCTAGTGAGATTATCAGTGACATTTAGCAAATATTTACAGCTGCTTTTGAAGACAAGAAAGGACAAAGAGGCTTTTTTTTTTTTTTTTTTTAATAAAGTGAGGGATTGAAGCCGCGGTTTTTATTCCAAATGGCACATCTTTGTATATTGTTCATGCCTGATGTGTGGAGTTCACCTTTCTTCAGCATTTTTATGCTTCATAATTATTTTCTCCCATGGAAAAGGATTGATTATTTACAGGATTAAGTCAAAAAGGTGTTTTTCCTGTTTGTCCTGGATTCTGCTGAGATAATTTTTTCCCTGATAGCTGGTACAGTGCTGTGTTTGGCATTTAGTGTGAGAATAACATTGATGATGCACTGATGTTTTGGTTGTTGCTCAGTAGTAGGTTGTTGCTTACCCCAAGCCAAGGGCTTTTCAGTTTCCCATGCTCTGCCAGTGAGCAGGTGTTCCAGAATTTGGGAGGGAGCACAGCCAGGAGAGCTGACCCAAACTGACCATAGGGATATTCCCCAGTGTAATACACCATGCTCAGTGTATAAACTGGAGCAGCTGGCCAGCAGTGTACTCCTCACTGTTCAGGGTCAAGCTGTCCTGGATGTCCTGGATTGGTCAGCAGGTGGTGAGCATCTGTACTGTGCATCACTTTTGTTTCTTGAGCTTTTTTTCTCTCTCTTAACTCCAATAGTGTCTCCAACACTAATAATAATAATAATAATTATTATTATTATTATTATTACTACTATACCTTCATTTCAATTACCAAACAATTCTTGTCTCAACCCATGTGTTTTACCTTTTATCTTTTTTTTTCCTCCACATGCCACCAGAGTGGGGGAAGACAAGCAAGTGGATGTGTGGTATTTAGCTGTTGGTTGTGATTAAACCATGGCACTGCTGAAACTCTGATAGTAGGAATAATGCCTAGTTTTCTAATGATCCTAGATGTGACAAAATTGAAAGTTAGTGCTGTTCTTTGAGGGAGCTGGTGTATTGCATCAAAAGTCCTGCAGGGTTCTTTGAAGATCCATGCCAAAATTCCTTCAAAGAGAACTTACATGGTGTGTACGTCAGTGGTTTGGACCCATGAATGAGATCACCAATTCTGACACTAGTTAAAACATTAAAAATAGCTCTGTTATCAGGAGAGATGTGTTTTCATAATCAAGAACAGTTTAAACTTTTCACATTTGCTTTAAAATCCTTAAGACCACTCTCTTAACACTCTGTGACATACCTGTGAAGTGCTGCCCACCCTTTTTGGGAGGCTAGTCCTGTTCAGGATGACTTACCAAATTACAGGTTTCTATGATGCATAATAGAAAATATCAGTTTTGAGGTAGGGTTATAGGTCTGGAAGAACAGCATTGCTGTTTGTAAATGCTGTTTGCATCATGACTGTGTAAAAACACAGCTCCTAAGAGGAAGCCATCCCTTTGGATGAAGGAGCGCAGAGAAGAACCTGTGCCTAGCTCTGGACATCAGCTGGACATCTTAGAGCAGACTCAGTGCTGGAAAGAGTAAGACAGGAGAAAGAACTCTGGAGTAAGTGGGAGATCAGGAGCTGTTTGTAGCCATACAGTATCTGAACAGAGGAGGAAGAGCTTACCCCAGTGCTAGACATAATTTCCAGCCATCTCAACCAACCTCTGATTACAAAGAGACTGGGAATCTGTGATCTGAGGCTTACATCACCTTAATGTAACAAGCTTAGTGGAAAGTCTACAGCCATGGATATGGCCTGTGGTGCTGGATGTTAGAGAATTTTTAAAGCCATAAATATTTCATTTGAGTCAGAATCCACAATGGAGTAGCCTGGACAAGGGAGCATTTCTAAAATGAAAAGAGGAGACATAAGGTAAAGATGAAAAAGAAAAAATAAAAAAGTATTTTTAAAAATAAGGTAAAGGGAGTGAGTCAATCTGTGTAATGATGAAAGCACAAAGGACTTCAGAGCTCTGTGGGCTTGGCTTGAGAAGCAAAGGAACAGCAGGATTTAAGGATGTCAGAGCCTAGCAAAGGCTTTACATCCATTTTTACTTGGGAGAGACTTTTCTGTTTTCTGGCATGGAAAAGAGGTGATGGTGAGTTAATACACAAGCTTAGCAACACTGACTTGGTAGGACTTGTAATGGTTTGGGGGGACAGGCAGCAGGGAAAGCGTGGGGAAGCTCTGCAATTAGGAGGGCCTTGTATGTGCAGATTCTGGTCTAGTGGTGACCCTGCCCCATCTTCAGCTGCTCCTCTCATATCAAATAAAACAGGGTTAAATCATGAAACACCCAGTAATAAAAAGCTTTTTGTCCTCCTTATCTTGGTCCTGGAAGTGGCAGTCAACTTTTGGGAAACTGGTAAGGAAGAACCACTCTGGTTTTGGTCTGTTTCTCAATGTATTGCCAAGTGTCTAGAGATTTGAATATGGCTTACAGTAAAATAATTATTTTTAAAAATTTAGACCTGGTGTAGTTTTGCATCTCTTTGAGGCTGTTTTTGTTGTGGTAGCTGGCCACAAATCAAATTCCTGCCATCTTAGAAGGGATGTTTTCCCCACATGGTTTTTACCTGCAGAAGATATTGGTTTCTGACAGTGAGGGGAGCACAGGTGAATGTGCTTAGGATATCACATCTAGATGTGTATAAGAGACAGGGTATAGGGTTCCCAAATCCACACTTGAGGGTTTCCAAGCCTCGGTTTTTATAGGGATTTTATGTCCTTGGGCTAAAATTCCAAGCAGGTTCCATTCACCAAGTGTCTCTGATTGTCCAGTGAATGGATTTCCTGGCATGGAATAATAGAGTTAACTGGGGTTTGGGCAGAGTCTCCTCATATGCAAAGGAGATTCTATATGTATTTCAACTTGTGTCATCAGAGCAGAGTAGTGGAATCTGGGCTGGTACAGATGAGTATCTAGGCTGTGTTTTCCCCTTTGTCCTTCTTGATTGCTTTTTCCACCCCTGGTTCGACAGGTGGGGTGTTCAGGTCTGGTGATGATTATCTTTTTGGAGTTTGTCTTTTTGTGTCAACCTGATTGTTCCCCACAGAAATCCGTAGGGCGTTGTTCGGGTCTGGAGGTAGGTATCTTCTCTGAGCCAGCTCCATTGTTGTCTTGATGGTCCTCGTCCTGTCAATTTGTTTGAGTTGATGGGTTTTCCCTGAGTTCGTTATCTTGGGTGTTGGTTGCAATCTGTTGCTTTCTAAAGGGGATCCCGACCAGACCCGGAGCGGGGTTTTTTTACATTTTATATTTTACATTATTACAAACACATTTAATTTATATTTCTCCGAATTTTTAATGCATACAATAATTTATTACAGATATGCAGCAGCCAACTGTGTCAGTCTGAATGTGAGGCACTGAGAACCATTGGTGAGAGATAGCCTGTGCTCTTGGTGCTAGATTTCCAGAGGTTTTGCTTTTAGTAAGGAGAGGATGAACCGTGAAGCTGAATTTCAATCTTTTATCTGAGTGGAGAACATGTAATTAATCTTTGCATAGCAACCAGCCCTATCCATCTGCAGTCTTGTGTGGGCAGAGCAATATCTTCCTTTATAGTATGAAAATGTTACCCATTTGTACTTATGGGAAAAGAGTGAGAAACATGCAGACCCTTTGAAGAATACCAGTAAAGCCTTGCCATTTGGTAAACTGGAGAGTCAAAGTCCTGCCTGTCTCCTTCTGGACAGTTCCAGCTATTAATTAATTAATTAAGAAAAATTAATTAAGAAAAATTAATTAAGAAAAATTAATTAAGAAAAAAATGATCTCAGCAGAATCCAGGACTTCCCCCCTGCTTTCCCCTCCTCTCTCCCAGTGCAGGCCTGACAGGGGGAAGATTTCAGCTTGGGCAGTCTCTTAGACTTTAATGCTTCTTCACAGTAATTGCATCAGTGAACATCCTGCCAGCCCTCATGTTTAAGTTCAGGGTGTGAGGGAAAGTGTCTTCTTAGTCAGCAATATCACTAGATGAAAGGGATTTTGAGGATGTCAGTTTGCACAAAGTATTTTCTAGGAGAAAATTAGGAAAGGTTCTGTTTTGTGAAGTTCACCAAGCTCCTCCTGGCCATTTCAAAAGGAATTTTTTTAGTCCCCCCCTCCCACCCCAAGCCCTTTTAGAATTGTCTTCACTCCTTAAAGAGTATTTCTAAACATTTTTTGTACTCCTAAATGGAAGGTAGAATTGTTGTCTTCTTAAAACAGAATGGTTTTGTCGCTGTTCTGTTCTCCAAAACTCCATTTGAAAGAAGCTTTGATGGGATTTTCCTATTTGGTGGGAGAGTTAAGTGTCAGAATTCCATGCTGAACTCCCTAACAAGTGTCTGCAAGAGGGCTGTGTCTCACTGTGGTTATCCTTCCTTGCCAAGACCAGATGCTTCTTCTACAGGGAGAAAAAAAAAAGACAGTACTGTTTTCAAATATTCACTGTTTTCTTTCTTGGAAAGAAGTGCAACTTGTTAAGTGGCCTTTGGAATAAATATTGACACAGTTAAAATTTCTACAGTTTTCTTTCTACACTGCACATGTCTAAAACAATATTGCAATTTAATGACTAATTTTCTATGATATAATGTAGTTATTTGGGTAGTTCTTATTTATTTGTTTTTGTTTGTTTCCTTGTGACAACCCAGCCATAGACTTATATTTGGAAGATACTAAATGAACTCAGAGTATATTTTATGGGGTTTTTTATAATAATATAACTGCCATTTAAGAATACCTCACTCCTTTCTTGAAAATTCCTGAATAGAATTCAGGCCAGCCAGTTGGATTGTGGAAAAAAAACCCAAAAACAACAAACCATTAGATTGACCTCAACCTTTCTGAACCCTGTCTCTTTAGGTTTTCAGGCTCCGATTTCATTGGGCAAAGTAAATGCTTGCTGTGAAATAATTAATGGCTTTTTTTGTTTTCCTTAAACCAGTGAGGAACATTAAGATTCAGGCTCCTTTCTGGCAAGTTTTCCTCCTCTATATCCTGGCCTTCCCACAGGCACATTAATAGTTCTGCATATTTTCTGTGGGATTTTATTACTTTTATATGAATACATCTCTCTGCTAATTCTCTAATTGCAAATATTCTCAGCACCAAGCAATGCTGCAAATAGCACACCCTGAGCTGTACAGTCATGCTGTCTTCTGTCTCCAGGAGCTGGTGTGTATGACTGCAAATGCATCCTTTTCATCACTTTTGGGTCTCATAGTAAGCACTTCAATAGTCCATGCTCAGGAGAGGATGGGAATATTTTTGGGCTGCTTAGCAGCAGGAATCTTATCTTTCCTGAGAAGCTGAGTGATCTAGGAGATCTGAGTGCTCTGTTTAGGTAGATAACTTGAAGCTTAGATGTTTCTCTCTTCCACCTCACCACCAATATTTGTCTCCACTTAAAGGTGTGAGCCAAACTGAATATGCGAGGGTGCGCAGAAATATTTCATCAGCAGTATTTGGATCAAAATTATGTGGGAGAGTTCGGCAGAGTACCAGTGTATGAAATTATCCCTCTGCTATAATGTTTTCTTGATTAGGATTTCTATCATATTACAAGAACAAAACCAAAAAAGAAAAAGGCATACACTTTAAAAATGCCAGAAACTTTAAAAAACACCCAAATGTGTTTTAAAGGCATGCAATTAAAAGGCTTGAAGCTCCTCTCCTAAAGAGGAAAATATGTGTTAAACTTAGCTCAAGTTTGGCAGTCTTCAAGGAAGCAAGGTGCACATTAAAATATAAAATATTTTCTGTCATTCCACTCTTGGGTTATGATGTACTGGCTAATCATGAATGGCTTGTAGTTTCACTGGGGATGGTCTTTTTCTTTATTTGCATTCCTTAATTCCAAAAGAGATGCTTAAATGAGAAGCTGACACTTGGCTGTTTAGCAGCAAAGGCCAGCAATATCCTGTTTCAAGTAGTCATAGTTCCTGGAGACTGATTTCAGTTTGACCCTTGAGCATTTGAGATGCTGAACAATGGGGCTTCAGGTCACTTCTGCAAACATAACCTATGTTCTTAGTTCTTGCTGGTTAGATTGTAAAAGCAGTCTGAAACCTTTCATAGTTCACATTAATTAAATCTTAGTCTGGGAATTAGAAGTTTCAAACTTTGTTCCTAAATTGCCACAGACTGGCTTTTGCAGCTAGGCACTACCTACCCCTTTTTGGCCTTGTTTCATTTTCCAGGCTTTACCTAATGGCACTATAGGGACTTCCAAGCTCCCTGTCCTTACACACAGGGCTTGGCTCTTTGCACAGCATGGTCCATTTTCAGCTGTTCCTCTGGATTATACACTAATGTAATGCTCCTTATGAAAGCAATGGGATGGAATAATAACATTGTTGGCTTGTGGAGCTCATGGACATGCTTCATTTTTTGCAAGATAACTCCTCCAACATTCATGTCTCATGCTTTCTTTCAATCACCTCTTTCAATACAATTTTAGATGAGGTTACATGACCAGCAGTCAGGTTTTTCTGGGTGTGTGTGGGCAGTGAAGACATGCTGCTGTAAGATAATACTTATTTTTGAGATAATAATATTGGAATTCATCAACAAGCTTGTTCTAGCTTTGGAGTAAGTTGGTGTATTGATTCTAACTATTACAGCCAAATATATATTCTGTGTGAAAAGTCCCTTTGTCAAAGATACATTTTGGGATTGCTTGTTGCAGAAAGTAAGGAAGCAAAACTGAGAAGTATACATTGCAATTATTCTTCATTAAATTATTAATTTTCAATACTGAAATACTTGGTGTTTTGCTTGCAATACTTTGCTTTAACACTAAAAAAATTATACACAAGTGACATATAACAACAACCATAGGTTAATCTCATTTCTTTACAGCTGACTATAAAAACAAAATATGACTGATTGTTTACTCAAAGTATGTGTGGAGGTGTGTGCAGGGTTATTTAGTTGTGTTTCTCAGGAAAATCAAAATCTATTGTTTTCTCATCTTTTATTATATTTTTTTTTCTTATTTGATTAGTCAGATGACTTTGCTGTCTGAGTTTAAAATATTATTACTGAAAATAGAATATAAAAGGAAGGAAGTAGTAGAAGATAAGGAAGAAAGTGGTGTTTGTTGCTAGTTCCATTTTGCACATATGTATATTTAAGGGGCCTTTTAGCATAGTTATCTAATGATGAAGATCTTCAGGGAGTTTGTGCCCTGTATGTTAAGAAATATGTCTGGGCAGCATACTGACTGTGCTTGTCATGCAGCTGAGCATCCATGTTGTGACATGTGTTTAAAACATATTCAAACATACAAAGCATACAAAACTTTGATCTTAATACATGGTTGTTTCTTTAAGAAAGTTACCACATCCATCTACCATTGCAAACCAGACTGTTGTACAAAGATTAGGGGAGCAGGAGGGAAAGAGAGGAGACACTGAAGAGGAAAGTCATATCAATACCATAAATGAGAAACGTGGGCAGTGCAAAGAGAACCTGTAACAGTGTTGATATTGAGTGAACATTGAAAAAAAATATTTCCCCCAAGCTAAAATAAGTTAAAAGTTTCAGAATTGTTTGGTGAAGAATTAGGTAAGAATGCAGTAAGAAATCATGAAAATACATGGATGTATTAATTGTTTTGCTATAAAATCTTGGAAAACTGAAGATATTGCATAAGGGTCTGAAAAAAGAGGCTTCTATATTAATCTAAAATGTTTGGATAGCTTCTGCTTTTAAAATCCAAAGTAAGAGACAGTCCTTCTTGGTCTCACAGCTGTAATGAAGCAAGGCTTTTGGCTGTTCTATCTTGTTATTCACTGCACCTCCCCATTTGCAAGTGTATAAATATCCCTTATCCCTGCTTTCCTCCCATTCATGTTTAAATAATGTGTGTCATGGGTATCTAGTTCTGCCTTTGGGAAGCTTCTTAATAATTTTTTTGCTCTGAAATTGAGTCCACATTTTAGTTCCCTTGCTTCCATCCCACCTTGGCTCCCATGGCATACCCTTGCCTATATTTTTCCATCGTACTGGTCCAGGTTATGTTGCCCAAACTTGACAGTATTTTATCACACACACTGTCCTGCTGACTCAAAAAGATTTGATTTGCTGTGGTGGCCCTTGGGCTTTGAAGAACAATATTGTATTTCTTTTCTATACCTACCCTGGGTTTTGTTTAAAAGGCGGAACAGAAAACTGATCTACTAGCACTGCAGGATCTCCACATATTTGGGGAGTAAAACAGGGGCACCACTTCCTCAGGAGCTTTTTATTTTTTCTCAGCTTTTTTTCTGTCTTTGCTGTTTTCCCAGTAGTCTGCTTTGTTTTTTTAATAGGTCTTTGGTGTTCAGCTTATGCCTCTCTCCCATGAGTTTCATGCATGTAATTTGAGGACTGACTTCCAAGTCCCAGAACTTCATAACAGCTTAGTTGTCAGTAATACAAATTATATTCCTCTAAAAAAAATATTGATGGCACCCAAAAACAGAAGTTTCATTTTGTGGCTGTTTTCAGGTAATTCCTTAATAATTTCTTTCTTTCTGAGATTGACTTAGTGATTTTTGAACTGCCAGAATGTGGTGATGTTTTCAAAAATACATAAAGCATCTAGGCAAAGTAGCAATGTGGGACAGTCCATACTGGGTGAAGAGGTGTGGAGATTCCTTTAAACCCAGTGTTAAGTGCTGTGCAGTTCAGAGTATAAATAGAAAGAGAAGGTGTATTGAAGGGAAACTTGGAGTGGAGATACACACCACTCTTAAGCCAGAAAATTAGTGCTTTATTTCTGTTTCTTCACTGTTGTAAACACTTCAGGAGGAGGAAATGACTGGCAAGATTCCTACCCCCGTAAGCAGCAGTGCTGCAGACCCAGAGAGGTCCTCAGGTCTGTTCTCTGCTTTTCTACAGGCACAGAGCACTTTACAGATGCTCTTACAGCAGCCCTCATGAGGCAGCTAATGCTGGTTTGCCTTAGGTGAAGTGGGAGTCTGTATCCAGCCAGATAATGCATGTGGTGCAGAGGCAGCAGCACAGATGGAATTGGACTTGCTTGTGGTTCTCAAGAGCAATAACCTACTCCCATTTTCCTCCCAAATGACTCTTGTTCTGTCATCTCTAGGCCCAGAATTAGAAAGGTGTGATCCTTGGCATGCGTGGAGCTCTGGTGAAGGGTGGACAATTATTCTGTTGTGTGTCCATAAAGTCTGCCAAGTTCTCTGCATTCATTGACTTTCTGACTGAGCTGGCCACATTTCAGATGCCAGTAGGAAATGAGCATGTAGGAAATGAAGCTGTGTTCCTTGGTCAGTATAAGAGCTCAAGGACCTGGTTTCAGTCTCATTTTAGAGAAAGCAGCTGAATTCCTCAAAGCAGCCATCCTAGACGAGACAGGAGGCAAAATGAGGAAGAAAGATGGAAAAGGCTTCAAGTAAGAAGCAGAAACTTGATGGTACATATTAGATACATGCCTTCTCCTCCCTCCCCTTCTACTCAATAACATAAGGTGCTGCTTAAAGCCAAAAAGAACTGTAGTCCCTAATTCACTTTATGAAGATATGGCCCTTTGGTATTCATAAATTGCACCCAAGGAAGGCTTTATAAGGGATGTTTTCCATCAGTTTTTAATAAAATCTGAGACCATAAATGTGCAAACCATAGCAAAATTTTTTGCCAGTTGTCACTGCTATAGACAACTCAGCAGGTAGAAATGTAGCTCAACAGTTCCATCCTGGATCCTCTCTGTAGCTGGAAGAAAGAGGATTTTGCTTCATAAATGGGTGGACAAACTCCAGATTCTCCTAGGAAAAATGAAATGTAATAGTAGAAGAGCTTTCTTGCTCACAGCCTAAGGCACCTCAGTGGTTTTTTTTCTATGTACTTGGGCTATGTACAGCTAAACTCCTCCAGGTTGTCTGAAAGTCCTTTCTTTTTTCCCATACACTAATAATGTCCAGCAAAGCCTTTCATCCCTCTTTCTGAAATTTCTCACTTAATTCACTTGTGCCTTTTCTGTCCTTCCTCTTGGCTGTCCTGAAGCTGAACTGTGGTTGTCACCCTTGCCAATTGCAGTGAGGCTTCCTGGAAGCTGAACAACATTCATATGGTTTCTAGTTAACTGTGTACTTTTTATATATGCTCAACTGAATTAGAAGTCATATTAAAAAATAAAAGTCATTCATGAAACTGGGAATTAGAGCCTTTTAAAATGTTAAATCCCTATTCAGAAAGGGATGGAGTAAATATAATTTCATAACCAAAACCCAAAGGTCTAATTTTTTCCACCATTTTTTTAAGGCTGTTCTCCTGTTTCCTTACAAGAGAGATGATATTTCTTTTCCACAAGAGAGGGTGTTTGTCTATGGCAGCGTTCAAGGATTTTAATGATCTTAACATTAGACAACATAATATGTGATGGGACCTATTATTTCTCTTGGGTCATCTGACAGAATTTTTGCTTCATTCTTTACACATTTAATCTTCTAATGATTTTGGCTGAGAATATCCCTTGCAGATGTGTTTAAGTCAGTGTTTGTGTCTGTTCTAGAAAGCACAGGAAAATGCCAGAATTTACTTAATTGAGTTATCATTGCTATTATTTTCTCCTTTTGGTCCCTGAAACAGATGAAGCTTTTGGATGCTGGTGGTTGGTTTCTCCAGTGATGTCAGTGTAGCATTTCAAGGTGGACAGTGTGGAGGGTCATCAGTGGGGTGATGTCTCCCTCTGAGAAGCCTTGAGATGGTGCAGTATCATGTGTTGCCACAGAAAAGTTGTATCTGGATGGCACTTGAGGAATTTGCTTCGAAGTTATCCACAGGTGAATTGACTGAATTTTGCAGTACTTTGTTTTTCTCAAAGACTCTAGAAACTGGATTTTTATGTGAGACTGGAAGCTTTTAGTTGAAAATATACCATGGCATGTTTTTAACTGTTGCCCTCTTCCTGTCTACTGATGGAAGGAACATGTGAAGGGGGAAGCATGAAAAAGAACATGGAGGCAGCTAAAACAAGCAAGCACCCCATTACTTTTTTATATTTAAAATCCTTGCTTTTTAAGCCTGCTGTGTATATTGTTGGAACTGGGCCCAAGGTCTGTGAGCTGGGTGTTGGCAGCACTGCAGCTGACATCCTGCTCCATGCATCATCCTGCATTCTCTCTGTGTTAATCTGACACACAAGTGTTTAAAGCTAAAGGGACCATTATCACCACCTGCAGACCACAAATGAAAGAACTTTGCTCAGTAGCTCCTGCACTTATTATTAACTGTGTAATGGAAGGGCTGTTAAGACAGGGGTGAAATACAGACCATGCCTCTTTGGGGCTGGTGTAGGAAAAGAGAGCAAATCCTTTGGATAGCCACTGGACTGTTGCCTGTATATATTCCTGCAAGCCAAATGTATGCATTGGAATGTATTTTGACTGGAAAATGTTTTTCCTAGAGCTGTAAAATGACATATAAAATAGGATTCTATTGCATAAATGGAAACATTAGGAGGCTTAGAAAGTCGTTTGGCAAGCAGATGTGTGGAGTTCTGTTTTATAGATCTTGCCAATGTTATTAGGAAGCTGACATCTAATAAAACCTAATTCCATAACATTAAAATACTCACTTATTTGCTATAGGAAAAGCCTCACTTTGTGAGAGAAAAGGGTGGAGGGGAATGCTCCTGGTCACTAGGCAACGTGTTGCCACATTTCTACATTAGTGCAAATGAGACATTTACCAGGTGAGCATGGATGAAATATTGTGATTACTGGGGGAACTTTCAGCTTGAAGAAATTATCATATGCAGATAAAATACAAAAATAATGGCAATGAGAGCATTATTCATGAGATGGGGAAGGAAAGCTGGGACACATAAAACTCTTAAAGGCTGCAAAGCTCTCTTAAGGGTTACAGTCAGACAGCCACTCCTGTTTCTAATGCAGAGAGCAATGTTAGTTCTGGTCATGCGTGGGGCAGGCTACATAACAAAAGTTGGCCACACAAAGCCTGAAGATTTTGCAGGTGGAAAAAAAAGAGAGAATTTACTTGCTTTAGCAGTGGGGAAGTCCCTAGAGCAGGAGATCTGATTTGAAATCAAAGCAAATTGAACTGAAGGGTAATAAGTACTGTCAGGAGGTTGACCCAACATTTCACAGAATGGGTGAGGTTGGAAGAGACTCCACCTCTCTCAGCAGCCTGATCCAGTGCACAGTTACATCACAGTAAGAAAAGATGGTCTTCCTCATGTTCAGGTGGAACTTCCTGTGCCTCAGTTTCTGCCCATTGCCCCTTGTCCTTTTGCTTGTCACTGCTGAGAACAGCCTGGCTCCATCCTCTTGACACCTCCTTTCAGATACCCACAGACATTGATGAGATCCCTTCTCAGTCATCTCTTTAAGACTGAACAAGCCCAGCTCTCTAAGCATGTCCTTATGAGAGAGGTGCCCTTAATTAATATAAGTGGTCCCTTGATTGCCTTTGTCCACTGGACTCTCTCCAGGAGTTCCATGTCTCCCTTGTCCTGAGGAGCCCAGAACTGGACACAACACTCCAGGTGAGATCTCACCAGGGATGAGCAGAGAGGGAGGATCACCCTCCTCAACCTGCTGTCAGTGCTCTTCCTAGTGCACCCCAGGAAACCATCAGCCTTCTTGGCCACCAGGGCACTGCTGGCTCATGGGTGCCTTGTTGTCCAGAAAGATTCTTCCAAGAAGATCCCTGAGCAGGCTAATGTTAGCTCTCCTGAAGTCCATGGCTGTAATCTTGGTGTGCTGCTTCCTCCCGACCTGATACTGAACTCCCCAGTCCCATGGTCACTGCAGCCAAGGCTGCCCCCAATCTTCACAGCTCCAACAAGGCGTTCCCTGTTTGTCAGTATGAGGTCAAGCAGCACTTTGTTATTTCCTGGCATAATCTTTATTTTAAAGCCACTACTATAAACTGCCTGAATAAAAATATTTTTGTATTCATTTTCACCTAGAAGCACTGTTTTAATTTTACCATTTAATTTTACCACTGTTTTAATTTTGCCCATCCTCAAAGGTTGAGAGCACACTGCTTTGTAGGTGAAAATGTCCAAATCTCTGAGTCTGATTAAAAAAAAACATTAAAAAAACACATATGGTTTGTCAATAATAAGCAACTGCAGTACAGTAGGAAGGATTTATTGTAGTCATGTAGATTATTTCTATAACTTTGGGGTTTGTGGCTCATTCTCTAATTGCTAAAGATAACACTCCACACAACAACATCATGCAGTTGTTACATGCTCCTTGTGTACTATTTTGATGATTACATGGTGATAGCAGATTCTCAGTAGCAGTAAAATATCAATAGTATTTATACTTATAAACATATCCTATACTTATAAACATAGCCCATGAAGAAAAATGTCCATGAATTTTCTTCTTTGTCTAGTTTCAAATGGTACAGTAGTTAGTAACTTAAACGGTATCTTCTAAATTAAATTCCTCTTGAGCAAAAACATTATTTACTGGCATTTAAATTTCATCATGCTGTTTTCATATAGTCTTTACTCAGTTTACATTTGTTTGCATTGGTGCCAAAAACACTTCTTCAGAGATCCACAGTTGGATGGCTGTCATAACTTTAGCTTGCAAAATTAGTATTTTTCTTCTCTCCTCAAACTACGAGTCTAATATAAATTGCTCTGCTGCAGATCCAGTGTTAACCAAATAGTACACAAGCTCAGAGATGTATTTGTTTAACGTGCAAGAATGGGAGCCACAGCTCTGAGCATTTAAAACATTTTTGCTGGAAGTATCCATGTGATACTTTGTTGTGGCTTTATCTTTTCAGAAGCATGTCCTCTACCTGGTTTTTCATTTTTTTTTTAAGGAAGATTAAACTATCCCTTTCCTGTTTCTGATGAAAGTGTGGGCATGCCTGCAACCGCTCTCATACTCTGCCACATCAGAGTTACAGGGTAGGGGGAAAGGGTTTTATTCCTTCCCTCTGTGTTCCACATCCCTGCATTTGTTCTCTGTAGAGATGCAAAAACACCTTTCTCTGCACTGTGCAGTGATGTGGTGTCTCCCTATTTCCTCTGGAGGCAGAGGACACTACCAGATGTGGTGTGTGACCCACCCTGTGAACCTTATGCTCAACCTTCTTGCCACAGTATCTGGACTGATATGCCAGGAAGGAGGGTGACACTGACTGTGGTCAGTCCTGCAGTCCTGCTGGTCCCATCATCCCTGTGGCTGTGCCTGTCCTCTCCTCCTGTAACTCAACTGCTTTATCTGCTAGCTGTCATCAGCCCAAACTGGCAAGGAGACCATCAGCAGTGAAAAGTCTTACTGCTACCAGGTATTGGCATTTGCCTACAGCAGAAACATATTTCTGAAGGAAGTTCAGTGAACTGTTCCAGGGAATGGCTGAATAAACAGTGACAGAACCAAGAACTGATATTAAGTAATTGGCATTAAAGCAATTTGAAAGCCTGGATAGAAATTTTCTACCTTAATTTAGTATGAGAATACACATTTATAAGGATTTCCAGGTATCACTGAGCTCTTAAGATGAAGTAAAGTGCTGACAGAGCTTAAGAATAAGAGAAGAGCTTCATAGTTAACATACTTAGCTGAAGAGGTGCCAGTTGATTGGTTTGATCTGTCACTGCCTAATTAGCTTTATATTTAAAATAGAAAATAAAATTCAAGTCTGCCTGTGAGGCAAAAATCCCAGTTGTACAAAGAGAACAGGTCAGAAATTGGACAGGTGGGGTAGAAACAGGGATGGTGCCTTAGCAGAGGGACTATAGAAACATGCTAGACACTGCAAAAAATGAAGCCAAGGAAGCTTCATGGATAATGAGAAAATTACCATTGTGTGGCAGTTCCTAACTGAGAAGCTTTGGGAGGGAGGCTGGCTGGAAGCACTGCAGAGGTGCATCCCCCATAAATGGATTATTCTATGTTGTCAATTATGTTGGGTTTGTGCTTTACCTGTGAAGCAGAAATACACTGCTGTGACCAGATTCAGGTCACTTGATGAGTGAAGAACAGGCTTAAAATACTCTGGCAGTTCCTGTGTCAAAAAGCATGTGAGCCATATAGAAAGTTAAGCTGTGTCAAGTAATTATGAGCATTGTCATTATGGTTTCAACAAAACAGATGGCTTAGTCAAGATGCATTTTAAACACAGCATAAATCTTTCTTTCAAAATTGGGTTGCAAATGCTTGATAATCTGGTATTTAATCCAGTCAATTGTTAATTTAAGACTATTTTCAAGTCTAAGCATTCAGGAAATCTTTATGACAGAGATTGCTGGTGGAATCCTGACACTCCTATTTCTCATCTCTAGGCCCTGCAGATGATGATAAATCTTTCTCAGAACTCCCTGTTCTTCAGCCTCTACCCAATAAGAGGTCCTTATTGTATGAACCCTGCTTTGGTGAAGAGGTCTGTTCTCTTCTTGAGTTTATTGGAGGATCAAGATTTAATTTCAGGAAATGTGTGTTTTTAATTTAATTTATAATAAGGAAAGGGGCTAGGTATGTTCTGTCTGCCTTTGAAAATCCTATTCAAATGATCTCCCACTTGGGCAGCCCTAAAAGCTCAGCATGTACAAACACAAATTCAGAACTTTTGAGAGGTTGAAAGCTGCTGCCCTGCTCTGTTAATCCTTTAATCACTGAGCATAGAACATCTGAGCACTGTTTCCCAGCCATTGATTTGAACTACACAGCAAAACTTGTAGATCCCCCTGAGATTTGTATCCATGGAACTGAAACCATCACCATCCTGGAGCAAATATATTCTGAATTATTAGTTTCACTTCTTTTTCTGTGTGACCTGAGAAGAGTTGCACTTCTACATCTTCACTGAATATTTTCAAGATGTTCCCAGTTTCTAAGCACTGAGGGTGCTAATATCAATTAATACCTCTTAGCAGCACCTCTCTTTTCCATCCCTTTACAGCTGTTTTGGAAGTAATTCCTCTCCCGGTTTTATTGCATTGAAGTGTTTATCTTCAGTTCATCATGCAGAAGTTGCTCTCTGTTCAATGTACTTCATTGTCTCTAGGTAACATCATTAGCCCAGACTTTGATGTTACTATTTATGTGAAACTGGGGGAAGGCAGGAATTGAAACAGAAAGGTTTCCTTTATTGTCAAATTCCTTTTGATCAAATTGCTTTGGTTTAAATGCAGGTAGCAAGGATTGTCCATCTTACAGATTATATGACTATGGTCAGGAAAAAAAACATTCTCAGCTAAATTCTTGTTTTCCTCTCATTTATAGAATCACTGAAAAATAAAAATCTACCAGTAGCATATCTACTTTTGTAGGTCCTTTTGTATCTCTGCAAGAGATTTCTGCTTCCTGCATCTGTGGACAGGCTGTAGGACAGGGAACCAGATGTTATGGGGCTCCTGTTCCTCATCTTCTTGTTAAACTCTTCATTTGTACTCTTCTCTGGAAAAAGGAAATCAAATGAGAGGTCTAATACCTTCTGCTCAGACATTAAACTCTTCTTCCCAAAAGCAAAATTTTGCTTTTTGGTGGACTAGATTGAAGGAGGAGGAGGAGGAGTGGGTCTCTCCTCCCTAAGTGTTCATGGTGCAAGAAAGCTGTCTGTCATTTCAGTCCATGCTATATGGAATTCTGCATTTTCCCAAGACTTATATGATCCTTCCAGCTTTCTCACTTGTGGGTCCTCAGTTCAGAGTCAGCTCCACATGGCACTGCTTGTCTCTAGGTGGCCCAATAAAGGGACAACAGCTTTCTTCTAGAATATAGATAATGGAGGGGTTGCCTCTACTCTACATCCCCAAGGATGTGCTGACACTTTTTCCTCTGGAAAACTGCTCAATAATAAATTTAGGAATTTAATTTTGTGTTTAGGAAGTCCATTACCCCTTAAAGTAGCCGTAAAATGCTGACTTTTGCAAGTGGTACAATTTTGCAGCAGGGATTTCACTTCTGAGTTGCTGCCTTGGTCATGGGTGATTTCAGTTCCAGTGACAAGTGTGCAAAGCCTTTCTTTTGGGGAAGGGTTACCTTGGTTTAGAGTTAGAGAAGTTCTCATAGCACTTTGGAAAAATAAAAATGTCTGCACCTGCTTGCAATGTGCTGTGAGCATCGTAGACAATAACATGTTCTGCCCTTTATTTTCTCAGGCAGTGCTTGGTAACTTGTGAGGGATGAGATACTCTAAGGAAAAGTACTTTTATTTTTTTGGATCACTCTTATGACTGCTTATTTAAGGAAGGCTTTATGGCACCTATGACTTGACAAGTCTGGTCATATTTGAGGAGTGCTATTCAGTGAAAGTAAGGATCAGTGACTCTATTCAGCTTTTAGCACAGAGCCTTTGAGTCAAAGATCTTCATCCTAAGGACAAGTAGTGTGAGCTCCACATGGCTTTCACAGTGACCTGGCTTTTTTTTGCTTCAACAATCTCCAGGTTTTAAATTGTGACTTGAAAGGGAGTCTTAACATGTTTAGACTACTCACCTTCATATCCTGAAGTATCATATCAGCTGTGTCATGTGTGTGCTATTCATTCAGATTTTATGTATTCTGTCCATCCACTGGTAATTTGTTGTGGATATGCAATAATATACTTCAGTCTTGGCACACAGATTGTATGTTCAGTTCCTCTTATATAGCAGCGTGGGCTTTACAATATAGTAAGTTTATCTGCATTAAAATTTTGTTCCTCTGTGACAGTGCATCACCGAAACAAGGGCGTTAAATATTTTTCCTTCATTCTGAGGCACTTTGGTGAAGGTTTCTTAAGGGAAACTGAGTAAAACAAAGGAATTCAAAACAAATAATGTACTGTTCTATATAGCTGCAAATTATAGTCTCTCTCCTGGCTAGGTGGTAGGCAGTAGATATGTATTCCTGTGGGTAACATGTTTCTCCTACTGTTGGGAACAGCAACAGCCTTGCCCAGCATGTTTCACTGGAGCTGTAAGCACCAAACTTTTGTTCAGCTTGGCAGCTGATAAGCACCTTGTCAGTTTATTTTATTTTGGCACTGATTAAAGTTATTCACCACTTACAGCCATAAAATTCCTCAAGTTATGCTGGGGCTTCCTTTTGAAGGGTAGTTCATTTCTCTAAGTGGCAGAGGCTGGGCACAAGGAAAAGTGCCATTTAGGTTGGCAAGTATTCCTATGTTATTCCTATGGGGTCTCAGAAGGGAAAGCACAAGATGCTAATGAGACTTTATCCTGTCAGACACAACTGAATTTAACAGAGATTGTGGACTCTGAGGCCAGAAGGGTGCAGAACTGTGTGGAACTGCTGTATGAGAATCAGATGTGGTTGTGGTTTTATACCCTGCATGCGATCTGGACAGCCTGCATGAGATTTGTACACAGCTTGACCCAAAATTGAAGGGAAGCAATTGTATGGGCAGGCTCTCCCACACAGGGGAGAAATGGTTGTGTGGTCAAACACACCTTCCCTGAAGCAGCAGCAGTGTTAAAACACACAGCTCAACACACAGCCAGCATATGCCCTCCCTCCTGCTGCCCAAGAAAATTAACTCACCTCTTGACAGGAGACTGGGAGAAGAGATTTTCCCAGCCCTTGTCCACCTCCTTCAGGAAGAGTCAGCAGCTGGCCCTGGAGATGCAGTCCTGCAGAGATCAGCCCAAGTCCCAGCTGCTTGTCCTCCCATGGCCCAAAACCCTAAAGAAACTGCACAGGTTTGAGAGGGGATCAGTGCAGCATTAATGAAGACCACGAGTCCATGGAAACAATCTATCTCTCACTGGGTTTCATGGGACTTCTTTGGCCATGAAAAATATCTGCTCTTCCTGGTCTTTTTCCCAGCTGTAAGCCTTGTGCCACTGTTGTTTCTGGTTATGGAGTTTGTTTGAAAGGATGTACAAAGAGGGAGCCCTGTTACATCTTCTCACTAATTCCCTAAAAAAAAGAGGAAAAATAAAAAAAACAATATTCCTACCTCAAAAAAAATTTAAAAGGTACATAATTTCTTGTTTTCCTTTTATTTTTTGTAGTACTTGTGGTAAACATAGAAATTCCTCTTTCCTCCAGAAGGAAGCTATTTCTTGAATAAGAGGAGTGTCTTGGTAATAGGGTGTAGAGGCAGATTTAAAATTATTGTCAAAAGGAGTTGCTACTATATTAACATAAAATTTTCTTTATGTTTGGCTTAGTAAATAAATTTCATGCTAAATTGTAATGAGAATTACATTGAAAGATTTATAGAACTGTCATTCACATCTCTGAAGACAGTATGACCCTAAATGCTCCTACTGTGGCACGCACAAAATCATGTTTTGAGTGAAAAGCCAATGTATGGACTTGGGTAGTTGGATGTTTTGCTCTGCATTATCATTGCTACACTGGCTAGCTTGTAGACTTGGGGAGGGAATGAGGTTTTGTTGTTTAATACACTATAAATAACATCAAAAGAGATGAAATGGTGAGCTCTCTTTTACTCTGCATACCACCTGGAAAATGAGATCTATTAATACTATCACAAGATACCATCTCTCTCCTGAACAGCAGTCAGAAGGAACAGCTGTGTGTTATTTCTGCCTCGGGTTGGAGCTCATTTCAAGAAGCTGAGATTGGCTCCATTTTCCAAGACTCTGCTATCTGGCTCATTTGTAACAGCCATTCTTCAGAGCTCTTGCATCTGTCAAACCTCATACAAATCCTCCCCTAGAGGAAGCAGATGTTAGAAAGTTATAATTTAGATGTTTGTTTTTTCCTCTTAGAAGAATTCTGGACAGCAATCACTGTGGTCTGTTAAACATCATTAGCAAATGCAAATTGTTGATGAACCTGTACTAGTTAGCAAGCGATTTTTGTAACAACTTTTCACCTCAAGAATTAGAGCAAGGGGAATAAAAAGGAAATCTACTATTACAAACATCTAGAACTGATTAAGCTATAGATTCATGCACAGAGTTGAAGGATGATGCCTAAGTTACAGTGCTATAAATGCGTTGCTGGAGTCATTAGTAGTGTAGACTAAATTGAGAAAACCAGAAGGTTCTGTCACCAGTGTTAGATGTGTGAGCACTTTCCAGAGAAGACCTTCCCTTCATTTTCCAGCTTGGCTTTTTGGCCTTCTGGTGCTTATTTTAGTGGTTGTCCTTTCCTGGGGGTGTTAGAGCAGATAAGAGCATCTCTGCCGGCAGTCTGAGGGACGACTTGTTATTCCAGTGGTCTGCAAAGTTCCAGAAGGAGAGATGGGTGTTTTATGTTGGGGCTTGGACTGGGGAGCACAGGCTCTGGCTCTGTGTGTGCGTTCTCAGGGTTTGTTCTGTATGTGAACCGTGTCATGTTGGTTTGCTTTTAAAGGTCATGTGAAAAAAAATAGCAGGGAGCAGGGAGTGTCTGTTAATCCTGACCTGGCTGCTGCCCTTGGGGATTAAGCAGATGAACAAAGAGGTATTTGTTTCAGCTAGCTGGAGTTCAGCACTGCAGCAAGCAGGATGGATTCACTGCTGAGGCAGGTTAAGAGGGATGAGGCTTTTTTCATGCAATTGTCAGGTTTCCTCAAAAATCAAACCCTTAACAAGAAACATGAAATGCAGGAGATGCTGCACTGATTTGTCCTCTGGCAAACGGAGCACCTTGTTATGTACTTTTGTAAATATCTAGAAGACGATAAAACCCCCAAATGTGTTGAAGTAGCACATTCTGCTCTGTCTGCAGTGAAGTACATGCATCATGAATTCATTAAAAAGCAGATTGCTGCACACACAACCCGATTATTACACTGCCTCTGCACTTCAGGCATTGGAGTGCTGAGGTAGGGTCATGGGGCAGATTTTAATGAATTAAAAAAAAGGTCCCCTTATTCATGCCTCCTAAAATGCCATACTGTTGTTGAATCCAATCTTCTCTAGTTTTGCTTTTTAAATCTTAGAAAATAGAAATCCTTTTTCCAAAAACACAACCTGTGTTTTTTCTTAAAATAATGATAAAATGTTCTGTCTGTTCACATGCTGAATTATTATCGACATTTTTCAAAAATAATTATGATCTGTGGCATACTTCATTCTTAATTAACAAAAAAAGGAGTTGCTGCTATTAACTGCCAACACATTTTGATGTGGGGAAAATTGATTATCCATGCTACAGGAGATGAACAGGTCAGATTTTCAGCTGAGATAAGCTGTCAGAGCTGCAGCTGTTTCTCTTGTCCCCATTTTATACTTAATACTGAAATAAATTTAAAAGAATTTTTTGTCAAGAAATGTTTCTCTGACGGATGAGAAGTGAAGCTAAAAGTGAATTGTGCAGAATCTACCCTGTTTTGCTGTGTTGCATAAGTCTGAACTAGCTATTTTAACCTCTCTCTGCCTGGGATTTCCTCCCCCCACCAGCACCTAATCCTCTCATCTAATGAGGCAGAGCTCTTTTGGGCAGAGTTTATGGTGCATCTTTCAGTGCTCCATCACACTGCCATTATCCAGTCACCAGCAGTCCCTCAGGCTGGGATTGATCATGGTGATCCTAAAACTGGGGGGTTGTCTCCCCAGGGAGATGAATGAAGCTGAAGGAGCGATAACTAGGAAGAGCAGAAGATCTGTCATCTGAATGAGGTCAGCTGCAGTTTTGGGGGATACAGGAATTAGTGAGGCACTTAATGCCACCATAACTGGTTATCCCTGACTGCAGTGGAAAATGTTTTGCAGGTGTGGAGGCTGTTCTGGTCAGTCACATACTTGCTCTCCCACACAAATATCCATCATGGAGCACCCATCATTATCCTACCATAGCTGTCTGAAGCTTTTCCAGTTGCTGCCTTGCAGAGCAGCAGTGCTTAGGACTGTGCAAAACTCTAACCCCACCCAAATTGTTTGTCTATGCTGGTTCTGAAGATTAATTGTCCCATCTGCTAAATCTGTGCATCTAAAATTGACTTATTTTACTTTGTTCTCACTTCAGTTCCAGTTACAGATGACGTTATGACTTTCCTGAGAGATTAAAATACTCTTCTACTTCAGGTTATTTGCTTCCTATATTGGCACTCAGACATCATGATCAATTCACTTTACATACTATCTGGTATTTTACCAGTTTATTATTCCTGAAATGTGCTTGATGAAGAGAACTGCCAATATAGGGTGTCTATTTGCAGAATGGATTGACAAAACTTTTAATGGTTCCTGGAGTCTGTCTACATTTGCTTGATCGCAGAATTTATTTTGTTATCTTTCAAATATCCCTTGTAGGTGCATATTGCACTCTGCAGCATCCCAGAGCTTTAGAACAGTGTGGGATTGAATTCTAGGAGATCACCTCATTTTTAAATTTATCTTAAATTTATCTTTTAAGCAGAGAAAATGAAAACATATAATTTTGTTTTAAACTGTTTATCTTGGTGGTTTTTTTTTCTTCTTCCCACTGGAAGGAGAGTATTCTGCATGATTAAAGATATCTTATCTAGGTCCCAAAAAACTCCTGTGTATCACACAGCAGGACCTGATAGACCTTTGTTCTATAGACTCTCAGCTGGGAGATATAAAATCTTTCATGGCTGGTGAGATGGGAGGCAGGCAGGAGAATGTGATCAAAAGTGTGAATGAATTAATGATTCCCAAAGGAATTAAGAAAAAAAAGGCTTAAAGCTGTAGAGGTGCTAAGATGCAGGAAGGATAAATGTGATTAAATAAAGCTCTGACACTCCTCTGAGATAAGTCAGATCTTTTCTGAGGCAAAGGTTTTGCACAGCCTCAAAGGGTCGACTCAGATAATGCAGAAACCACAAGCAAGTAACTTTAGGAAGACATTTCCTCTTAAGCAAGAGTTAAAATGACAAATTTGAGTAAGGCTTGGCCTCTGGTGCAGCTGCCAGGTAGGTGTTTGTAAGCAGTGAGCACCTAGCAGGATAAAGGCAGCATTCCTAACAATATGGCTACATTAACAAGGAAAAGGATGTGTCACTCTAATTCTGAGGTGACTCTTGGCAAAATCTTACTTCATCAGCTGCAACGTTTTGTAATGCATTTGTGTGCTCTGCTGTTTGTGCTGATCAGCAGCATTGCAGCCCCACATAAGCTTGGTATGTGATGGTGAGAAACCATCCCTGAACCACTATAACTACTTGTGGTTTCTTTCTGAGGGACTTGGTGTGTTTTTCTGGAGCTTCTGCCATAGGCCCACTAAGCTCCTTGGCAACTCAGAGTGCCAGTTCTGCCTTGTTCTCTGAGCTCATATAGACACATTCAAATTTGCTTTGAACTCACTATTTGGCAAGAGATGGCATATCATCTTGGAAATTTCTGCTTGGCTTCCAGTGTGGATACAAAATCCTTACCAACCCTGTGGATAAGGGGACTCTGACATTAAGACTCTGTATTAAGACCCTGTTGGCAGTGTTTGTGTGTTCCTACATCTACATCTGCACAACAGCTTGTTTGGCTCCACAAACTCCCCTGATCTTCTTTATCCAAGATGGGGTTTAATCTGCTCTGGAGAACTCATTTCTAATGCCTGGGTAGCTATGCAGTGCTGAGCTCTGGGGTGGTTATAAAGTCCCAAGTGCTTGTATTAGCCATTTAAGGACAGAGACACATATCCTAAGGACACATGGGCCTGCAGTGTGGCTAACACATGCTAGGAGGAGCAGATCACGGCTGAGAAATTTTGTATCAAGGGCTTAGTGCAAATATGTGTTAACTCTCTCCATCATCCCTCTGTATGCATTGCCCAAAAGATTGCATCAGAAGCCTTGAGAAAACTTGACTGTGCAAAGTGGGAGGGTTTTAGCTAGAAAAAAAAGGAAATAGTCTGTCCCTAACATTAAGATTGTTTTGATTATTTAAGCATGTTGTGTTTAGGAAGCAATTTTCAGCTTCATTTAACATGCCAGTCAAAGAGGAAATTGTGAGTGATAAGTGCTGATACTGTCAGGCTTAACTGTCTGACTGAATTGGGGCCCAGGTGTCTATTTCATGACTTACTTCTGAGTTAAAAAAGTGCATGTTCCTCCATGTAGGTTATTGGTTTGCTGTTTATATGTCTTAAGTGATAGGAACATCAGCTCTCGCTCACTGGGAAATGGTTTGCAGAAAAAAATGCTTTGTTTAGAGATAATCTGTGTGCATCAAAAGCTCTCTAAAAGTCTGGTTTCCATACCATGTCTTTAAGCAAAAGAAAACTTCTTTTTTCCCCCTTTTTTGCAAAATGCCTCTGTCTGGCTGCACCAGTGGGAAATCTGCAAAGTGCTGTAAGTAAGGCTCAGCAAGAAATTACCCAGTCACCTCCCAGGGGAGGAGCACTCTGCAGCAGTAGTGCAGCAAGGAATGTGCAATGGAACCAACTGCATTATTAGTGCCGTTTTGTTGTGGAACAGCAGCAGTTTTCCACTGAGTCAGAACCATTGTGTTATGTGTTGTTTATTTGTTCTTCCCAGTAACCTGCTCTTAAAACCTCAATATCATTAGATTGTGATTACAGAAAAAGCAGCAGCAAGTGGGATCTGGTTAATGAATGTGTTCCTTCTGTGCCTCTTAAGTGCTGTTGGTTACTGCACTGCTGCTGACACAATGTGAAGTACAGAAAGCCTCCCCTGCACTGGAAACCTCATGTAACATTTCTTATTTTTTCTGATTATTGCTGTTTAGATGTACTTAAGTGTAGCAGCTGGCAGCTCTAATCAATGTCAAGGCCCTGTTACGCTATTGATTGTGCAGCGCTCTGTAAGGGACAGGTCTCAGCCAGCGAGATCACAGGGTGGCAGAAGCGGAGCAGTGACTTGACCAGCTTGATGCAACTGGCAAAGCCAGGACTAGTGTGCAGGTGTCTTGGAAAGCAAAGAGCTTCTGGCTTCTCATTCTGTCTTCTGCTTTTGAAGAATGGGGTCTGCTGCAGATGACCCAGGGAAACGAACAGGCCAAGGTGGGGAAATGAGCAAACTTGTGAGTCTTCATCCAGGAAGGAGTCCAGAGCAAGCCGGAGGTAGAAAACTGTTTTTGCAGGAAAACTCAGCCAAATTGTTGCAAATGTAAGCAAATTAATGAAAAGCATGACATGTTTTCTGCCATGTTGTAAGTCTGTGAAAGTACTCAGTATGCCAAGTTAATAAAACTTGTTAGGACTTTGCTCAGCTCTCAATAAAAAAAAAAAGTCCTGAGTTCAATTTGTTACTTGACACTTTTCAAATTATACAGCTGCTACCTCAAAGTAGAGATCTAATAAGTACGAACCTGGATTTTAAATGTATTGTGATATTCAGATCTTTACTTGATAAATTAAATAATAAATCACCACATCATTGAATTTAGGTGGAAGTACTTTTTTTGGAAAGTGTTTTTCCTGAAGAGACTTTATTTTTCCCTCTATTCTTCCAGGTGCAGGTGGTGACATTGAAATAAATGGAAAGTTTCATACCCCTTTTCAGACAGTTAGTACATTAATACATGTCTCCATGCCAAAATTTTTGTTTTCTTTGGTAAAGAGATGGCCTACATGACACCAGTCTTGCTGAATTCAGATAGGTTTCACCTCTGTCAAAGGGGAAAGACAGCCTTTAGTCAAAGGATAGCGGGGCTTATTGGTAGGGCTTTAAACTAGATGTAACAGGGAAGGGGATATCAGGTTTAACAGTGATGAGGTGTGGAACAGCATGTCATGCCACTCAGCTCAAGTCTGATGCTTGCTCTGAGTTACATAACTGTTGAGTCTCTGTTGAGCTGCAAATCAAGTCTTGCACTGATGCTTAAGCAATGCAGAAGATCTTCTGTGTAATATTTATGTTTTTCTTGTTATGAGGAAGAAACAGCAAGGAAGGGAACCTTATTCTT